>NC_070610.1:26986973-27290789 GCF_027172205.1 Podarcis raffonei | reverse complement strand
ATGTTGTGTTTGTTTAAAAGTGGACTCCTGTGCTTGCCTACTCAGAAGTATGCCACACAGAATTCCATGGGGTTTACTTAAAGTTAGGTGTGTGCAGCATTGCAGCTTTCGCATTTAACTGTTTCCCCTGAAATCTGTTGGGAATTGTTGTTGTTTTTAACCACCAGTCATTGGCTTGGCCTGCTGCTGTTTTGCTTTAAACATTGCACCAGTTCACTGTTATTAATATCAGCAGGGCTGATTAACTCTAGTTTAGGGTGGTATGAATATGCGCTGTCCCAAATGTCTATGGGTGGAGGGATTATTTTAAGAAATAAAGCACCTTCAGAAACAAAACAAAACTCAAAGGTACAAAGCTAAATTGTCTACTATCTTCCTCACATTGCTGCATGAGAATCACTGTAGGGTTTCAAGAGACCCTCGTCCAAACCCCTGCAATGCAGGAATCACAGGAATCCCTGACAGATGACCATCCCACCTCTGTTAAAAAACCCCAGTGAAGGAAAGTCTGTTCCATCTGACTGCTTCTAGCTACTTTCATGTAATCAGGATGATAGAAAAACCAACACTTTCCGGACTTTCTTCCCAGAGGATACAGCATTCAAATGTTACAATTCCATGTATGTAAGCCAGATAATTACATAGGAAACATGATGATGAATACACAATTGTAAGAAAGCTTCCATTGTCTCCCAAGACAGATGGATGCCAACCAACCAACCAACCAACCACCTTGTGCACAGAGAGAAAGCCATTTCTTGCACTTTAAGCAACCCAATTTTGTGAACAAAAGGCTGCTTAAAGCATGTTAGAAGCTACCTAATTCATTATTAAGCCATTTTGAGAATGATGTGGAATACTAAAACTTTTGAAAACTGAAACCAAATTTCAAAGTGGGTAGTACTCTGAAATACAAGACACCAGTCTTATGAACACCTCCTTGTGGCATCTGGAATAAATTACAAGTGAATTTCTTCTCTGGTTCCAATTTATATTCAACTGTTTTAAACGGTGGCTCCCTTTTGGACCTACATTGCTGATCACGGAGCTTGAGTTTTAACAAATACCGTATTTTTCGCTCTATAACACGCACCTGACCATAACACGCACATCGTTTTTAGAGGAGGAAAACAAGGGAAAAAACATTCTGAATGAAACAGTGGATGTATCATTTTTGTGCTTCATGCTGTGGCCACAGACATGTGATCTGATGGTGAATTTGGGGTGACCCAATGCAAAAATCCTGAGAATTCCTGTGGATCCATGCTTTGTAACCACGTTTTTGCACCATTGCAGCCCCAGGCAACAGTGGGTGCGTGATTTTTTTGGTGCAGGCTGTAGCCATGGACATGCTATGTGATCTGATGGTGAATTTGGGGTGACCCAATACAAAGATCCTGAGAATCCCTGTGGATCCATGCTTTGTAACCACATTTTTGCACCATTGCAGCCCCAGGCAACAGTGGGTACGTGATTTTTTTGGTGCAGGCTGTAGCCATGGACATGCTATGTGATCTAATGGTGAATTTGGGGTGACCCAATGCAAAGATCCTGAGGATCCATGTAGATCCATGCTTTTTAACCACGTTTTTGCACCATTGCAGCCCCAGGCAACAGTGGGTGCGTGATTTTTGGGGGGCAGGCTGTAGCCATGGACATGCTATGTGATCTGATGGTGAATTTGGGGTGACCCAATGCAAAGATCCTGAGGATCCATGCTTTGTAACCACATTTTAAGTGGGGAGGGAAGGAAAAACAAAGAAGGGAAAAGGAGCATGAGAGGAGTGTGCAGAGAAGCAGCTGGCTAAGAATGCAGGAGAGGGATTTAACGGGAGGGAGGAAAGAAAGGCAAAAGTTTCCCCCCACCTACCCACCCAAGCCAGCCAGCTCACGCTCTTTTTCTCTCTCTCTCTCTCAAACCTGCATGTTTTCAGCAGCACCGGACCACAGAGACGACACTCTGCTTTCCCCTCTGCTTGCCTGGAGGGGAGGGGCTTTCCCTGCTCTTTGTTCCGTTTGAGCAAACACAGCAAGGAAACAGAGAAGGGTGGGCAGTAAGACCCTGAGGCAGAATGCAGGAAAGCAGCCACTTCCTCTTTTCTGGTTTCCCTTCTCCGAGACGCGCGATTTGATTTTTGCCTGATTTTTTGGCTCCAGGGACCACACATTCGCTCAATAACACGCACAGACATTTCCCCTTCCTTTTTAGGAGAAAAAATCTGCGTGTTATAGAGGGGAAAATACGGTAGGTTAGATTGACTTCAGGACTGGAAAAAACTTTTTTTATTGGTATTCACTAATAAAGTGACTGGGAGACCAGCTCATTATCATTTTCGTTCCTATATCCTACCTTTCTTGCAATAAGCTCAGAGTATACATAGTGGTTCTCTCACTTTATCCTTAACAACCTTGTGAGTTGGGTTAGGTTGAGAGAGATATATATATTTACATACAAAACATTTGTGATACTTGGCAGCTTTCATAATACTTATTCCAGTAATTCTGAAAATATTTCCATTTCCTATGAAACACATCTGGCCATTATCTGGTTCTCTCTGAGTCAAATAAGACTGTGCACCCATCTCAATAACTGTGGGTGGTGAGTCAGAGTCCTGTTTCTTTTTACAACAATCAACATATTTTCTTATTAAGTCCTTATCTGAACAATACTAAATTATTATACGGTTGAATTATTGTTCAGCAAGAAATTAATTTATGAACAGATTTCCTCGGTCAAGATGGTGACCAGAATTCCTTAAAACTGCCTATCTGGTAATATGTGTGCCGAAAGTCAGCACTATTTGGTGTTATGTCTGAAATCGTATTTAGTCTTCGGGGGGGGTGTCAAAAATCACAGTAAAAGTGACAATATCCCCAGATTTAACATTACCAGGGCATCATGGAGAGTGGGAACTGTACTACAAGGTAACTGAGAACCAGGCCTAACTAAATGCAAGCGCAGAGTTGCGGTTACAGTTCACAAAGACATACTCATCTCAAAAGTGTGCTCTGAATTCCTTTAGTCTCACCTGTTTTGATCCTGCCATCTCTGCTGATGACTCCGCCTGGTTCAACACTTATAACGTAGATAGGCAAATCCCATTCCCTGTGGGAGAAGGCACCACCCGACACAGTCATCCCCAGCGACTCTGCGTTGTCTTTCCGGACGACCACCACCTTTTCATGACAAGTGACCGCATGGAGGCCAGTCTGTGGGGCACAAAGGGCAAACATGAGTAGAGGACATGGACAAAGCTTTTGGATGGTATGATCGTGATCAGCTACTTCATAACATGGTTCACCATAATCTGATGGCCTTTATGATCAGGGTCAATGGTCCATCTAGTCCAGCATCGTGTTCTCAAGGTCACCAACGAGATGCCTGTGGGGAAACTCTCAGCACAACGGTACTCTCTCCTCAGTTTCCAACAGCTGATATTCAGAAGCAGCGCTGCCTCCATCAGTAGAGGTATACATAAGTCGACTGATGCATTGTTTGATCCAAAGCATTTTCTTTTTTAAAAAATGAAACACTAACTTCCAAGGAAGTAATGGTTAAGCATAACACTGGACATCTGACCCAGTTTTGCCTTAATGTTTGAGATTAAATTTCTCCACATGAACAAGATCGTGAGAAGAACATTCCCTGTGAATGCACAGAGGTGCACATTCAGCAGTTGTTTACCTGACAGTATCTTTTCATACCACTATGAAATACAAAAAATGGTTGCAAATTATATTTGTATACAGCCATTCTGCAGAGTGTTTTTTTCTATAGAAACTCTGGGAAGCACATGTCTTAAGGATGAACATGTAAAGAATGCCTGGTGGCAGGTTTCCAGGTGTGTTATAGGTTCCTCTGATCACCTGTACATGTGAGTTCCTGCATTATTGGACAGATTGGCTCCACTTGAAATTGGCAGAATAGTGAAGTTTTGGTGATTTCTGCCCATACACTGCTTTATTCCGGCTATATCCAGGAAATTCCGGGTGTATGGCAACTCTAGAAAAGCCTCCTCCAACCTGGTGCCCTCTAGATGTTGACTACAACTCCCATGATCCTTGACCACTGGCCATGTTGGCTGGGACTGATGAGGCTTATAACACAAAATCTGGTTGGGAAAAGCTAATATATAAGATCTGTTTTTGGCAATCTAGGACCTCCTTAAATTCTGAAATGTACTCTAAGATCCTTTGCAGATTCAAGATAGCTAGGTTCCAGGAATAATTCTAGGAACTTCACTGTGACAGTGCCAAACTCTGATGCATCTAGCAAAGCCTCTAGAATTGTCTTGTGTTCTGATGGATGCTGGTGTGTCCCCTAGATCAATCCCAGGCAGAACTGCAAAATTGCACTTTTCCTGGACTGCAATTCAGTGGCATCTTACGGCTTAAAGCATATATGAAAATGCAAGCAGTGGGATGTGCCTCTATTTGACAAAGGAGCAGCTTACTTGTAAATGAATTTTGCACATACCTCAAACGGCATCCAACTGGATCATATCTTGAGTACATCTCTTGTTTTAAAAATTTAAATAAAGTGTTCTGTTTTCATAAATCAGTTCATCTGAAAAGAATCTCATTTCCAGTCTTGTGATCAGAAATTCTCCTCACTGGCAAGTATTCATTTTTGAGAGGAAATACCTTTTTCATAAGTCAGGGCTGCTTCTCACTTTGTACCCAAAGTATGAAAATTATATGCTTCCTCTGACTCACACATCACTAATGTTGCAGCTATTGCAGGCTGTTTACACACTGTTCTATGAAATAAAATTATGTAAACCCAATTAAGGTTAAAGGTGATGTCCAGAATAGGAATGGGAGCTAAATTTGGTTTTGTTCACATTTTAATGGAAACCTACCTAATTCATACTTTCTGAAACAATATGTGAACCAAAACACAGCTAGCCTTCAAGATGTGCACTTCTCCAAATTTTTCAGTGCAGTTCTCCCACCAAATAATGCGCGCAAAAAAAAAAATCATAACTAGTGAAAATGCCATACAAGTGCGTTTAAGGGTAAATGTTTGCAAAATATGTAAATCAGGCAAAATTGTGTACAAAAATGAGTACATTAGGACTTTAAGAAAAATCACCAAATGATATGGAAATGTGATAAACTGAACCTAAACCTGGAAATGTGAGAAACTCAGGGAAACTGAAATGGATAGATTTGTCTACCCCAGATCAGAAATCAAGTTGTCACCTACTACATTTTGTCGTGATGAAAATTCTGCCACAAGTTTTTCCAAAGCTTTTTTTCAACATGACTTATTGTAAACATAAAGCAACTTGTGGAGTCTCGGCTGACGAAAAGTAGGACAGCAGGGGAGATAAGGATGAAAGGAAAGGAAAGGTTTTATTTTAGTAAACACCACACCAAACCTTGGCTTTCTTACCAATAACCAACTCAGCTAGTCGAAAGGCAATGTTTAGCAATGGCAGTGTTCAGCGTGTTCTTTCCTAAACAAGTGCTTTCTCTTCATGATTTTGACATTACCTTGGGCACCCCTCTGACGAGGGGAACACAACAGCTTGCCTGGTTTTTAATATTTACTGTAAGATAAATATTTACAGCAGATTATCTCTCACTCGGTGTCCTGGCAGTTTTCTCACAGGCAATGGCCACAGCTGGATGTACCATTTTAATTACCTGAAGGCTGAAGCTGATCCTTCAGCTACAGGGTTTTATGTCTCTCAGTGTAAAGGGCACAGTCTTTGAAGGCTGGAAGATAATGTATTTATAAGCAAAACACAGCCATTTCACCCTACTAAGAATAGTAGGTGGTATTTTAAAACCTGGTTTGACTTTATGTACAAGCTCCCATTGATCTCAAAGAAAACACAGTTCAACTTGCACTTCACCAGGGATATAACTGTAGGCCAGCCTGGGGTGAGGGAGTGAGAGGGTGTTCAGGCTATTAACTGACAAATTCCAGGAGGGCCAAGCTGCCATGCATAAAGAGGCGAAGCAACCTTCCTCAACAGTATCATAAGGCGGAAACTGATAACGGAATAGTACAGAAAGACCTTTTGAACTGTTGGCAGTAGCGCAGCCAGGAGGTGGATGGGCTATCATTTGGACTCCACTTCAGGCAACAAAATTTCTTGGCCTGGAACTGAATCCAAAGCTAAGGGCTTGTCCACACTTCAGCTTCTTCAACAGGTTTTTCGTTTCCTGCTTTCCCCAGGAAAACCTGCTGTTTACAAACATCAATCTGCAGAAAACCTAATTGACATTTGTTATGAATCAGCAGTAAACAGTAGGTTTTCCCGGAGAAAGCAGAAGGGCAAACGAAAAGCCTATCGGATCCAAATCTAGAAAACACGGGGCCTGCAGAAGTGTGGCTGAGCCCTAAACCACTCCACAATTCTTGCTGTATTGGGTTTTCTTGTGACCTTACCAAGCCTCCATACCAGATCCAATTTCGTTAAAGTAAATGTTGAGGAAGCTTTATTTTCCCATCGAGCTGTGCTACTCACTCAAATGGGATAAGGGGTTGAGGGGGAAGCACCTAACCAATTCAGACAGACTTCTCCCTCACAGCTGTGCCTGGGACCCTGGACTGCTAGAATGTCCTGAATCCTTAAGACTGAAGAATTCCAGAATTCCCAATGCAGAGAAAGCTGGTCATTGCCAAAACCCAGTAAAACCAATGTGACAAATACAGAGGCACAAATAGGGTCCCTTGTACCCTTGGCAAGGAGCTATATCAGCGCGCGCGCACACACATCCAAAACATCACTTTACTGCAATAGCCACATTGATGTGCCCCAAGTACTCGAAGCCTTTGGAGGCAAGAAGGAAGGGCGACAAAACTGCATGCCTTTGTGCTGTGGTGCAAGAAGGATGGGATGTTTCTCCCATGTTTGATCTCGCCTTGACAGTGGCAGTGTGTTGACACACAAACACATACAACATATACTCCATACAGTCCCCCTTTCTCCTACGACTCAGCTCCAGGCTCTTGTCTAAATTCATGACCTTACGCAGATAACTGGAGACAGATTTCTGGGGTGATTTTTGCTCGTCTCCCGGGGTCTGTTTTTACCTTTGGAGATGTGTGCAACTTTCTTTGGATTGGGGATATAATCTTTGAGTTTTATATTTTATTTTGGGTGTACAAAAGGCGATTCCACCTTTAGAGATTTCAAATTCATTGCTTCTTTGTATCCCTCCTAATTTATCTATTAAGCTCCTTGGGACTGGCCAAACACAAACAGCTATTCTGTAAAGTGCCACATATAATGTGGCTCTGGCTGTAATATCTATCAAAAGGATTGGCAAAGGGTTAACTAGAGAAAGGTTAAAAGGCCAGTGCATATTTTTAGTCTTTGGAAAAGATTATTGGTACATGTTAACAATCTCAAAAAAGAAGAAGAAGAAAGGAAAAGAATGCCACAAAGAAAATCTGGAACAGAATAGCTTTAGATAAAAGGAGATGTGGCAATTGGTTTAAATTGCAGAAGGGAAACGTGTAGCTGATATTAGGAAACAGCTTTAAGAAAACACTGATGGAATTAGTTTGGAAAGCATAAAAACATAGTGCTAGATAATTCTTAGGGTTGCTCTTCTTACTATATGAGGACAAGGAGGTATCACATCTTCTTGCCTGCTCCCCCTCCATAACATAAAAGTGTATGATCATTCTCAACAGGCAAAATACACTCCAAATTGCTGCTAATGATGTCCGATGCTTCATTTCTTAATAGTGCCTCACAACTTCCCCAAAGCTTGGTGCTGGACAACTCAGTGTTTACAATTGGCACTCGCTTCAGAGCCAGCCTATTTCCACATGGAGGCAGGCAGGATGTCATGGTTTTCTTTGCCAAAAGGGATGGCTGAGCCCTTTTATAATAACAAATGATGTTGAAGGTTGGAGTTTATTCTTGGCACTGGATATTAGAAACTTGAAAGCAATATCAAGCCCACATTTACATCTGTGTCCTTGGAAATGTCGAAGCAGAGAGTCAGCTCTCGAAGAAAAAAGAAATGAGGGGGTGTGGTGGGGTTTTTTAAAATCAAATTATCCTAGAGAGAGTAGAATGTTTTAAGTGTGTCAACAGAATATACAATAAAATCCAATTTGGAGGTGGTGAAATTTGACTGTGCAATCTCTCCCCCCCCAAAAAAAATATCAAAATATTGAAATAAAGTAACTAGATTGAAGTGTGAGTGTGGTGGCATTTTGAGCTGAAAGCCTGAAGGCTCTCCAAAACTCAACAAAATCAGTTTATAATTACATTTTGGGTGAGGATGAGGATAGTTAATGTGCATAGATGCTAAATTTAGCACCTTAGGCAGAAAACAACTGGCAATATAGCAACTTTAAGCTCTGACTGTGTAAAGAAAACCACACTCCCCCCACACTGTGATTCCCTTGAGCAATTTCAGCTGCAAACAGGATACATCAGAGGAGATCTGAATTTATTTGTTTAATTTTAAAAAATATATATTTTAAGGTTGCCTTTAAGGGCAAAGGCTTACGCTTTCTTAGAGCAACAGAAAGTAAATGATGTTAAGAAGCACAGTTTAATTTATTTCAGGATCAGCTAATTTGGAACTGCAGCCACTGACGAACTGGGAAGAATGTGCTACAGACATGAGACTGTCTCCCTTGCAGGTTCCAAAAGCCAGATACCATCACCCTGATGGGCCCACTTTAGGGTAGCAGTGTTTTGGGCAGAAACACCCACAACCACATGCCCACCGAAACTTGAAAGACTGACTAGTAAAATCTAATGGCTCTCTTCTGCGATTGGATTGAAGACTTACACAACTTGCAACATATGAATAACTTGCATATAAATGCAGACTTGCCATGGACAAATTCAATGATATATAGGGAATCCATTCTTACAAATACTGTAATAGGTTAAGATCTGGTAAATTACAATAACAACTTTGTGAAGTATAGAATTTGGAGTTCTCCCCTCCTCCCCCTTTTACTTTCCCTTCTACACAAGTGCTGTTTCTCTTTTTCTCTATCTCTCTTTTATTTACGTCTCACCATGTTTAGTGGACATATAATTATGTACTTTTAAACTTTCAATAATTAAAAAATAAATAAATAACCGGATCCAGTGTTGACACTGGACAACCTGCAGGAATCTTGGAGAATCTGAAATGAATTGTGAAATGTATAAACCTGAAAATGATAAATAATTTATTTTTAAAAAAGAATCTGAAATGATACACTTACAAGGATCCAGGAGGACAAATGTGGAAATGGGAGAGATCAGATATTATCTTCCAGATTCCAAAAGAAACTTAAAAAATCAATTTAATGTTGTTTTTTATATTGTTGTAGCCCAGCCTCGGACAGCAAGGTAAACAATGGTATGACATTAAATTAATAATTCTGAAATCTCAGAAACGGTTGTTGGTTTTTTCAATTTGACAAACCTGGCTCTCTCTCACCCTTCTCTCACTCCCCCTCTCTCCTGAAATTCAACATCCTTCTCACACTGGGCATGCAGGATCCTTCCTCTTGCTGGGTCAGACCATTGGTTCATCTACTAGAGCAGAGCTTTCCAAACTTTCCATGTTGGTGACACACTTTTTAGACGTGCATCATTTCTCCAACACAGTAATTCAATTTTACTAGCAAACCGGAGGTTGAACTAACCCAGTGACGGCCAAACCTGGCCCTCCAGCTGTTTTGGGACTACAATTCCCATCATCCCTGGTCCTGTTAGCTAGGGATGATGGGAGTTGTAGTCCCCAAACAGCTGGAGGGCCAAGTTTGGCCATCACCGAACTAACCCCTTTCCAAGCGCAGGGAGCATTCACGCGACACACCTACACACTGCAGCTGACACACTAATGTGTCGCGACACACAGTTTGGAAAGCTAGAGTGTTGTCCCAACAGCAGGGACGGGGAACCATTGCCTTCCAGATCTTGTGAAACAAGCTGACTCCAGCATAATGTGTTCAAATAAGTTATCTTTCATGTCAGCCCACTCCTTTGCTCAAGAAGCTGCTTCGCTTTGTTTTGGCTCAGCTTCACCTTGGATGATATAATATATATATATATATATATATATATATATGCTGTTTTAGACCAATAAGAATGTCAGCTTCCTTTTGCTACAGAAAGGTGAAAAACCAAGGAAGTCACAGGGTAATAGCACAAAAGAGCTGATGCACAGAGGACAAAGGGTGTTCTCACGAATTACAGTGGTACCTCGGGTTACAGACGCTTCAGGTTACAGATGCTTCGCTTCAGGTTACAGACTCCGCTAACCCAGAATTAGTACCTCAGGTTAAGAGCTTTGCTTCAGGATGAGAACAGAAATTGTGCTGCGGTGGCGCAGCGACAGCAGGAGGCCCCATTAGCTAAAGTGGTACTTCAGGTTAAGAACAGTTTCAGGTTAAGAACGGACCTCCGGACCGAATTAAGTTCTTAACCCGAGGTACCACTGTATAGGGAAAGGGAGCAGGAATGAAGTGCACAGCATGTGGTTTTCCTTTCTAGCCAACTCAAAAACAAGGCAAACAAGAGAGATTAAGTAACGTTCCTCAAAGCAGCCTTCTGAAATGGTGACCTCTATTGAAGAGGTCAAAAAGGAGGCAAGCATAGCCTATCAGCTTGTCATTGTGTGGTCACTAAGTTGACATTGCTGACACATGGAGCAAAGAGAGCAACGAAACTTGCTGAAAGGGTATTTTATTTGAATGATCTCAGTCATCCCCCGGTTCCTAGGGTCCAAAGAACACTGTCTTCACCTGAAGAGGCAGTGTGCAATGACAAATGCGACAGAGCTGGTATTCTACTTAATTAGAAAACGTCTCCCTCTGCTCTTTCACCAGTGAGGCTCTCAGAGCAGCTTACAGGAGATTATAATCCAATAAAACAAAGAAGCAGCAAAGCAGATGAAATTCTAGCAGAAAGCTGCCTTAAAACAGATGCCTAAAAGGTGTAGGGAAATAAAAAGGTGTTCACTTTGGAGGAACCGAAAAGGAAAACGATGGGGACAAGGAAGGTCTACAGATGGCATACCACAACTGAGAAGTCCCTTTTTCAAATAGTCACTGGTGGTAGAAGGACCAAATAGAGACAAACCTGGCCTCCTCCAACAGAGGAGCGGCAGCTGCAGGGGGCTTTCCTCCCCAAGCAGAAAACAACACTCAGCTCAATACTCCAGTTACTCTGGAACTGCAGAAGCAAGGAAAAGGCCACACTGGCCTCATTGCTCTGCCAGTCTGCTAACACCAGGAACAGAAGATCAGCCTGGCTCAAACTACATATAAATGCTCTTAGTTCATGTCATGTTCATGTCATGACTTGAAGAACCAAAAACTCTCTTTCCCTGCACCTCCCTTGTGTGTCTTAAGTTTGTACGTGTGATACCAGGCTTCTATATCATCACCATCATCATCATCTCCGATAACTGCCTGAAAAGTAGGACTAAAATATAGCAAAGAACTACCTTCCTATGTGTACAAGTTCGCAATCTTATGGTATCTGGGTATCAAGCAGTTTACACCTTTAAACTTTAGAGCAACCTCTTTGAATTATGCTCAGAAATGGACTGGGAGCCAGTGGATTTGTTTCATGTTTTCACATGAAACTGCCCAGCTACTAATATCTTCCTCGGATGCCTTTCTTCTGGTTTCCCTGCTTTCATTGGTGAGCAGTGGTAGCTGGCATCCATTGGAGCTTGTAGGGTGGAAGGCAGGGAGCCCAACAGTAGGTGGCGACATAGCTGAAGACAGGCAGAGCCAACTACGGTAATTCTAGTTTTGTCCCCATCTGCCTCTCTGCTGAGTTCTGCAAGGGCGGCACTGAGGCTGAGGAAGAGGAGACTGATAGGTTATGCGCCCCCCAAAATTGATTGTAAGTAAGAAGGTGGAGGTTGGCAAAGGGCAGACTGGGATTGGTGGGGCAGGGCCCCATTTCCCTTATGGAGCTGCCTCCACTGGAGGTGAGGCAGGCAGCAACACTTCCTTGGTCCTCTGGTGTCCTGAGTTTGGAACCTGCTCCATAATGAGGGTCAGCTGACAACATGTGATGTCATTTCAGTGCCAGGTTATGACATTTCATTTGCCCAAGCCTTTCATGTGCTGAATTTTTAAATTGACATTTTAATCTAGCCTATTGCTCTTTTCCCCAGCTACAGTTTCTGTGATCTTTTATAAAGTTGTAAATTTTATACTTTTACCATTAACTGTTCTGGCAGATTTCTAAAAAGAGATTAAAAATAAATAAATAAGAGGCTAGGCTATTTAAATTCTAAGTGTAATAGTCACAACTTTCTTACCTGCCCTTAACCGTAAGGTACCAGGAAGGGTTATAACAATAAACAAATACACAATTCCACCAGTATGCCAGTTCCACCCCTTGCTTGTGTCACTGTGGCAGCAGCTTGAATAAAGGAAGATATAGTATAAAAGGACTCGTAGGACTTCAGTGAAACTGCTGGCGTTCATGGACAGAAAACAAGAAAGAGAGGAAACCAAACTCTCCCTCAGGATGCTAACTAAGTATCCTTACCTCTGTTTGTCAAACCTGAGGTATGAGTAATGGGAGCCCTGCTCCCTTATGAGGACTGACTTTATTGTCCTGCATCCAAAGTCATAAGTTACACACTGAAAAAAGGAGTTTGTTTAAAAATAGCCCCTCATGCTTCCTATTTTAGGATTTAGTAAATCACAGCAGTGGCCTCCTATGGATGCTGTGACAGGCAAGAAACTGGCAGCATGTTGAAACTCCACCCTCACAATCCTCTCGATAACAGTTAACCCCAAAATTGACTGACAGGATGACAGTCCTCCTATTAATCTTTTACCAGATGGTAGGAATCTCTGAAGCAACGGCTTTGGCCTTCATGCTCTCCTCCAGATGGAGAAAGTGGAGATAAGCTTCTCTTTGTTGTTGTTTATTAACGTACATTATGTTTTTGCTGGAAAGCACAGTTGCAAATAGAATACACGAGGGACACATGCATATAAAACTTTTTGTGCCCTAGTTTTCTTTCAACTTCCTCCTTCTCACCCCCTGCACTCTCTCTGCCATCCATTCACAAGACAGCAGCACTTCCCAGGGTATAAACAAAGAGGATCAAGGTTTCTGTGTTTACACAGCAAAGCTAAAATGTGCTCATTTCAGTGATACTGTCCAGAGAGGATACTTAGAGACATTAACACATTAGTCAGGGTTCCAGACACCCTCTTCCCCCCGCCCCCTCCACAGAAGAAACCACAATGTGGGGAATGAGTCCTAGGCCTCACCTTGTTAGGATTGTTCCTCAGAGAGGGGAAGAGCTGGTGGCTACCATTGTAATCCCATCCAGCCTCCTGCAAGATATCAGGAGTCTGTTGCCTGGTTTGCCGAGACACAGTGAAGTGAACTCGCTTCTGACTAGCCTGTGTACGGATAGAAGAGAAACAAACCCAGCTTGTTAATCCGTTGCAAAAGCAAATCTCTCAGGACTGGGAGAATGCAAATATTTTTAAATGATTTTATTAATGACTCCTTATAGTCCATCATACCACTTCTACATATTTTTCACTGTAGATAGATCCATCAAACAATTTGTAATATTAAGTAATCAGTGGCCTATTTAATTTTTTTAAGTCTTTTTTGCATTGTGGGTTTGTTTTTTTTTACTAACTGGACAGAGGATGTTTTTTATTAACTTACCGCTCCTTTTTTTGTCAGACTTTTGCTGCCAACAAAGGTGGGACAAGGGAGCAAAACTAAAAATTAATGGGGGGGGGGTGAAGAGGAAGAAAAGACTGGTGCTCCCCTACTGGAAATATATAAAAGCAAAATGCAACTCCTGGTCAATACAACACAAAAGGCAGAAGTTAAATGTAACGTTTGGATCTAGCTCTGCATCCATTCATTTGTATTATTAATACAAACCCACCCACAATTCTATCCTGGGCTTTTATGGCATGCCATCGTATAGGAATATCGGCATCTGAACTTTAAATCCACATAGTCACAGTATTGTCTTGTAACTAAAAACAGATGTCTGAAAAAGATTTAGATTAAAGCCATAGGCATGATATGAAACTAAACCAGCTGGTGGTGTAATAACTAATTAATAGAGAGATCTATTCTATATGAAATAATATGAAATGTATTATAAAGTCAGATGGAGATAAATCTACGGTTTACCTCATGAACTGCTTATTTACAAGTAGTTGCAAATGTGATGAACTGCTTGTGCATGGTGGTCGAAGTGCGGTTGGAGTGACAGAAGTTCAAATAAAGCATTTCTCTGAAATCTCATGGTTCTTTCTATATCATGGGTCTGAGTGAGAATTATTGGGGCTGAACTTGAAAAACTGAGAGGTGACATGATAGCTCTTCATATATTTGAAGATGGCTATCACATGGATGATGGAGCAAGCTTGTTTTTTGCTATTCCAGAGGGTGGGGCCCAAACCGATGGATTCAAAATACAGGAAAGGCGATTCTGATAAATATTAGGAAGAACCTTCTGACAATAAGATCTGTTCAACAGTGGAATGGACTACCTCAGAAGGGGAGGCAGGGGGCTATTATGCCCCCTTTGCAGATAAAGATAATGGCCCAAATCAAGAGAAAGTTAGTCATGTGTAAGCCTCATTGAAATTGGATGGCCACTTACTTATGTCCCGTTAATTTCAATCAGTGGTGGAATCACTAACAGCCTTAGGATTTGGATCAATGCTGTGACTAAGTCAACTCCCAATCTTGCTCAAGATGACCATAACTAAATTAGGCTGAATCTGTCAGTTTTGGTCTCTCATTCGTTCAATATTAAGTACAGTTTTTCCGCATTTCTCCATCAGTTTGCTTCTTTCCCCCCCTTTAAGTAAGAAAATGTAAGGGCTTCAACTGCATTATTAAACATTTCTGTGGATTCTTTCAAGTTCAGTGGGTGCACATGCACACACATGGACTCTTTCTGCTTACAAAGCACTCTTGATCTTTTCATAAATCTAAGGATAATTTGAAATACTAGCCTCTAGTAGGGTATTCCCTTTGATGCACATGCACATGCACACGCACATCAACACATGCACACACACACACACACTGGTATCTTGGTTCTCGAACTCAATCCTTTCTGGAAGTCCGTTCAGCTTCCCAAAGATTCAAAAACCAAGGCGTGGCTTCTGATTGGCTGATTGGCCCCGGAAACAATGCCGACAGCCGAAACGGATGTTTGGCTTCCAAAAAACGTTCACAAACCAGAACACTTACTTCTGGGTTTGTGGCATTCGGGAGCCGATTTGTTCATCATTAAGCCGTTCAGGAACCAAGGTACCATGGAGACTGGGTCATTTTTACCACCATAAAGCCAAACTGCTATGTTTGGCTTCAGAACATAACAAGAGTATCCTGATTCTAACAGTGGCTAACTAAATGCCCATGAGAAGCCCTTAGGACATGAGGGCAATTGCCCTCTCCCCCAATATAATTTCCCAGCAACTGGCAATCAAAGACATACTGGCTCAGTTCTTGGAGGAGACTACACAGCCCTTATGATTAGTAGCTACTGATAGCCATGTCTCCCATGACTTTCTTTAGCCCTTTTTAAAAGCCATCTAAGCTGGTGGTCCATCTCCACATTTTGCGACTTGCTTCCACGAACGGGTGGACCTAGCTAAAGCTTCAAACCTGCTATCATCATACATCTATGTACTTCAGTATGGGAAACAGGCCAGAATCTCAGATGACGTTACCCACCTACACAATAAAGAGCAGGCTGGAAGCACTTTTGTAAAAATAAAATTCCACATTGCTAATTTAGGAATGATTTGTAAAGCTTTAGGAATACGTCTCACTGAATGAGATTAGTAGTGTATTCGTTCTAATGAAATATTGTCACAATACTCCGCAGGAATTAGAGGTCCCTTTGATGACATTTAGTAAATCATCTCCACTTTCCCACCAATATTAGCAAATGGATTGCACTTAGGGAGCATAGTTAACTTGGCAAGAGTGGAAGTGGAACAGCTTTCTCTTGCTAAGTGTGCAGTTCATGTCTTGAAGTATCACCGCTTATCAGATATGCTCAGAAATGGCGAGGAAGTTGAGTCAAACCTGTATCAGCTGGGCTGCACTTTCTGGACTTCCGTATCGAAGATCGTGCCCATTAATTGCCAAAACCCTGTCATTCTCCTGAAGCTGCCCGTCGCGGGCGGCAACGCCTCCTTCCAGCAAGTTGAAAACAAACACCCCAGTCTCATCAGCCTTGCGGACCAGCTTGATGCCCAGCTGCTCATCCGGGCTGCTTTTGTTCAGAACCACATGAAAACTGTCGTCCCTGTTGCAGGGAATGTCCAGAGAAAGTCCACTGTTTCGGCATCGGTACCTCTGCTCTCTGAGTACGGTGAGCCGGAGGACTTGGCAAGGTTGCCTCAGGACCGACAAGGCGTAGCTGTGCGGCACGTTTCTGATGTCTATGCCATTTACCTGGAAGACAGAACCACAAACCAGTAAGGTTAAAAAAAAAAAGGCCATCTAATTGGAACTGGCACTGCCAGACAGAAAGACCTACTCGTACAGATGTCTTCCTGTTATAGCGACATGTGGCATTTGCCTCCCTCAAAAGAAGCCAAGTTTTCATTATATAATATCCTTTCCCCACAAGGACAGCACACACTGTACTGTTTTCTTCCTCTCCTGCTGATTATCTCCAGACATAATGGCTATTTTTCAATTTTATTACTGCTCCTCCTCAGGCTCCAATATCCTCTCGCCTATCTCAATTTTGAGTCCAGCAGCTTCTCCTTTTCCAGTGCTGCCATTCCCCACTAACCCTGCCTTCTCTCCCATTCTGGTATTTATCTGTTGCCTCAATGATACGTGGACTATAATTGAAACACGCCGCCCTCGATTTCTGAATGATAAAAGAATATGGATACTGATCACGGTCCACATCTTCACTAAACAGTATAAATAGTGGGACTGAAGGAGGACGCAGGCAGAAAACCCAAGTTTTAAATACTTAGGAAATCGCATATGTTTGAAATGGCTTTCAGCCATTTTATACCAACGTTTCATTGGGGTTCTCATTGTTTGTTTTCACAGGAGATTTAATCCTATCTCTGCTAATACTTCTAGCACTTAAATTTGCTATAAGGGAAATAAATCAAGCAACGGTTTAGAGATGCAGTTTTATGCAGTTGACCCGCTGACTCGAGTCCCTGTGGAAAATACATTCTTTCTCCAGCAACTTGACTTAGCCTTCTCTCAGAGAATGAGAACTGAGTAAGGAACAGCAAATTTCTGCTATAAAGTCGGAAGTAGGGCTGGATGCATCCTTCGGCAAAATAAGCCACAGAGAAGGGAACCTACCAAATTGGGAGCTTTCTCCATGGTGAAAAGCGTTGCTGATCTTCTATTTAGCTCAATACACTGTGAGGGCTCCTAAGAGTAGTTAAGCATTGCGACATCTGGAGAAAAAGTATTTGCAGCAGCACCAGGGAGTTGTTTCCTCAGCACTGCTTCAGTTAAGGTGACCACATGTAAAGGGGGGTGGCGTTTCTGTTAATACAGTGGTGGTCAGCCATTTTGGCAAGCATACCACAAGTCAAATCTGAAATACGAGAGACTGATGAAGAGCTGGATTTAGGCCTACTGAGTCCACAACGATCCAACACAAAGCATATTAAATACAAATAACTTTGCATTAACTAGGTGAAGGATTGCTGCTGAAACTCATTGGTTTGACTTCAAAATGAATCCACACCAGTAAACAGAAAGATGCTGCTCTTCCTTATGTCTTCTTCCTGTCACCCCTTCCTCTTCTGTGCAGGCAAGGAATGTTGTTTGCCATGTCCTCAAGCTGAATTAGGAACTTTTACACATAGCTGTCAACTTACAGATTTGAAAATAAGGGACCAGCAGCCTCGGAAATAAGGGATCAGCAGCCAAAATAAGGGATTTTCCGGGCACAGGTATGTTCAACTTCTGAGCCCCTCTAAGCCAAAGGCAGAAAGCCCAGCCAGCGGCCAAATGAAGCCTCATCAATAAGGGACAGCAGCGGGACATGGCGCTGGGATAAGGGACTGTCCCACCAAATAAGGGACACTTGACAGCTATGCCTTTACATAAAAGCAGTGTCTCTACGTACACTATTAAAAGTCTCCTCACATTAGCATCCACCTCCATTGAGAGTGTACCTTTAGTATCATGTCCCCTGGCAGCAACCTTCCATCCCTGGCAATGATTCCATCTCGGTAGATGTGCTGTATGATGATGTGAACCAATGGCGTTTCGCTGCCTCCCACAATCCGAATGGCAAGGCTTTCGTTGGGATCACTGCGGCTGATCTTAATGCAGGTAATTTCACCATCTGGGATGAGGTGGTATAGCCTTGGGAAGACTGAAAACACACAGAGAAAAGGCCTTTATTCAGAATACAGATCTCTGGTTTTTGCTTTTTTTGTTTGTTTGTTTTAAAGAAATCTAGCCATAGAACATGGAGCTTTGCACAGTTGACCCAACTAGGCATTAACAGATCTGCTGTATGTTAAAAGGGGTAAGAGATTACATCCATTCGGTTCATGGTGCAAGAAGGATTTTTCCCCCCTAAGCCAAAATAATGCATGCTAATCTTCATCTTTTTAAAATCAGTTGTTGTCTCGGACATCTCTCCTTACATAAAGCAACTTCCTCTGTCAGCCTAATGATTCCATAGTACACAGCACAACAATGCTATGCAGAGGACACAAATATACAAGAAAATTTCAGCAGTATGCTTTAGAGAACCCAGTTCTGTGATCACATTCTGGTAAAAGCCCTTCTCTGGCTGTGCATACAATACCCTTAAAGCACATTCAAAACACGTTCTCTATCTCTCAAGAAATTATGGGCACTGTTACTTTATCCTTCACAGAGTTAAAAATTTCCAGCAATCCCTAACACAGTGAGGCACAGCTAATGAGAACAGGTACAGAGTACAAGGAATACTGAAAGTTAGGAGAAACAGCTGGACAACAGATGTATATGAGTCTGAAGTATTAGCAGGACCAGTCTGAAGGGATTTTTGCCACTCTAGGAGAAGCATCCCTCATGCAAGCTGCCTATATCCCCATTATCTCCTGAGATACTGCAGTGAATACTGAGGTGCATTCTGAGTATTTGTGGAAACAAGTCACATCATAGGGAGTGCAATATCTCATACTTGCAAACTACATCTAGTATACTGGGACACTTCTTCAATTGGGTCATCCCAGGTGCTTCAGGTCTTGCTGTATGATAAAACTGGCCTTGTGCATCTATCCGAAGCCAGTTCAAAGAAAACATCTCACTTTAATGTTGCCATATTAAATCCTTTATTGTTCCAAGGCTAGAGGAAGGCCTCAATGACAGGATCCAGTACTACCACCAAAATGCAATGTGAAACCTTGAATTTCACAGAAAACTGTCTAGCAGCTAGCTGAAACAAAATCACTTACTGAAGATTCACCCTCACCCAATCCTTTCCCCTATTCAAAGTGCTGAAAATCAGACGACTGATTGAAACTACCCAAGTTTCAATTGCAAAATTCAGTGACGAAACCTAGTTCTTTGAAGCACATTCGATCCTCATTTTCCCTCTGAAAGAATTCTGGTCTTTGTAGTTTACGCCTCAGAGATTTATAATTTTCAATGATCCTTCACAAACTAGAATGCCCAGAATTCTTTGAGGGAAAGAATGCACTTCAAATCTATAGGTTGCCAACAGCAGTGTTATGTGTATTAACAAGAGCAAGTACAGCTCCAGTTATTATGTCATAATAAACACTCAGATTTCATATTTCCCTTATCTGCCACTGCTAGTTGTTTCATCTGAGGTTTTCCAGAGTGGACACTCAACAGAGAGCCGCAGGCAATCCCAGTTTCCCTGTGTTGGTGCTGACCTTTAAAGCCCTAAACGGCCTCAGTCCTGTATACCTGAAGGAGCGTCTCCACCCCCATCATTCACCCAGACACTGAGGTCCAGCTCCGAGGGCCTTCTGGCAGTTACCTCACTGTGAGGTGAGGTGCCTGCCTTGTGGAACACCCTCCCATCAGATGTCAAAGAAATAAACAGCTATCCTACTTTTAAAAGACATCGGAAGGCAGCCCTGTTTAGGGAAGTTTTTAATGTTTAATGCTGTATTGTGTTTTTGATATTCAATTGGGAGCCGCCCAGCGTGGCTGGGGAAACTCAGCCAGATGGGCAGGTTAATAATAATAATAATAATAATAATAATAATAATAATAATAATAATTCCCAATGAGTGTACCTCTACTGTAAATGTTTATCAACACAAGTCTGACACACTCACACCTTAACTTTGTAAGTATTGTCATGTAAGGGAGGCTGGTTCTTCTAAGTTTGAGGTAGCCTGAGGAGATGTGGTCCCTCGTATGTCAGCAAAGCCTGCCCATGGCCTTATTTGGCAGTTAGAAGCAGCTCTCCAATCAGCACCGGGTGTCAAGCCAGTATTTTAATTTCCCAAAGTGCCCTGAAGCACTACTACACTGGGGAAATTAAAATGGAGGGAAATTAACACGGTGTCTCACCCCACCCACTGCTGATCAGAGGTCTCAGGGAAGGCATTGGCAATGGGCCCTGCTGGAACACAGAGGCCTGGCAGCTGCCCAAGGATACCACCACATTCTGATGACCTACAAGTGCAAATCAGCTCTAACATTCAAAGGAAGGCATTTCCATAACCAGTTAAACTCAAAACTACCAGCAATAATTAACTCCAGTATAGTAATAGTGGCATTTGGATGCAAACATATGCTGATATTTCAGTTACAGATAGGTAGCCGTGTTGGTCTGCCATAGTCAAAACAAACAAAAAAAATTTTCCCCCTTCCAGTAGCACCTTAAAGACCAACTAAGTTAGTTCTTGGTATGAGCTTTCGTGTGCATGCACACTTCTTCAGATACACACTGATACACATGCTGATATTGCCAACTAGATCAAGTGCCTCCATTTCTTACCTACTGACAGAAATGGGCTTCATTCTAAATGCCATTCCCAAGAGCCTTGTTTTCCTTTCTCTGGTGTTCTAATTCTTCTTGTTAGCTACTTTTCATCCCGTTTTGAAAAGCCTTCCAGTTAAAGGAAAATCCTAACCATCGCATACCTTGCTTTGTCCCCTCAAACTTCCATCTCTTACATAGCGATGAACTGCCAAACCTAGAGAGAAGTATACTTTCTGTCTTGCTTTTGCCGATTCTGCTTCGTGATTTTGCTGCGTGTGTTTGTGGGGCGGGGTGCACTGGATCTGTCAATAATAATAAAACATCATCTCCATGCAGAAATATCTGGTGTACTGCTTTCCTGAAGAATATGTCAAGTCCTTACTTCAGGGAACACCTCTACAGAAAGAAAACTTGTGTGTTGCAATTAATTTATTGTTTAAAAGCATGGCTAAGACACCCTTCTTGGTTTCTGTTAACTATATTCCAAATTCAGGAGATTGTGAAACAGCGGGCAGGAAGGAATGGAACTAGCAACCCAAAAGCTGGGTCTAAAAGTTATATCTAAAGTGGAACCTGCATTGACATAATTGTTACTGACACATTTGTCTCAACAAGATGTATTGATGTTGTATTTCCTACGATTTATTTTACAGAGGCAGCGAAAACACTTTGCACATATTCTTTACTAAAGTGGATTCTCTGAACAATTTTGCCTTTTTAATATCCACTACTTAAAAAAAACAATTACTGGTCACATGATACACTTATCTTTTCAAAAATAGTTTGGGTAGAATTACTTAGATGTGATTGCTTCCAAGTTAAAAATACCTCCTTGAATTTAAGATCCTACTTAGTCAGATAACTAATCACATTTCCCTTTTCTCTGCTCCTCTTTCTGCTTTGTACAGGCAAGCTAAATCAATGACTTATCTTAAACAGTCAAAATCCCACCAGATTTCTTCTGTTATCTGGCTATTTATGCTCTGCTTATCACCAAGTCATCTGTCAGCTCCACTGAGATTGCTAACTAACAGGGTTTTGCCATATTTGGGTTGCAAACTCTATCCCAGGATCAAAACTCCATCCACAAGCCTGTCTGGTCCAGATTTTGACCAGTCTCCAGCATAAACTATCTGGTCTGTTACAGTTTTCTGTTCTCATGTCTCATATGCCTTCTTCTGTTTGTATCAGTCATCTCCATATATCCCATACACATGGACCTGAATTTCCAGGCAAATAGTTGTTTGTTTCTAGAAGTTATCTTTGTGATGAAATGTGGTGTGTATGCTCTCTGAATTCAGTGAAGATTGTTAGGCTATGTGCTCATTGTCTTCTGGAACAAATTTCAAGCCAGTCCTTTGCAAATAAATGTTCAGAATTAATGTTGCTCAGTCGATACAAACGGAAATTTCGTTTTTGTCCAGACTGATGTTCTTCCTATTATAGAGCTAAAGAGCAGGTTTTCCCTGTGAAAGGAGTGGAGCAGGGGCAAAACTGCTTTGACTCATGGGAAGTGGAAAACCACCCAGACTCATGTTTTCTACGCAGAAGTGTGGATAAGCTCTTAGTTCAGCCTATTCCATCTACAGGGACATTATAAAATTGATACCAGACTTCTGAATCAGTATCTTGATTGTACTAGAAAATGTTCATTTGAATAGCACTGGTTAAAAATAAAGGAGTGAAGTCTAATTTCTGCCACAACAGGAAACATGTATAAAGACAAGAGTGGCAATAGTTTGACACCCACCACATAAAGTTTCAGAGGGACCAGTGGACATCAGGAATGATGATTAGGAATGATTTACAGCAGTTTCCCAAACTTGAGTCTCCAATTGGACTACAATTCCCATCATCCCTGACCACTGGTCCTGCTAGCTAGGGATGATGGGAGTTGTAGTCCAAAAGTCTGGGAAACCTTGATTTACATGAATGGGGATCTGGTCTGACCTGGCCCACCAACCCCTCAAAAATAATACCACTTTTCACCATAGCTGGTTTGACCATGGCTTCGCTGACTTCTGAAGCAGCATACAGCTACTGCCATTGATGAGTGGTCAGTGTGCTCCACAAACAGGGGAAATGTTCTGTATGCTCTAAAGTGCTGGCAAAAGATCTGAGCAGATAGGGGTGCTGTCTCTTGTTCTGGAAAACTCTGACCACCTCTCAATGGCAGGGGCTTGCTCAGCACCACCGCAGAAGGCGCCAACGAAACTGCTTTGGTCACAGTGGCAGCAGCTTATGCAGTGCTGCCACAGAAACTGCTGCTGAAACTGACACGGTCACCCACTGTGGCCACCACCAAACTGCAGGTGTGACTAGGAAGAGAGAGAGAGAGAGAGAGAGAGAGAGAGAGAGAGAGAGAGAGTCTGTGTGTGTTACATTGTTGGCATGGGTGGGCATTGATGTGTTTGTGAGCATTCACAGGATAGGACTACAAGCTTGTTTTCTCCTGTTCTGGAGGGCAGGACTTGAACCAACGGCTTCAAGTTACAAGAAAGGAGATTCTGACTAAACATCAGGAAGAACTTTCTGACAGTAAGAGCTGTTCGACAGTGGAACAGACTCCCACAAGAGGTGGTGGACCCTCCTTCCTTGGAGGATTTTAAGCAGAGGTTGGTTGGCCATCTGTCATGGATGCTTTAGCTGAGATTCCTGCATTACAGGGGGTTGCACTAGACGGCCCTTGGGGTCCCTTCAACTCTATGATTCTATGACTAATTCCTGTCAGCAGAAACACCTCAGAAATTCATTTCCCATTAATTTCCCATCCCACCTTACTTTAGCAGAGAAACAGTCTCTGAATTGCAGTGTGATGGAGAAAAGGAAATGGAAAACAGGCAGAAGATCAAGAAGGCACAGGACAGGGCCAGGGCCTCACAAACATATGCAACGGAGGTTCCTAAAATGAAGAGCCTGCTACTTCTCATATCTTACTGGTGTCTCAAGGCTGCTCTTGCATGGGCAGCTGTTAATGTTGCTTCTTGTTCCCTGTGGGGTTCTACCTTCCCTATCTCTCTGTGTAGGCCTTGATAAAAGAGACAAACCTAGATCTTTTAAAATCACACTTTGACTAAATGTTGATTGTCAGGGGACATACGTCTAGACATAAACTGAAGCTAAGCTGACAGCTACCGAAAGGAAAGTTAAAATAATACTGGCAGTTAAACCATCTGAACTGCAGCTGACCTCAGCGAGAGCATGAAATAGGAAATATAATTTTAGAAACAACCAGCTCTTGAACCTTGACAGGATTAAATGAACACGAATTTTGATGGATCAGGAGGATTCTAGAAGCTAGATGGTGACAGCTGACAGCCGACAGGCAATTGGGGCCTTGCTTAAATGTTGTTTCCTTCAAACCCACAATCCTCCCAGAATTCTCCTTGCAAAACCACAGTCTCCACAGTCCCACATCGAAGATGAAATGAGGCCCAATTCTGATTAGTCATTTATTCTTCCTACCAGATGTGCTAAGTGTATAAATCCTTTGAGCTCTGCTGTATAGGAAACATACCATTCCGCTGTATATATACCGTATATCCCTCAATACCTTCCCATGTTGTTGGCATTAAAGGTACAGTAATAGCTTTAGGATCAGGGAGTAAGAGGAAGATATAGATGAACGGAATTGGCTATATGTGTACAGGGGCATATGCATGCAGACCGTCTGCCTGAGGTAAAATGGTAAGGTGCCTTCACCCCAGTGAAAGTCAAGCTTACTGAGATTGTGTGGTAGCAGTTTCCAGGTTCTGCTAGTGGCACCCCTGCCATGGGAGCTGCAATGGTGGCTTCCAAGTTCCAGTATGATCTCTCTGGAACTCTGAAGCCATCACTACAACTTTTTCTCCAATGATGCAGGCAGAACTGCGTCATTGGGATGTTGCCGCCCGAGGCAACTGCTTCAGCCTGCCTCATAGGCGTGCTGGCCCTTGTACGTAGTACACTATCCATGGAAGAAAACCTATTCTCACCTCTAATGGTGAAGAATCTTTTTTTTTTTTTTAGTTTATTTTCCCCAAGGAAAGTGAAATAAACACTAAGCAGAAATCTAAGTTCACCCACACCGATGACATAATCAATGACAAAGTGTCTTGTGAAAGCTGTGAGGAAAGGTACGTTACAGCAACCCAGCCAGATGGGTGGAGTATTTTTTTATATTATAAGTTTCTATAGAGCTTGTTGCACAGAATAACATATTTAACTTCTGGCTCAAGAATTTAGCATTCACAAGATTCCTATACAATTTCCCACAAAGTTTCTGTTTTCACATGTTAGAATTAAACAATCAACTATTTAAAAAGACAACATTTTAAGAATAAAAGTTATTACCTTCCTCCAAGGCAACCAAATGGTCAACACTCTCCCTCTCGGCGTGGTTAGCAACGGCACTCCCACTTTTTGTCCTCCGAAGAACACTAAAAGCTCTGTTTATTTTTTTAAAAGACCTGCTCCTTATAGAAGAACGTTCAAAATGTCGAGCTGCAGCAAAGAGAGAGAGAGATTTATTTTTAAAAGGAATAAAATTATGTAGGTTTGGGATAAAGACCTAAATACTTGTTCTGAGAACTATTAAAGGAATACACACACACACACAGAAAGAGAGAGACTTTTGCCCTTGCTTTGCAGTTACATATATCCTCCCACCCTCTTATTTTGTACCTGTCGTCCCCCAAAATGGACTTGCAGGGCTTAATATTGATTAGCAATTCCACAATAGTCCCCAAAAGCAATAATTTTGCACTGGCACTGCAGAATTTCACTCTGACCAGTGTAGTTCATATAACTGAAGGATTTGTAATAATATTAATGCCATGCCAAAGTCACATTATTGCAAAAAGAAAAGAAAACCGGGGGGGGGGGGGGCATTGAGAGTCTTCATTGCAAGAAGCTGTTACTCCTTCCCTGAATTTGCTGGAATAGTCTATTATCCTCTTTATTTTCAAAAAGCAGTACTAAGTCGTAACAATGTGTCTTCAAAGGCCAAATTGTTATTCTTCAAACAATACCCAATATTATAAATGTGGCCTAATGAATCCGTAACACATTCCTCCTTTTCTTTAGGGTTGATAATAAACAAACACATTCCAAGTTTAAAGATAAAAATTAACAATATATATAAGCCAGTACTACTGTGAGGAAAAAGCTGAACTGATTTTTCAATGTTTTTTTGTGGGTTGCTGAAGGGGTAGACTATTTTCCTGAATTGGTGCATTTTCTGGTTCAAAAACGTTTGGCACTTTTTTTGACAGCAATTTTCTATGTTTCCAATTTTGTTCACAGATTTCATATGGTATCAGTAATAACTCATAAAAAGGAGAGATTCTGTGGGCCCATGATCAGATAAGCATGCCGAAAACTGGATATTGTTATGTAGTGATATGTGATGCTCAGATAACACCGAGCTAGAACCCATAACAAAACCTGGGACTGTATTGCCAGATGTCACACAGAAGTATATGCGGAGGTGAAAGACATACAAAGTGACTCACATCTTTACGGTATTTGACAGTTCAGGTAAGGCACATGACTTGAGAAGTTCCTGCACTTCTTGTGCCGCTTGTGCATCTCATTATTCTCATTCTACCACCCCAACGCAGTATTACAAAGCTTTTGTGGCTGCTTTTGTGACATCTCTATATATGCAAAATGAATAGAGAAATGTAAGGCCCTATTTGATTCTTTACTCCTTTTGACTGCCATTGAGACTTGTACAAAATAATTGTTGTGTACTGGTATTTTATGTACCTTTATACTATATTACTGCATATTTGAAACTACATTATTTCTGTACTTAAACGTTTTACCTTAAAACTATCGTACTTACACGTTGTGTTTAAATTTACTATTAGCTTCTAACTGTTATTCTTAGCAGAATATACACGTTTTTCTTTTCAACTCTCGAGTAGGAATTATTCCTTATATTGAAACTTGTGGCCTGAGCTCTTGGTATATCCTTTTTAGTGTATTTCCAACAAGAACTCCAATTCCTGCTTTTGTTGTCTAGAACATTGGTAGCACTTTTCCCACCGAAAATTTGTGTTATTTTGTACATTGTGTGACCATTAGCTGATTTATAGAGCAACCTTAACCCCTGATCTGTGCTGCTGGAGGGTGTTAGGATGCACTTGCACACACCAGCCTGGGGGTTGCGTCAATCACTATAGAGGTTCCCATGGCTTTCATGGTAAGTGTGGTACATGGAATGTTGCCACCAGCAATAGCCAGCACAGAACACCAAGATGGGATATTCATGGAGGCAGGGCAGAGATGAAACAGAGCTTGCATGAATTCACTGGATCCTAAGGCACTCTGTCCCCACCATTTGGTGCCAGCACAGACCCAACCCCCCAAAAACCCAACCCTGGGATCTAGATTGCTTTGCTAGGATCTCAAGACCCCCACAGTTTAATATCAGGTTTTTTCTGCTCCCCAAAAGTATGAAATGTCTTCTGACAAGTAAATGTGGCAGAAGAGGGGTCATTCAGGGAGAAGGGGGCAAAATCTGAGGAGCTTCTCTCTGGTTCTTACTTCTAGTTTGGTTGCTTCTGTGGAGATCTGCAGAGGTGGCTCCTGACTGGCTGTCTTCTGAGGTGGTGCTAAAGGCTGGATTGATTAGGCCTGGCTCATCTGTCATTAAGGCGATGGTGGCAGAAGCAGAGAGCTCAGGGCCAAGGGCAGCTACAGTTAAAGGGGCATTAGAATCAGGAGATCCATCCTGCGAACGCCGTTTTCGTTCCTTGGTAAGGCCGTAATGAGATGCTCCTTTACACCTAAACAAAGAAGGGAAAGAGAAACGTCATGTTGTGAAAACGGTTCAGATCTACTTGAGGCAAATGGAGACAAACAATAGTGTTCGGGGGTTCTTTATTTTTTTTAATGAGGCGAAATCACAAAAACTGTTTGACCAGAAACAACATAGGACAGAAAAAAGAAAAGATGACTCTATCTTACCATGTTCAGTTTTCTGAGCAGACTGTTAGCTTTCATCATATTAAGTTAACAGTAACAAGGCCCAGCAGTTAACATGAATTCATTTTATTAAACAATAAATTAGACTGGACAGTGAGCAACACTATGAAAAGATTTTTGGCATGTCATGTTTTCCCAGAACTAAATAGGAGAGGGAAGGGGAAGGGGACATCTAATCATAATGGATTAAGTTATTAATTCACGTGAAAAATCTACTTTTTGATGAAGAGCCCCATTCTAGCAACACAGGCCTGTTTGTGGCTGCAGTTCCACTGCATAGGAAACAGAGAGGCAGGTGACTGATCACAACAAAGAACGGAGCCTATAATCAGCTCTTTGTCTTTGGCTAATGAAAGAGGGCAGTGTGAGACACGAAAGCTTGTCTATGTCAGCTTACGTTTGGGGAAAGAAAAAGCCACACACATAGGAGGCTGCTGGGCTCGACACCATGACAAACAGTGTCTGTCATAGCAGCCGTCACTTTGCGAGCGCCGTTGCATCTGCCTTCCAGATTCAGTGTTCCCACCGCCTTTGCAAAAGGCTTTCCCATAAGCTCACTGAAACAGGCCTTCCTTGTTGATCCACCTGCCTCTTAGTGAGAGTTGGGATGCTTCGGACGGTCATAGGTTTAGGCCTGGTAACAAAAGTCTCTCCCACGTAGGCTCCCCACCTGCCCTCTGGTCATATGCTCATTTTCAAG
This sequence comes from Podarcis raffonei, assembly GCF_027172205.1. Lineage (NCBI taxonomy): Eukaryota > Metazoa > Chordata > Lepidosauria > Squamata > Lacertidae > Podarcis > Podarcis raffonei. Next base: position 27,262,201 of record NC_070610.1, on the reverse strand, counting down.
CTCCGTAGCTCAGTCGGCAGAGGGTGAGACTCTTAATCCCAGGGTTGTAGGTTTCAGCCCTGCGTTGGGTGAAAGATTCTTGCATTGCAGGGGCTTGGACTAGATGGCCCTCAGGGGCCCTTCCAACTCCATGATTCTATGGCAAGAAAAGCAAGAAGGCAGGCAATGCAGGGGCACCATTTAAGGAGGGACAAAGGGACAGTCCCTCTTCCCACAGCCACATGCATTATTCCCAAGCACACCTACACATCTGGTTATTATGAATATATACACATAAGTACACATGTGTGCGCACACGCACACACACACACAACATAACTCTTTTTTAAATTTAGTGCAAGGACATAAGAAGAGGCTGCTGGATCAGGCCCACTTAGCCCAGCATCCTGTTCACACTGCAGCCAACCAGCTGCCCATGGGAAGCTCCCAAGCAGAAGCCAAGCGCAAGTAATGGGTAGCATGCTGCCTCCAATTGTGAGGCAAAGCATAGTCATCTTCATGGACAGCCTTATCTTCAATGAATTTGTATATCCTCTTTCAAAGCCATCTAAGTTGATAGGCATCCCTGTCTCCCATGGGAGTGATCTTGATAGTTTAACTATTTATTTATTTATTTAATTTCATAAAATTCATACACTGCTTGATGGTGACAAACAAACACCCTCAGAGCTCCCTGGGAAAAGGGACCACTCTGGGAATTGCAGCTGGAAGAGACGACTGGAAGAACTCCACAAGATTCTGAGACGGGAGAGTGAACGGTCATAGCTACACAACTTGCAACTCACCAATTCAAAGGCTGAGTCTGCAAAGAGACAGCAACATGGCTCAGAAGACCCAGAATTTAAACAAATGTTATTCAAATGCGTACACACACAGTCATTTTCACAGCTTATTGTGAATTTTATTGCAATCCTCTACGGCAAAAAAATTCTCTCTTGCTCATGCATGAGCACACGGTTTTCACACTCTGAGAAATGCCTGACTGCCTCACCACGAGGAGCATTCAAGATGAATTGAATCCTTAATGAGAGTCGCACAATAACCATAAAAACCAGGCCACTCTGAGGAAATTGCCTGTCACTTATCTCCAGAACCAACCTCATTCTGCCACTGCAAAGGTTCAAAACATGCTCCTGCTTGCAATGAATTCCGCTTTTTAATCAGTCTCTAATGGGCTTGCCCCACTTTCTGTTATTGTTCTCTTTTCTGTTATTGTTCTCTTGGCTAAGGTTAGCCAATGACTTTCATACAAATGTCCTCTGTGAAGGAACTCCTGAAACAGCGGTAGCCCTTAATAAGACAATGCTGCTTTAATGTATGGAATGCATGCCAGCGAACTGCCTAATGAAGAGTGCTTTCTGCTGTGCTGCTCCCTAGCTGAACTTGTTCCTCCCTGTTCTGTTTCTGACCAGCCACTTCTTTCTTTGCCTTTCAGGGCTGGCTCACACCTAAGCTCCATGGCAGCTACTTCCAAATGTCCACTCCGCCACTGAAATTAGTAGCGCCCCTTTTCGGTGCCTGTGAAGGATGCTCCTACAAGCATCTGTCACCGACACATGAAAAGGTGTTTTCACTAGGAGTTGCTAGGCAAGACACTCTATACCTTAGCTGAAGTCCCTCCATCTAAAGCACTGACTTATATTTACTTTGTAACGTTTACAGGATTGTTGTGCGGATTACAACTAAAGAATGCATGCACAACACTTTGAACACAGCAAAGTGCTATACAAACGTTAAGTAGAATGATTATGATGTTTTTCCTAGTCAAGAACCACTGCACTTATTTTGAAAGTAACTTTAGACTAAATGTTGGTGACAACTCTCATGTACGCCATATGTAAGGTAAAGGGACCCCTGACTATCAGGTCCAGTCGTGACCGACTCTGGGGTTGTGGTGCTCATCTCACTTTATTGGCCGAGGGAGCCGGCGTACAGCTTCTGGGTCATGTGGCCAGCATGACCAAGCCGCTTCTGGTGAACCAGAGCAGCGCACGGAAATGCCATTTACCTTCCTGCCAGAGCGGTACCTATTTATCTACTTACACTTTGACGTACTTTCGAACTGCTAGGTTGGCAGGAGCAGGGACTGAGTAATGGGAGCTCACCCCGTTGCGGGGATTCAAACCGCCGACCTGCTGATCGGCAAGTCCTAGGCTCTGTGGTTTAACCCACAGCACCACCCACATCCCTACACCATATGTAAAGGGTAAAGGGACCCCTGACCATTAGGTCCAGTCGTGACCGACTCTGGGGTTGCGGTGCTCATCTCGCTCTATAGGCCATGGGAGCCACCGTTTGTCCGCAGACAGCTTCCGGGTCATGTGGCCAGCATGACTAAGCCGCTTCTGGAGAACCAGAGCAGCGCACGGAAACACTGTTTACCTTCCCGCCGGAGCAGTACCTATTTATCTACTTGCACTTTGATGTTCTTTCGAACTGCTAGGTTGGCAGGAGCTGGGACCAAGGAACGGGAGCTCACCCCGTTGCGGGGATTCGAACCGCCGACCTTCTGATCAGCAAGTCCTAGGCTCTGTGGTTTAACCCACAGCGCCACCCGCGTCCCTTACACCATATGTAAGCCACTGCAAATAACTACTATTTTGTTGTTTATTTATATGGTGGGAAGCCTCAGGAACATGCATTACTCCTTTCAGACAAACATTTGTACCTCAAACGTATAACACTATCTGCCACAGCAGCTACTGCTGCCTTTCAGAGACTACTTATGCTGACACTGCTTAGAAAAAAGAAAACAGGATTAAGCCAATGAATTCCTCTCTTAAAAAGAACAGTGGTGCATGGGTAAGTTTGATCACATTGGAACAGTTCCTGCTTAATTTCCATATGGCTTAATTGTCTGCCTTCCAAAACAGGCCATTAAGAAACAACTTAATGACACTACTAATAATATTTCTGCCACTGAACAGCATCGCATCTCTGGCAGTGCCCATCAACAGCTTTTATTTGTCCTTGGTTCAAAAGGAAGATCATTCAGATGCTGAAAACCAGTACTGCAAACCATCAGCTGCCGGTCATCAACAACTCCACCACAGTTCAGGTTGGGTGGGATGCTTCAGGGACCAAATATGGTATTGGTCTCTGGCACATTGGGTTGGAGGAAATGGCTGATGCATCACATCAAATAGTTTGAGAAGCACCTCCTCTGGCAGCGTTCCCACATGAGTGCAGTCATAAGGTAGACATAATGTCTGACCAGACATGATCGCACTGATGTTGTGTCCTCAACAGTTATTTGCCTGGCCATGGGCCCATTAATACCTGCCACATTAGTGTGAATGAGAAGCAGCTTGGGTCATCAGTTCCTGCAGCTTGGTGCACAGGTAAGAAAGCACTCATGTCCTTGGTTTGAGCTGTTTGGTCCCTAACAGGTTCCTCATTTTGCTTCCCCAAAAGTGAATTGTAAATAAATAGGGAGGAATGCTGTCATTCTGATGTCGGGGTGTGTGTGTGTGTGTGTGTGTCAGCATCTATCTCAGCCTCATCAATGGATCATGTGGTCTCCAATTCAAGCTCTGCAACATGAAAAAGCTTTATATGCATCACCTCAGCAATCCTCACAATCTATAAGGGAGGCCAGTGATATTATCCCTGTAGTGTGAGGAAAAAGGCATGTGTAAACTGGAAGGACAGATCCTGAAGCTGAGGCTCCAATACTTTGGCCACCTCGTGAGATGAGAAGACTCCCTGGAAAAGACCCTGATGTTGGGAAAGATGGAGGGCACAAGGAGAAGGGGACGACAGAGGACGAGATGGTTGGATAGTGTTCTCGAAGCTACCAGCATGAGTTTGACCAAACTGCGGGAGGCAGTAGAAGACAGGAGTGCCTGGCATGCTCTGGTCCATGGGGTCACGAAGAGTCGGACACGACTAAATGACTAAACAACAAAGAGCTAGAACTTCCCTGCTTATTTTCTACTACACAGCACCAACCTCTGCCCCAGCAAGATGTTGTTTGTGACCAATAGCAGAGGTATTGTACCCTACTCCTGCAACAGCTAAGGATATGTGATTATGCCTGCAAAGCCTCCTGTATTATCAGTCAATGCACCACAGGCTACAGGCCGAAGGGATGGATGCCAAAAGGCTCAATCATCTTTACTTAAAAAAACAAAGCAAGAGAGGGTGTGCCTGTTTGTCCCATGAAGATAATATTGCTATAGTTATTATGAAGTATTAAAAAATAAGAAACTGGAACATATGCTCTTAAAATGCATGGCTGTTTCACAATACATTGCCAATATAATCTGAAAGCTTCTAATGTCTTGCTTGATTGGGCATGAGTCTGTGTTATTCTACAATCCCTTGGGTAGGGTGGGAAACGGAACCATTTCTTAGGGGGGGAGCCAAACTTTAAATCCAAACGATTTAGATCAAAATTCAGAGAAATTGTGCAACTAGCTTCTCATATCCAGCAAAGCTTTATATCCAGTCAACAACATGTAGATTTTGGAAAGTTCTTAATTTTGGTGGGAGGATACCCCTTTTTCCAACAACATATTCCAAACTGTACAGAAAGGACTGTCAAAAGCAGTTTGCAGGGCCAAATGTGGAAAAGGTAAACGGTGAAAATAGAGTATCATTGTGTTTGCATAAGGTATTCAGTACAGCAAAAAGAACTCTCTGTGTTGTGGCTTGGGATGGAACATGCATGGCTTTAATGCCACTGGTGCTGCCACAACCATAACCCCAGACTTAACAGCATCTCCACCAACCAATCACTATCTATTGATCTAGTTTAGACTCAGTACTGAATTCCGTTTAGTGTTATGTGCACAGACCTCAGGCTTGCCTGTTTCCTCGTCCCTCCTTCTCCAGGACAGCTAATTACATTTTATCATTAGTCCACAAAAAAACCCCTCCAATAAAGTGTGGTCAGTCTTAACTACAGTTTACTGAAACACATTAGTCTCAAACTGTGGTTTGTAAAGTCCACTTGTTCCTCTAAACTCTAGTTAAGATTAAGTGCAGTTTAGGGTTCCAATACAACACTAAACTGTGACTAGCTGAAAGTGGAAGCAAAAGCTTCCAATCCCTTCCTTGCAGCCACGGTGCAAGCCCCAGATTCATGAACAAAACACTACACCACTGTTTAGCATTATGCTTGGCTAGATGGATCTGGTATAAGAAACCTGTGTTCTTGCAAACTGAAATTAGCAAAGATATGCGCCTGTGTTACAGGAGTTACAGAATAAGCTTCAATGATTCTGTGGAAGCCCTTCTTGTACTTAGAAACTATAGCCTATTTTAGGGACAAGCCACTGGTCCATTTAGCTCAATACTGACTACACTGACTGGTAGCGACTCTCCAGAGTACAGACTGGAGTCTGTTCCAACCCCAACCTAGAGATGCCAGAATTAAATCTAGGACATTTTATGTGCAACGGAGCTACATTTCCCTTCACAGTCCTAGAATTTTGTGAGCATCCTGCTAGTATTATACATTCATGCTGAACATTCAAAAACCTTGGCATGCCTCTCTGAACACTGAGCTGTGATGACGTACTCCTTCTTTCTATACTTCCTTTGACATTTCGTGTTAACCTTGCAGTGCTTCTACAAGTTTCGGATTATATCAGGTCCCAATGGGTTTCTTACCATCTCAATGCCATCTAAAACCTCCTCTTTGTTCAGGGATGCCAATTTGGGAAGCTTGAGCCAATACACAATTGGGGCAGCAGTGCCCACATTTGAAGCATTGAATAGTTTTTAAGTGCCCTGGGCTTGGTTCGAAGCATCTTTTAAAGATTAGGCTCCAGACTTCACTGGCCTCCTGGCTCTAGTTGCTCCGAGATGCTGAGAGAAGCCCCAGGCAGATCACTGCAAACAATTGGACACTGTCTTTACACTTCTGCATTTGACGGAGCATGGTGTTAATAGCCTCCCAGAAGTCTGGATTTTGTGACATTTACCTCTGACCTCTGTGACCTTAATACCTCCGACCTTCATCCCCCACTGGCTCTTTTAGGTATCGACATTTCAACGGACAGCACGTCCCAATAGGAATGAGCAGTAAATAACCCGCGTTGTCCAAAGAAAGCACATCAAATCCCGTCGTTAACGCGCCTGCAAAGGGTTGGTTAAAAGTTTAAAGATGTAAATCAGTTGCCAAGTTGCCGGTGAGATGGATGGAGAGGAAATATTGCAAATAAAGGTTTTTAATTAAAAACCAAAAAAAAGAGGAAGAAAAGACAGACAGTGATTCTCCTGACCTGATCAATTCGCAATCTGACCTCTAGCAGCTTGCAAAGAACCTTTTAAAGAACAAAAGTGAATGACAGCATGTGACTATAACCCTGGCACAGCAGGGGCTCCTTGGTTTAGAAGGAAGAAAATTATGTCTCTCTCTTTCTCTGTCTGTCAAGAAACAGTAGATTTCTACTCCAGTCTTAGCCACATGACTTGAATGTGGAAGTCTCACATTAATACCGCACACCACATTTGAACAAATTGTTTCTTGCCTTCATGATGCTGTCTGAAACATTTCCTTGTTTTTTTTATTTTTTATTTTAAATCATGATTCATGGTTTCCCAAATATTGCCCAACGTGGCTTTTTTTCAAACTAAGAACACATGCAAATATCGTCACAGTTCTTCTTGAACTGTAGGCTCACATTGCCAAAGCTGACAGGTCCACAAGTGTCATCTATGAGGGGAGTACCCCTGCCTTGAGTGTAGAAGGTCTCAGGCTCAATCCCTGGTGTCCCCAGAGAAGGCTGGATAAAGCTGATGCCTGAAACCTTGGAGAGCCACTGACAGGTGTAGACAATATTAAGATAGGGTGTGACTACGATGAAGCGACTTCCTAGGTTTCCATGATGGAGGGGCAGGAAGAAGTTAGAGAGGGGATGCTGCAAAGGATGCAGCCGCCATGTTGAGGAGACAGCAGAACGTTTGATTCTCCCATCACCCCACTTTGAGCTGGAGAGTCTCTGTAGCTTTCCTGCTCAGAAAATGAGAGCAATATCGTCTGTGTCAGTTATTCTGAGGCACCATACCTATCTAAATATTTTATATTTTATTTTCTTTATTGGTTTTAGTGACGTCTCACTCACACAAACATTTGGGGATTTTTGCTTCATTGCCTGGGCAGAAAGTAACCACGTATTGTGTGGCATTCAACTAAGCCTTACTCAGAGGAGACCTGTTGAAATCAATGGTCCTGACTCAGGCGTGTTGATAAATCCCAAGGTGGTCTACCCTGAGTCAAAAGCAGCTGCTTACCATCCATTGTTTCTCTCCACAAACTTTTGCCACTGAGCAGGCAATCCAGAAGATGGACAGCTCTTTACAAATATTGCTAATGGAGCAACTCAGGGGCCCCGATCCTTGGTTCTTCTGCACCTGGACCCAGACTTCCTGCCTCTTCACCTGGCTTTTTAAAAACTTTAATTTAAAATAATATGTTGCTTACAGTGTTGCTTTCCCTCTGAAATTTGCTTCAATTTATCTAGAAATAAATTAGTATGTGCAAATGTTATGCAAATATTGGTCACGGGGCTCTGACCTGAATTTTTTAAGGACATAGCAATGCTCCTCATATCTTACTTTTCTTTGAGGAAGCTCAGAGCAGCATACATGGGTAAACCTGGCGGTCTCTTATCCAGGCATTGACCAGACTAGGACACACTTCTGTTTCTCAATGTACCCAAATCAGCTACCCTAAGGCCATTATATACAGTGGTACCTCAGGTTACATACGCTTCAGGTTACATACGCTTCAGGTTACAGACTCCGCTAACCCAGAAATAGTGCTTCAGCTTAAGAACTTTGCTTCAGGATGAGAACAGAAATCGTGCTCCAGCAGCACGGCAGCAGCAGGAGGCCCCATTAGCTAAAGTGGTGCTTCAGGTTAAGAACCATTTCAGGTTAAGTACGGACCTCAGGAACGAATTAAGTACTTAACCCAAGGTACCACTATCTGTTATTCTACTCATGGGTATCCCCCATGGACTAGAAATGCACACATATTCCAAAGCCATCAGCTTTGGATGAGAGTGACTTTCACTCTCGTGTCCTGTATACCACATTGCATCAAGCATCTGATGTGCTGGCAGAATGAATGCAGACATATTTAAAACAAATCCTGCTTGCTTTCTGTAAGTATAGCTGTAACAGCCTGTCAACACAGATGGCTAATCCTCCCAAAATGACCAGCTTTTAGATATATAATGCTCTTAGATCTATCATAGAAAGCACTATTCCATATAATGTCCCAGATGGGGAAACTCTGGAATTTTTTTACCCTGAGAATCTTAGCTTTTTCTTTTGAAAAAAACAACAACAAGCCACTAGCCCTCATGGTGTCCATTTGCAAACAGCTCCAAAATTCAGACTCAATACAAGATTGAGCACAGGCTGAAGTCTTTACACCCATGGATATATCTAGTTTCCTTAGACTATTTATTTTTCTTCTCTTCCTTCTAGCATAGATTGGAATAGTTATATTAGCAAGTGTGTGTCTCCCCAATTCCCCAAAGGCTTCACTTTAAAATATGCTTTAACATTTACTTTCCTGCTTCCGCAAATTAAGTCGCAAACTCTCCCAATTCCAGACACAAAAACAATATAGACTCTACAGTACTTCTCTGCAAATTCGCTTTCAAACTTGCTATTTCATGCAATGACATACTGCTGTTGGATTTTTCTATTTGCCATGGGCCTAGCGCAGTGCTATTTTTCTAGAAAAAGAGCCGGAACTCACAATGAACACCTCCCTCATTCTTTTTGAATGGCAATGGCACCCACCAGAGAGGTGCCTGAACTGAGTTCCTGTGAGTTTCCCCTGAAAAAATAAAAGCCCTGGCCTAACTTATCATCTTTTATCCACCAACTTTTTCTTCAGTATCTGTTTTCTTCAGGTGTCTTCTGGACTCACAGACAGGAGGCATCTCAGAAGATCACCAAACCTTTGACAACTTTTGCCCCACCAAACAAGGCCAGGATTAGTCCATACAAAAGATATGTACTTTCTGGGCACTGCGGTGCTATTAACATGATGGACCTATAAGCACCACCTTATATTAGAAGCCTACAGACCTCTACACATATCTACATGCTTCCAGCTACTATCCAGAACACACCACAAAATCCATGGCCTACATCCAAGCCCAACTGTTTTTCTGGTCCATTCAACAGAGATGCACATCTTATGGGTTTCTCAGACCATAACACCCATCCAGTAAAGTAAAGAAGCAGATTAAGTAGGTCAAATTGGTATCCAGAAATTGCATATTACAGGGCAGAATAGTGACAGAACGCCATTTGTTGTCATGTATAGCTCCAATGTATCATTAAGGATCCACAGCCATTTTTGGACATTTCCTTCGCACTGGCTTTGAGTGGCAGGAAAGCCCTCACTTAAACACCCCTAAAAATAAAACTGCTACTCACCAGCAACAACAGGTCACATAACGGAGACACAAAAACAAGGACCAGGTGCTGCAACAGACAGAAATGCCAAATCTATCCCCATATATCAGAGATAAAGGTAAAGGTAAAGGGACTCCTGACTGTTAGGTCCAGTCATGACCGACTCTGGGGTTGCGGCGTTCATCTCGCTTTATTGGCCGAAGGAGCCGGCATACAGCTTCCGGGTCATGTGGCCAGCATGACTAAGTTGCTTCTGGCGAACCAGAGCAGCGCACGGAAACGCCGTTTACCTTCCCGCCAGAACAGTACCTATTTATCTACTTGCACTTTGATGTGCTTTCAAACTGCTAGGTTGGCAGGAGCAGGGACCGAGCAACGGAAGCTCACCCCATCACGGGGATTCAAACCGCCAACCTTCTGATCAGCAAGTCCTAGACTCTGTGGTTTAACCCACAGCGCCACCTGCGTCTGGCAGGGCTATTTATTCACCTCTCAGGAACTCAGTTCCGGCACCTCTCAGGTGGGCGCCACTGCCATTCTCAGAGAACGAGGGAGGTGTTCATAGTGAGTTCTGGTACCTCTTTTTCTAGAAGAATAGCACTGGGGATAAGGGAATATTTTTCACCCTAATGGCAGCATTTATTGATGTGTCTTCATGGCCAGTGTGGTGTGGCAGTTGGAGTGCTGGACTAGAACTTGGGAGACCAGGGTTCAAGACCTCACGTAGCCATGAAGTTCACTGGAGTAGTCACCACCACCCCCTCACAGGGTTGCTGCGAGGATAACATGGAGAGAAGGGGAATCATGTATGCCACCTTAAGCACCTTGGAGGGAAGGTGGGATATAAACGTAATCATCAGCATCCCCATCTTCCAAGGGGCTGTGGGAAGAGGCTGGTTGGCATTTTCTTGTGAGCGAATGGGAAAAGAGAGAGACTCTCTGCCAATGGGTACTATTTACTTCCCTAGTAACTGGTGCAGATGATGGAGTGACCTTAGGGCCTATGGGTCTGGTAGATATGCTGTCTACACTAATAATAATAATAATAATAATTATTATTATTATTATTATTATTATTATTTATTTATTTATTTATATCCTGCCCATCTGCCTGGGCTTCCCCAGTAACTCTGGGCAGCTTCCAACAAAATATTAAAATACAGTAATGCACCAAACATTAAAAGCTTCCCTAAACAGGTCTGCCTTCAGATGTCTTCTAAAAGTTTGGTAGTTGTTGTTCTCTTTGACATCTGGTGGGAGGGTGTTCCACAGGGCGGGTGCCACTATTGAGAAGGCCCTCTGCCTGGTTCCCTGTAACTTGGCTTCTCGGTGTGAGGGAACCGCCAGAAGGCCCTCAGAGCTGAACCTCTTTAAAGGGCTTATCCACACTTCCATTTGCCCACAGCTTTCCCCCAGGGAAACCTGCAGTTTAGCACTGAATCAGAGCAAATGGCAACCAGGTATTCCAGGGACTACTGCTTGCTCTGATTTATTGCTATAGGCTTTCCAGGAAAAAGTGACAGGGCAAAGGCAAAACTGCTCAGGCCCATGCCTAGAAAGCACAGGAGAAGCAGAAGTGTGGGTTAGCCCCCACTCTAATGCTGTGGTTCCCAACATGGGGCACACACCCCATAGGGGGGCAATTTGATTTTTAAGGGGGCAATTTGGAAGTTTGTTTACACCAAGTAATGGCCTTTTAGAATTCCTCCACATGAATAGGAGTTCACCTTTTTAAAAATAATAATAAGAATTATATGTCACGGGGGTGGGGCATCATGATTTTAGAGGTGCTTAGGTGGGGCACCAAAAGGTTGGGAACCACTGTTCTAATGGTATATCCCAAAGATTCCTGAGAATCCTAGTTTGATAAGCTGCTGCTTCTTCTTCATATTGCTACAGTTCCCAGAATTATCTGGGGTGAGAGATTGACAGTCAAACCATTTTAAGCCACGGGATATGTTGAGCGAAAACAGGAGGAAAAACAGCATTTCTCCCCCCAATCATGCATTATTTCTCATTTGAACAAAACAAAAGCCATCCACATAGTCACATGTGGAAAACAGGAGCTATGAAGCATAACTGATGTGTACAAACCACTCTGAAGTGGTGGAAGTGTGCATGCCTGCCAAATGCTATTTTTGTTCCCCTGGCCTTCCATGGCACAGGACACGCAAAACAGACTCCTTCCATTAAGCAGGAATTCTCACCATTGTCTGCAAAGCTCCCCTGATGCTCAGTGGCACTGCATGGCATCCCAGGGTATAGATTTTTAATTGCTTGTCAGCATGTACCGTATTTTTCGCTCTATAAGATGCACCAGACCACAAGACGCACCTAGTTTTTGGAGGAGGAAAACAAGAAAAAAAATATTCTGAATCTCAGAAGCCAGAACAGCAAGAGGGATTGCTGCGCAGTGAAAGCAGCAATCCCTCTTGCTGTTCTGGCTGCTGTGATAGCTGCGCAGCCTGCATTCACTCCATAAGACGCACACACATTTCCCCTTACTTTTTAGAAGGGAAAAAGTGAGTCTTATAGAGCAAAAAATACGGTATTTACCGAGTGGCGGAAACATCTCAACAACCAATAGCTGGAGAAACTTGGATGAAAATAAGTTTGCATTAATTGCAAACGAAAAGACCCCCAAGAGACTTTCAGTGTATTTCAAGGAGTTATTTGATGCAGCAGCCATCAAATAACTGACCTGGATATTGAAGATAAATTGCAAAGGATGAAATTTGATGACAGAGAAGCAGGGAGTGAAACATAAATGTGTATCTGGTCTGAATTAGGGTTCATTATTATTTTTTACCAGTAAGTAATTTAGGGTAGCTGCCTTCTATAAGCTTTTTCCCCATGTTTAGGTCATGTATCTCCATGTTATGACTTCTTACCGATATCATAGTGTATAGTGAGTGACCAGCATGTTGATTCAATCACTGACAAACCACATCGTCCAGCTGGAAGAAGGGAGTAAATCCTTGTTTCGCTTCCTCCTAGCAGGGTGGATAAGTGGAAACCCCATGAGAATTAGGGGGAGCTTTGTGCTTGTAAAGTAATGGTAGGTCAAAACCCTTGCAAGGGTTAATGAGGACATCCTGCTTCAAGAACTGTCTGTCTAACAGTAGCAAAAAATGTTTGGAAGTCCCCTTGTTGGCATTATATCTGAAGAATGGTTAAGTATCTAAAGCTGTATCACTATTCCCCAAGCTGGTGCCCTCCAGACATTGCTGGAGGGTACCAGCTTGCAGTAAACTGAAATATGCATTAATCTGGTTTATGGGTGTACGTAGCTGTCAGTTTCAGTTTCTCTCTGTTTCTCATTTATTCCTTTGCTACATTTTTTGCATCAAGTTCGTGATTTTAAAAAAGTCCTAGTGAAAATTTATCAGCGTTTTAGTGCACACTTCCCCTAGACGCATTTTTGTATCCAGTCTTGCCAAATATTTTGCAAACAATTTTTGCATTTTGTCTCTAACATATGCATTCCTATACACTTCTTTTGGTTGAAGAACCTCATTGCAAAATTTGGAAACGTGTGAACCTCGAAGGATAGCTGTGTTTAGTTTGCATCCTGGAAGTTGAATGCACCAGATTTGTATTAAATTGAAAGCCCAGCCAAATTTCTCCCCCTTCTGTAATCTAGTCTGCTACTGGCATGCAGCTAATGAGACTTTACATCTACTCTCCATCTGAAAGTTCTCTGTTCTACTACAGTTGCCAAATTCAAAAGCTGTGCACATGCAATGTGAAATGTAGCAACCATTACTGTCCACTCTTATCATCTTCATGTCTTGGATGGCTACAACAAGAATGTCCTGGAATTTAATCTCTTCTGGGAGAAGGAAATTTGGAAGGAAAAAAGGCTCATTGGTGATGGTGGCAAAACAACACTTATGACCCAAGCAATGTTCCAAATCATGAGATTAAGCAATTGTCCAAAAAGTACACACTGCATATTTAGCGAGGAAGAACAGCATACAAAAACAAAGGACAAACATTCATGTAATAAAGAATGTTCGAGCAGATTCTGGCTTTCAAAGCACACACACACACACACACACACACACACACACACTTCTAGGAGAGCCTCCCAGGTGTTAAAAAGTAGAATTAAGACACTAGTTTTACGTGAACATGACATGGCCAGAACATATAGTCACGTCCCTTCAATCCCCAGCTGCTGGGAACAGCTGCGCTTCCAAAGGGAATGAGGGATGTACAAAAATATCAACAAGTTTCATACGTGTACAAATAGTCAAAATTCAGATGCAAAACCCTTTCTAATCCAAGGTTGGCCCAACCAAACAACTCAAGAGGTCAGCTGGAGTTGCTGCACTTTAAAGCAGAGTGAGCCTGCGACCCTCCGGATATTATTGGACTACAACTCCCATCATTCCTCACTATTGGCAATGCTGACTGTGGCTGATGGGGTTTGGAATCCAACATCATGCAGGGCTGCATGTTCCCCACACCTGATTCCCTAATCTCAATATAGAGGAAATGGTAATGATTAAAGAGGTCTTCAGTGTTTGAGGTCTAAGGTTTACAGGTTCATATAAAACTATATAATACATTTTTCATTTATGGCATTGTAATTATGCTCCATTTGTAAAGTTTCCTGTTTAACCTCAAACCACACCAACAAGATGTCAACAAATTTGTCTTCTCCTGTGTTTTGGATCAGTTGTCAAAATAATTTGCACATTAGCCAGCTTATTCTAAGCACAGTCCAAGAAAAATCAGAGGCCAGCTTAATGTTTTCCTTGTGTAGCTATATCAAGGGTAATACAAGATTAAATTTGGATCCCGGAAGAAGATAAATGAATATTGCATTCCTTGACCATTACACAAGGTCTCTCAAGTCCAATGCAATGGGAGGGCCAAAAATGTATGCAAGTACATGAAAAATACACACACAAAGGCATGTGCATCCCATATTTTCCTTCTGCCGACTCCTTCCGTTGGAGTTCGGCTTTGCCAAAGGAAGGGGATCTTGCAGAATGAAGAGAAGAGATAGTAGACCTGTAAATTCAACCCTTTGCATTTCTCAAAATAAGAATTTAATATTCAAGGCTGAATCTTGAGCAAGGATGATATATGGTTCTCCCCCCCCCCAGCAAATTATATATATATATTATCCTGATTTGAGAGCAGATGTGTAGTGTAGTGTTTGAAGATAATGAACAAACTGATTCACTTCCTAACTCACTTCCTAAATAGTTGGAATGGCAGAATTCAGTCCACTGCCATATGCATTAATCTGGTTGTCCTTGGATATATGGACATATAGTTAAACTTTAATGACTTAATGGGGAGTCAACATTGTTAGGGTACTTCCCAATGAGCTAGAATCAGGAACTTTGGGAATGGGTACTCCAAAGTAAGCTGGTAACTTGGGGTTGGGGACCTGAAAAGTGGATATTTACTACTCTCTGCCTAAACAGGGGGCCATTTTTTTGTCCTGCCTGCAACAACAACATAACACCCCCCTTGGGGAAGAGTGAATAAGGGCAATAGTTGTCAGAAAAGTCTCAATATGTCAACTGGAAATGATCCATAACATTTTCTGCTAGGAAATCACGATGTTTTAGTATAGTCTGTTTCTGGGTAGAAACCAACGCTTTGAACTTCATTTGCTGTAAGTGGGGCAGCCTGCTAGGACTACCTGCATCTAGTTTCACTGAACACCACTGGCATCTGTTACCGGATCCCTTTTCTCTAATATAAGGGTTTTTTTTTTCTTTATTGGAGAGGGATGGGTTTCAGCTGGTAGGGTGCAAAAAGAATCAAAGAGGCCTGCTGGCAACAATTGGAGAAGGAGTGGTCCCATGGCTGAGCATGCCAATATCATTATTTGGTGCATCTTATGCCAGCAAAGCATGTTAGACCACACTTGGGATGTAAGAACTCTACTGCCTTTTCAGACAGACTGTGCTGTGGGCCTGAAGGATGGTGAAGTGAGTATCTAGGCTTGTTGAATGCAAGATTCACTGGGCAACAATGAATGATGGGAAAATGTAGGTCAGAAGCTATTAACTAAGGTTTGATTTCCCCTTGTCAGTTTTGTTCTTTTAGATCTATCTTATCCTGCAAACTAATGGCCTCATTTTTCATCATCCCCATCTATAAAATTGCATTCAAAACTAATTTATTTGCTGCATTTCAGTTCAGCTGTCAAAATGCCTTTACGTATACTTTGTTATCTAATTGATGTGCCCTCCACTGTACTTAAATCTATGAATACATAAAGCTACTACGTTCTAATCTCCTTTGTGCATCTGATGAATCAGTCTGTTGAGCATGAAAGTTTATGAACTAAGAAATAAGTTACGTCCAAACTTCCAGTTATAGAGAAATACTTTAGGGCTGGCAATCACCATCTCCCCATTGAATCTTCTAAGTGGTGCATGGTTGAAAAGACATGTAGCAAGACATCACCAGTTTGCATTTCCCCGTCCGCTTCAAGCGGGAAGCAGTGAAATGGTGTCTGGAAGTAGAAATTTCAACTACATGTTACCAGAGAGTTGAAAAATGATGCATGGCTCAGCAGCACCCATGCATCTCCCTGTAATGAATTGAATGGAAGTAAGTTGCGTTGGGACTTACATCTAAATAAACATGTTAACAAGCTATAAACCACTTAACTGAGACTTGATGGTACAAATTAACAGAGCAGTTTGACTGAACACCTATTAGTGGAAACAATCTTTCATTGTATAAAGTGCCAGAGGTCTTGAACCAGATGTTCAGACTCCGCTCACTATGCCAGAAAGGGGCAATCACTGGTGCCTTAAGCTAGCTATCCACTGCTGCCAATATGGGCCAGGAGGAGGTACTGCAGCTCATTCAGAAGTTTGCCATGGGGCTCAAGGGGCCTTATAGCTGGTCCATATAGCCAAATCCAAAGCAAGTCCTGCCGAGTTCATGTTACTCCCCAAAGTATGTGAGTGCAGGAACACAGACTTAGGTGCAGAATGGGGAACACCACTCTATATGTGAGCAGTTTCTTTATGCATAGAGTGCCCAGTTGTTGCTGTAGAGGTGCAGCCACAAACAAGGAGTCAAGCTGACTGGCTATATTGCTGGTGAGCAATGTGGGACTATGCTTGCATACCTGGCTGCTGTGTAGATAGCCCTGCTCACTCCTGGACAAATGTCCCATCTATCCAATGGAAGGCCATCCTTGGGGGTGAGAAGCAAAGAGGAACAAGCGCAGCAGGCACCCTAACAGTATGGAATAAAAGTGAGCTGCTTCTGTACATTGGAGGCCTAGCTCACCCTGCCCTAATCTGTTACAATTAACCTAGTTTGGCCTAGCTTTGGCGGCCTGACAGAGACAATCATGGCTCTCACAGCCTTTATCTGATAGCTCTGACAACACTGTTCTGTTCTGGCAATATGAAAAGCAATTCCCTCCACCCATTTATTCATGATGGACAAGAAGAAGATTCTCAGCTCAGCCCCTGCAGTTGCCTGTAGGTCTGTCCTTGTAACACCAAAGCACACCCGGCGGATTTTAATTTTTTATTATATTTTTATTAAGCACCCTTGACCTTTGTGATGAATCTGCCTCCAAGCTTCAAGGAGTAGAGCAGCTGGTGAGTGTTTAGTGACCTTCTCCGTCAGCCATTCTATCTTTTGGGGCTTCAAATTGATTTTCTGTGTCTTGGCATGCAGCTGAGTATTCAAAGTGTCCCCTGCGGGCTGAGAGCACACACAGAGAAGAGGCATAAACCGCATGGAGCCGTAGCAACACCGCGGCCAGCAGTTTCTGAGAGAGGGCTGAACGAGTGGATCTCAGAGAGCCCTGCACCACCATCCTCAGCACAAGAGGAAAGATGCCTTTCTAGGTGCGGTTTCTGTCATCACCAGTCAGCCATACAGCATCCTTTTCATCAGCATCATCCCACAGTATTATCTACACTAGTGGCCAAAACTGTGGAAACCTTTTGGGAAAAGTGTATTTCCAAGGTTTGATGGTTCATACCACCACTTATTTTTGTAGTACAGTGGTACCTCGGGTTAAGTACTTAATTCGTTCCGGAGGTCTGTACTTAACCTGAAACTGTTCTTAACCTGAGGTACCACTTTAGCTAATGGGGCCTCCCGCTGCCGCTGTGCTGCTGGAGCACAATTTCTGTTCTCATCCTGAAGCAAAGTTCTTAACCCGAGGTACTATTTCTGGGTTAGCGGAGTCTGTAACCTGAAGTGTATGTAACCTGAAGGGTATGTAACCCAAGGTACCACTGTAGTGCCATAAAATTATATATCAATGGAAAGATAATTTAATGAAGAATGCAGTGCAACAAAGTTAATTCAATTCTCTGTATTCTATCAAAAGTTATAGCCAAATAACAGAAAAAGGTTGAGATGCAATAGCTTTCCTTCATTTGAATGTAGCCAATGAGCATGAGTATTCAGAGTGTTCCCTTCAGACAGTGACCTCCAGATAGTTTAAACAAGATTTATCCTCCTGGAAGCTCACAGCCACCTAGGATACCTCCTTTAGGCTGTGAGAAGGTGAGTTTACACAGGGAAGTGGAGATTTGAATCTAGATCTCCCCGCTCTGAATCAGCTTTCTATCCAATGCAGCACACACTGCAACCAGATTGGTTGTCCCCCTTTCCATTTTGGCATGCAAGACAGCTTCCTTCATGCAACATACGCATAAAACTCAACCCCAATGGAGGAATTCCTTATTTATTCGGCGGGACTGTAATGACAGTATTACCTTTTGCCTTGCTCTGCTTTAACTTCAGCAGCTAGCTTGATTCTGATGGTTTGTTACAGAAACCCTGTCCCTAACTGACTTTGCCTGATGTTACTGTTTCTGAAAACTGTCACAAAGCAGCCAAGAGCAAATACTACATGCAACATGACATCAACTGCAGCCAAATGCTGCCCCTGAAATATAGAAGTGCTTTCCATGAGCACCAGAGGGTAAAATATGTTAGTGCTTCCATTTAAATTGCATTAGTTGCACTATCCATCCTTTTATATGGCAGAAGACAGCAGCAGAGATTTGTCAGAGCATATTGCGGGGGACGGGAAAGCAATAGAAGATAAACCCTCATATATCTCAAATGTTCCTAGCAGAGCCTGTATCAGGGATTGCAAAGTTGCTGGCCCTTATGATAATAAGGGTTTTTGTCTGCCCCGGGGCCTCAGAGTACACTGCTATGAGAATGAGAAGAAGGACTTGGTAGGATGTCCAACTTGCAGATCTCTTTACCCATAAAGCTCACAGGGTTACCTTGAGTCAATTACTGTCTCACAGCCTAAGACAGCCCTAGCTCAGTCATAGAGCACGTGCCTTGCATGCAAAATATCCCAGATTCAATCCCTGGTAAGGCTGGGAAATCTCTTTCCTGAAACCCACACAAGCTTCTACAAGTCAGTGTAGTAGGCAAAACCAGCCTAGATGGTCTGGCTCGATATGAGGCAGCTTCCTGTCACAGATAGGACGAAGAAGGCTCAGATAATTCCCTTTAAATGTACAGTGGTACCTCGGGTTACATATGCTTCAGGTTACAGACTCCGCTAACCCAGAAATAGTGCTTCAGGTTAAGAACTTTGCTTCAGGATGAGAACAGAAATCGTGCAGCAGCGGCGCAGTGGTGGCAGGAGGCCCCATTATCTAAAGTCGTACCTCAGGTTAAGAACAGTTTCAGGTTAAGAACAGACCTCCGGAACAAATTAAGTACTTAACCTGACGTACCACTGTACAGTGCAACAAAATGATGGCAGAAGTCATCTTCAGCTTGAAAGAGGGTTCCCTGGGATTGAGTCTTGACATGCATTTCAAAGACACAAATGTGGATTACCTACCCAAAGCACCAATGAAGGTGGTAACTAAATATGTGCTGTCTCTCATGTGCATCCCAAGACGCATCTGGACAGACAAGACTTGAGGCCAACACCTTTAAAAAATAATGCCCGTTAACCATCGTCTGTAGCAACTTCCAACACTACCACCGTTCAAGCTGCATAGAATCAGCTGTGCTGTAATGTCCTCATTTGCCTGTCTCATGAGGTCAAGGCTGCAGAAGCAAGCAAGCAAAAGCAAGAAACCTGGAGCAAAAGCACGCAATGCAGTTCTTGCACGGAGTACAAGGGTGGGGAGGGGGACAAAGCCGCACACACGCCCTCAGCCCATTTACCTTGCAAACCACAGGGATTCACTGATCTGTGTGGCAGCTGAAAGACAATCCCTGTGTACATCAGGAAACCTAACGACCGGCTTGGCATGCTTCTGAACACAGAGGGAGGAGCTTGTTTGATCATCTGAATTATGGGGTCTTTTGGGTGACTGCAATTTCCAGAAGGAGAATTTCCTTCTCTTGTGGCAAGTGGACTGGCTAAAAGTTTTCAGAACTGTTTCTATTTGTATACGTTTGAGGCTACAACTGGAGGCACACCTACTTGTGAACAAGCCCCATGGTGACTTCTGTGTAAAAGTGCATAGGTCATAGTATTCAATTGGCCATTATACCCTTTACTGGTTAAAATGTCTTATGCCATCTATTTGCAGATGTTTTTTTAAAGAAAGTCCTCCCAGCACCACTGAGGAACACTCTTGACTGGAGTCCAGGCATGCACTGGTTTGGAGCAGTAGTGCAACCAGGGTATTTTTTTCCAGGCAGAACCCAGTTCTGGGACCTCTCAGGTGGGCACCACTGCCATTATAAGAGTCATGGTGAGTTCCGGCACCTCTTTTTCTAGAAAAATAGCACTGAGTGCAACTGATAACTGGAGTGACCCAGCCTCTTACTGTTTCCCATGCGAAACCTTCTGATAATGACCTTGAACCAGAATCATCTGCCAAAGGGACTTTATCACCTCAGAGCCCTTTGGATATAGAGACTGTGAAGGAAATGACCAAAAACATCTCTGAGAAGTTACCAGACTCCCAACATGGAAGAAGTTGCTCAGTCTTTTCAGGTGAGGAGTCTGAGGGCTCATTCACACTTCTGCTTGTACTGTGCCTGCTCCTTTCCCAGGGAAAGTTTGTTCTGCTTTATTACTAAAGAGCAGATGTCAAATTGGAGAAAACCCATATTGCTGTTTGCTCTGACTGAGCGCTAAAAAGCAGTTTTCCCTGGGGGAAAGCAACGAAACAAGAGGCAGTGTGAATCTGCCCAGTACACCATCCAAGGCTGTTTGCTTTGCTAGGCGAAGGCAGAATGCACAGTGTAAGTCAACCAGACGCAGCTTCTTCAAATTCCCTGACCCTTCACTCAGTCATCAAGTCCAGAAGGATACTTTTGATCTGGGCATCTGGGCAGATCATAGTCTCTGGGAACTGTCCAAGGTCCTGCACAGCTTTGATCCACTTGCTTGGCCCTGTTTCCTGCTGATGAACAACTTTGCTCAAGTTCAATTCTTTGCTGGAGTGCAGCCAGGCCAGAACAGGATAACAACAAAATACAACAACAACAAGCAATCTATTGGTTACTTGAGAGAGAGAGATAATTTATTGTCATTGTCCATATATACACAGTATACACAACAACGAAAATCAAACACCCACCCAAAGACCGGGTTCACATACACATTTGCACGTATCTCCAACATTCTCATCCTATTCAGACATAATCTATAAAACATAACATAATCCAGAATATAACATAACCTATTTAAAGGCATAACATAACCTAAAACCTATCTCATTCCTTCCTACTTCCTGCTTGCTATTTCTTGCAACTGGCCCTAAGATCATTATTTAGTGCAATCAGAGCTCTTGGATAGAAACTATTCAGAAGGCGTGTGGTTCGTGTTTTCATTGTCCTATATCTTCTGCCCGAAGGCAACAGTTCAAAGAAGTTGTGAGCAGGATGGGTGGGATCTCTCAGGATATTGTGTGACTTCTTCAAAGTGCGAGACGTGAAGATCTCATCCAGGGTTGGTAGTTGGAGCCCAATAACATTCTGGGCAATTTTAATTATTCTCTGTAAAGCTTTTTTATCCGTTTCAGAGCTGCTCCCATACCACGATAATACACTATAGGTTAAGACACTCTCAATGGTACTGTGATAATAGGACAGAAGTAGGTGCTGAGATAGATTCAGTCCCCTGAGCATTCTCAGGAAATACAACCTCCCCTGCACCTTCCTCACAACCATATTAATATTTGCAGTCCATGAGAGGTCCTCAGAGATATAAATGCCCAGGTATTTAAAACTACCAACCCTCTCCACCTCCTCGCCATTTATGTGCAATGGTAAAAATACACTTTTCTTTCTCCTAAAGTCAATTATGAGTTCTTTGGTTTTTTTGGTGTTAAGCATAAGATTGTTTTCTTTACACCATTGAATTAACCCCTGTACTTCTTTCCTATAAGCAGTCTCATTGTTCTCACTAATGAGCCCCACCACCGTTGTATCATCCGCAAATTTGATGATTGTGTTGGACTTATACAGTGGGGTGCAATCAAATGTGTACAGGGAATAGAGAAAGGGACTTAGCACACATCCCTGAGGGGCTCCTGTGCTTAACACTAGAGTAGAAGAATAGTGAGGTCCCATTCTCACTGTCTGCGGCCTATCAGTCAGGAAATTCCTTACCCACAGACAGATCTTCTGATGTATACCCAAGTTGGTCATTTTAAGAAATAACCTGTCTGGCAGAATTGTATTGAAGGCAGAACTGTAGTCCACAAACAACAGCCTTGCGTAGGTTCCCTGTCGTTCTAGATGACTCAGTACAGTATGGACAGCGATGGAAATAGCATCATCAGTAGATCTGTTTCTTCTGTATGCAAACTGGAACGGGTCTAGAGTGGATGGAAGACCAGCCTTAATATGATCTAGCACCAATCTCTCAAAACATTTCATAACGACAGATGTTAGAGCTATTGGTCTATAGTCATTGAGAGATACCACCACTGACTGCTTGGGGACTGGCACTATAATCGATGTCTTCAGGCAGGTAGGGACAGAACCCTGCAACAGGGATAGGTTAAAAATGTCCGTAAATACCCCAGCTAATTCTGCAGCGCAGTCCCTAATAACCCGTCCCGTGATTCCATCCGGTCCAGCTGCCTTCCTAATGTTAATGCTCCGAAAGGCACGTTGTACGTCAGAGGTCTGTAATAAAAATGGTTGTCTATCAGTAATAGTTTCTGATGATGTGCTGGTAGCCAATGCTGTAGTGACGGTAGTTCCAGTTCCCACCTCAAAGCGACTAAAAAATTGATTCAGTTGATCAGCCAGGTGCGCACTGCTACTGGCCAGTTCGTTTTTAATATTTTGCCCTGTAATTTGTCGCAGGCCTTGCCATACTCGACGAGGGTCGGAGCTTTCAAAATGTTTTTCAATCCTCCGGCAGTACATAGCTTTGGCGTTCCTAATGCCCTTTTTCAATTTGGCTCTGGCTTCTCTATACTGTTGCACATCACCAGAGTGAAAAGCAGCATTTCTTGCCTTTAGCAAGAGGAGCTTATGTGTGATCTAAGAGTGGCAACCCAGCACCCTCTGCAAGGGACCCGGAAAGCCACCAATGCACCACACAAGACAGATGTATTGGGGGCAGCAACAGGTGCTGGACTGACAATATATTTCTGCAAATCTGTGATATTAGTGTTGACTAATATTTGGAATTCTTGTTGAGTAGCGCTGCAGGCAGGATTTAATTTTAGCTGCTGCTCACCAGGCTGAGCAGAAAAGCATGCCTTTGTTGCCAAGGCACAGTTCTAGTATATGTGGAATCATAATAAAGAAGAGACAGGAGGCCTATTAAGAGCAGAGTTCATGTTTCACATACTGAATGTCCTAGGTTCAATCCCTGGCATGTCCTGTTTCAAGAATTATCCCTTGGAGAGACACTACCAGCTTCAAGGCAGAGAGCCTCTAACTTGCTTCAGTCTTTTCCACATATCTAAGGTTGTGAATCATAGTTTGCATGCCCCTCCATAGTACAACAAAGATAAAAAAGACACACTATGAGATGCCTTGCTCATTCACCAAACAGAGAAATCAAACCCAGCCGTACACAGCATTCTAGATTAGCATAGTACATCCTTGTTGCATTGAAACCTAGACACACACACACAAAATGTAAGTGTCCAATTCTAGCCTTGTTGCACCGACTTCTTTACAACAGGAGCAATATTTGCTGGTTTCATACCCTAATTTTGCTGCTGTGACCCAGTTCACATGCAGTTCTGTGCTGTGGTTGATTTGCTCCCTCCCCTCCCCTCCCCCCAGCAGAGTGAACCACTAAACAGATTTGGTTGTTGCTGATAACTGGCGAGGCGCATCCAACAGCAAACCATTTGGGTAAAGAGCATGTCAACAAGAATAGCAATCAAAGTGCAGTTAAGGGTTTTGTAGGTTAGAGGGCAAAATAAATTCAAGTTGAGTAGCTACTGTACATAGTAGCCCTCTGTGAGTGACAGGAATGGAACAGAATTCCCTAGGAAACAACTCCGGGGAGGAGTTTTCTCTGTGTATGCTCTGATTAATCTCATCTGTTTGTTTTCCTGGAAACTGGATGTCCCAGATGCCATTGTCCCTATTATGAAAGTTTATCTGGTCTGGTTTGATCCTGATCCTCTACAATTTGCTTCCACTAACAATTATTTTCCTAATGATCTTTTTAAACCGTTAAGCTACATATATCATACCAATTTCTTTTTTTGTGGGGGGTGGAGGGGACTGTGTGACCTGTAGTGAAATTCAGAATGCTCCTTGCAAAGGTCCCTGAAATATTAATAGTTGCCTTTTACACTGTTTTCTCAAAATGCTAGCAGCAATAACCCAGGCAAATTACTATTTCTAGACATACATGTGCTCACGCTTGCACTCAGCCACTGCATGTTACAGCAATTATTGAAATGCCCCCCTTGAAACCATATCATCATCATTTTATGCATTTTAAAGGGAAATTATGCATGCACTATATGAATTTTCCTAACGTGTCACACCGTACTTCACTAAATCCATTTCACTTTGGAACATATTTTACAGATTAGGCATTGCTACCCAAAAACCTCAATAAGGATAATCAGCATTCAGAAGGCAATTCATCATGACATTTACAAGCTAACTCAACAAGCATCGTTTATGAGCTACGCTGCCATATATATCGATATATCTATATGGAAAATAGCATTTATATTCTCTCTCTCTCTCTCTCTCTCTCTCTCTCTCTCTCTCACACACACACACACACACACACACACACACACAATGATGATCCTTTAAGTATATTCCAAATAAAGCAGAGTTAAAGAAAATTAACATCCTGACTGTGGACAGAAATGGGGCACATTTTCACATCCCTACAGAAATTATGCATTGTGAAAAGGTTCTCAGCAAGTGAGAGAGTGTGTAGGCTAGCTACCAGTTCATCTACACAGTGTTCTGCACATCTGCCTGAATCTAGTCCAGGGGAAAAGACTCTCAATCCCAAAAAGCAACTCAGCAAATGGAAGTAGGGAAGGAAAACAATGCTCGTCTCAGTTTTTCCCAGCACTTTAAAAACAGAAAGTGCCAAAAAAAGGGGGGAATTCTTGTTCCAAGCCTCTCAGATTAGGTATGTGACTGTTAAGCAGGCTTATTCATTTATTACACATACATATGTACACACACAGGTACGAAGGAGAAGTAACAAAGGGACATCTTTTTCCCATTCCTTTTAAAAAGACAACACAGAGACACAACACAGAGACACCACCACAACATCACAACTGTGAGTACTCACAGCTCTGAGTACAGGAAGTGAAGATTCCCCACATTGTCTATGTAGTTTGCAGGACTTAGCCATGGCAGAACCAACAACAGCAGAGCCTTCATTTTCCAAGCGCAAGATTTAAAAGTGCTGCCCCTTTCTCTCTCTCTCTCTGTCTCTGCCTCTTGATTTCTCTGTGATGGGACACAGAACTTCAAGCTTTTTTTATGCCAGCCAATTCCAGCCTCCCCCCCTTCGTTTTTTTAAACAAGCCTTTCAATTTCAACACAATCGAGAGCACATTATGAACTAATGCAAATCCCTTAAATGAAGCTATGCTGGAAAAAAAATCATTGACCTGTAAGAGGATTACTTGATCTGATTCTCAGATGGAGGTTAGATGTGAGGGTTTAAGGGAGAGCAGAGCATGGTTGGTGCGAGGCGAGGCAGTGACTTATTGCTGCAAAAAAAGCAGGCTGATGCACAGGGAAAAGACCTGCCTCCTGCACTCTTCAGAGTGGTTCCTCAGAAGCAGCTGGTACATTTACATCACTGGTCGGAGAGGCAGATGGGTTATGAGCTCGGCTGCATAACAAAAAAGAGGGCAGGAAGGAACCTGAACGTGGCAAAATGGGAAGCCACACAGGCAGGTCAGAAGCAGGAGACGTGTACTGCAAACATGGACTGTCCTTTCAATGCTCCATCATGACGCTGTCTGATGTGATTCAGCCAGATGGAGGGAGCGGGAAGCTATAAAACAGGAAGGCTTCTGATTATCCAATCCAGATTTGATTTTGGCAAACTGTGCAGGCAGGGGAGCAAGTATTGCAAGTGGATTTAAAATGAAAACAAATGCAATTAGGTTCACACCCTTTCCAACACTTGGACTTCGTATCCCATTAAATAAGCAGGCTGCTTCGTTAACGACAACATCTTGATGGGCAGCGCTCAAGTGCACAGCATGTAATCAAGTGAGGCGTTCTGCTCATCACTCTGGGGTAGGTAAAAGGAAAACATACTGGCAGCCATGGATTTCCCTTCCACATCCTTCTTTCTGAGATACAGTGGTACCTTGGTTGTCGAACTTAATCCATTCCGGGAGTCTGTTTGACTCCTGGAACCATTCGAAAACCAAGGCGCAGCTTCCGATTGGCTGCAGGAGCTTCCTGTACTCAATCGGAAGCCACGCTGGAGGTACGGCTTCCAAAAAATGTTTGCAAACCGGAACACAGAGCCGATTTGTTTGGGAGCCAAGCCGTTCAACAACCAAGGTACCACAGTATGTGGCTTGTTCATAAAATGTTGCCTCCAAAACATCTCCGTGTGGATCTCCAGCCCTGAACAGTCTATTATTCATCCTACTTGCAAAATTCAGCTTCTATTACTACATAGCATAGGTCCTGGGAGATCTTGCCAATAATAGCTTCTTATAGTCCTTACTGACCAGTATACTGAGGTATCTCAAGAGAAGGCCAAATGCAGGTTTTCCTGGAATGCTCCTAGACTCTGCCCAGGAAGCCAGTCATACAGATTACCCCAGCTAGCTGACATCATTATACAAGTCAACCATGTAGAATAGTTGGGGTGAGAAGAGTGCAGGTAATTAAAACATCCCAAGAAATGTTTAATGGCATTTGCTAAGGCTAAACTGGTCCCAGTATGGGCCAGCACTTAGACTGGAAACCTATGTAAATGGTGGGGCAAGATATAATTTATTTCTGGGTGATGATTACTGCAATGTTTATTTTTTAGCTGCTCTTCAACCCAGGATCTTGGAGCAGGTTACATATTAAAACCATAAAGACAGTGGAATAATATGCTATAAAAAACCCATTACCAACCACAGCAGAGCACATCAACCCAAATGAAACCTGAATTGCAGGTGAGTGTCACCCCCACAAAAGCCCCGACAATCTCACTGTCAAAGTTGAATTCAAGAAAAACCCAAGAGAGCATAGCTAGTACCACATTGCAATAAAACAACAGGTTTTGGCTTGCAAGGGGTTGGGTCAAATGCCTCAGGAAAGGAAAGAAAAGAGGACTATTTAGACCAGGCCACCTGCTTTCTTGGGTCTACTTTCTGAGAGAGGGCAGAGAAAATTGCATTAGCTACTGAACCAGTTTCACTATGTTACCTGAGGTCAAGTGGTGTCCCTGAAGGTATTTGAGGAAGCCAAAAGGTGGATTCAAGCCCAAGGCAGACAACAAAGGACTACTACAAAAATAGAACTTGGCCCATTTCAAATTCCTTTGAAGTGCAAAATAAATCTTAAATTTAGCCCGACAGCAATTCAGTCAACTAGGTGGGTAAGGGATCATTTTAAATTTAATGAAGCACAAGGGAGGCAAGCTCAGACAGGTAGAAATGAAGTACAAATAAAGAAACTTGCCCAAGACTACATATTTTCTGAGAATGAAAACAAAGACAGATTTTTCCTCCCTTCGACTCTGGTCCAATCTAGCCAACTAGAGACCACTGCCTCCATGTGAAAACCTCCAAAATCCGCAGCTGGGCAATATCTTTATCTCGGCCAACCAAAATGTCACAAAATAATGGGCTTCAGAGTATTGATTAGGAATACTAGTTTATAATATCATATGTTACAGCAAAAGAGAAGGCCTTGGGTTTCCACAGCTGGCTGTATCTTTCCTACAATTGTTAAAGGCAATTCACACTGGAAAGTACACAGTAAATACAGCCCTCATAACAGGTGGATCAGAATGATCCCATGTTGTAAATCACTGTGCCTCAGCTCCACAGCAGAGATGTTCATCACAACCAGATAGTCCTGATCCACCCAGTGAGTAAAATATTACAGCAGAGAAGGGATTCATACACCCTCAATCTGCATGGCGAGTCCTGCCAAAAATGTTATTGTGAAGTGTGGGGAATCTGCCACACTGGGGAGGCCATGTTTTATATTTACAAAAGAAAACAATTCAGAAGAAAGGGAACAAGAAAGAGAAATAATATTGGGCTGCTTTATACTTTGACTACTCTAATTTTTCCAGTACCCAATCCAATAGGTGTAAGGTGAACATATTTATGACATTATGAGGATCCAAAACATAATTGGTTAATGGTTATAGAAACCCTTCACCTTTTGAAGGCATGATGTTCTTCTGATATCCTAAAAAAACCCCCAACGTATTTCAGGGTCTGATGGGAAATGTGTAGCCTGTTGTTCTGTATAGACCATCCATACTCCATTTTAATATGCCCAAACCTGTATACCTCAAACATATGAAAGTCAGCATCCACACACACACACTTGTGGCACTTTCACACACTGCTTCAATATCTTAATCAGGCCCTGAGGTGTAAAGTATCACCAATATAAAGCTGCAGATTTCAGCTCTTTAAGATTTAACTAAAGTGAAAAAGAATGGGGAGCTTTAAAGATTCATTTTAGGAGAGGTTTTCCTCGCGTTTTGTTTGTGTGCATAACATTCATTCTTCTCATACTGTGACTCAACAAAGTGGAACAAGGCTTTACCAATAGCCCTTGAAGATATGATATATCTCCCTCTGGTGTATCCAACTAGGGTACAGTCTCCCATTAGTAACTGCTACACCCTCACTAGGGAGACTCACCTCCTACTTTTTACAGCGAACTAACTTGCAACAGAACCTGTTTGTTTTCTTGTTGGGAAAAAAAGCCATTAGCTGTCACACAAAGGACACTGATGTGATTCCTGTCAGTGAAGGGGGGGGGAGCGGAAATATACAGAAGGACTTACCCATTCTGAAAATGCTGCTCAAGGTTACAGCGTTGCACGACCTCCGAGCAGTGCTCTGTGAAAGGGCAGCTAACCATTAGTTTATCCAAGAGTTTATTGACTAATATGCTTGACTTTCTGCAAGACTGTAGGGTCAGAGTTTTGCGATCCACTGGGCAAAAGTCTTTTTCCACTAGGAAATCCGTAAGGCAAATTGTGCAGTAGGTGTGGCCGCATGGCGTGTCCAGAGGTTGAAGCAGCGGTTGCAAGCAAATGTGGCAGATGAGATCGTCATCCACATCTTCTGTGTAGCTATAGACATGGTTCTCTTCTGGGAAGTGGGGCTGGCCACAGATCAAACATAAAGGTTCTTCTGAGCTTCCTTCCACTCCTTCTGATGGGTCTTTTTGACTCATCTTGGGGTAAATGGCACGAAGGGTAAAGAAAATGTAACTTCTGTCCAGATGTTAATCTTAATCCACAAAACTGCCCACTGTTCCTTTGGGTCTTCAAACCTGTATGGGAATAGAGCAAAGATCAATTGAAACTGTGCTGCAACTTCTGTGGTTGATAATTTTAGGGAACAGGAAGCAACAGACAAACCTTATTGTGCAAGCCAGTAATTCAAAGCTTAATTGGAGTTTGTGTTAAAGAACAAATAACAGAAGAAATGGTGCTATGCAACTGTCAGTCAACTCCGTAAGTGGTTTTTGTCAGAAACTCATCTTTTGGCTTCTGCACCCTCTCCTCTCCACCAATGTGCAATATGTGGAACTATAACATTATTATTCGATATTTATTGCAATTACATTTTGCCTTTCTACCAAAAAAGCTCAAGCTGGTGTCACCATTCTCCCTCTTTTTATCATCACATGCGTCGCAGGTTAGACGGAGAGAGTGTGACTGGCCCAGGGTCACCCAGTAAGCTTGAAGGCCAAGAGGGGATTTGAATCTGGGCCTCTTCCATCCCAGTCCTTCATTTTATCCTACACAACACACGGATTCTCATAATACTGACCTACCTTACAGGGTTGTGAGGATTATTGACATAAAGATAACAGAAGAGTTTGAGCACTCAAAAAAATAGATGCTCTGTATGATTGTTGTTGGGATGCGGGTGGTGCTGTGGTCTAAATCACAGAGCCTAGGGCTTGCCGATCAGAAGGTTGGCGGTTCGAATCCCCACGACGGGGTGAGCTCCCGTTGTTTGGTCCCAGCTCCTGCGCACCTAGCAGTTCGAAAGCATGTCAAAGTGCAAGTAGATAAATAGGTACGGCTCCAGCGAGAAGGTAAACGGCATTTCCGTGCACTGCTCTGGCTCGCCAGAAGTGGCTTAGTCATGCTGGCCACATGACCCGGAAGCTGTACGCCGGCTCCCTCGGCCTATAGAGCGAGATGAGCACTGCAACCCCAGAGTCGTCCGCGACTGGACCTAATGGTCAGGGGTACCTTTACCTTTACCTTTATGATTGTTGTTACCCAACAAGTAGGGAACACAATGGGGCAAGATAAACCTATGTGTTCCATGTTGTTTAACTTGCGGTGTTGTTGTTTTTACTCGCATTATTCCTTAGAGTTGCAACCACTACCTGTGCTTTTTCTTCACTTTTTCTGCAAGCACCACATCTCCATGAAATGGGTGATAAACACTCTATATCATACATATATAGGGTGACAACTTCCTCTGGTTTGCTCTTGGTCAGCTCTCATGTCTTCACAAGATCCTAGTGGTGTATATCCAAGCTGTGAAACAGCTGTTAAAAACACATGGTTCATGCTTGGGGCGAGGGAAAGCAGGGAAGGACAGATGGATTACTGATCTGCATGGATGACCCCAGGACACTGACATCAGGGCCAACGTCTAAGACTCTGGGTGATATAATGATGACACTTTAAAATCATCCTTATGCCACTTTGCAGCAACTTATTATTTACCTCACCACTTGGCTGCTTAGCATAAAGAATAATCACTCGCAGAATATATTTTTAGAGTTGGTGTGAAGTTAGTGCCCAGGGAGTCTCTGGAAAAATCTCGCCATTGTGGCAAAGAGCTGCAAATCTGGATTTTACTTAATGTACAACAGCCAGGTCAGAAGATCCTGGAAATCACTGCGGCACTGAGTTCAAATTTCACTTTTAAGCTTGTAACTTCAGAGTAGGAGTTCCTGGATATCTCTGCAACCACCATCATGATTTTCAGTGAATTAAACAGGAGGAACTTTGATGCATGATGTTGTACGCATCCCAATCTCCTTGTTAATACAGATTTTCCTTTCTGGGGGTGAGGGAAACCCTGATTAATATTGTTAAGACTGGTAGAGTTGCGTGGACAGGCGGAGTCCCCCCAGATCCTGAGCGCCCCCCCTGTCATGTGGAATAACGACTCAAGACAACGTGCTATGGGATTAAATTGGCCACAACTTTATTAAATTTCAAATGTGGGTAGACCTTGGCTCAGGCATTGGGTGTTATCCCTCCCCAGTCCCCAGCCGGGGACCTAGGGAACATCAGGGTTATCCAGTGTGTGGCGGGGGGATGGGCCGGCTCTGGAGAACATATGTTCAAGCAGAGATAGCCGCCCCCCTTACACCGCCGCCGCAGGGGAGAGCAATGATGACCTTTTGGCGTACGGTCAAAGCCTCCCTTCAGAAACCCCTTTAACGGGGAACCCTGGTATCGCCGCTGCAAAGAGGAAGATAGACTAAACGGTTCCGCCCAAGGCCTGATACCGCCAAAGTTGTGACATTTTGCTACAGGAAAGGTGAAACCTGCCAATGCAGGGAAATTCCTTTCCGGCCCTTTAACAGCGACCTTAACGTAGCAGCGCCCGCATACCTGTGAAGAAAAGTTAACCTGCAAACCTGTGAAGAAAAGTTAACCTGCAAAAGAAGACATTAACTGAGGGTGGGTAGGGTGGGAGAAGCTCTGGAGCCAAGTGAGGATTCTCAGGTAAGATCCTCCCTCTATTGTGTGGGCAGGTAATCCCTCCCCCTACCTGGCCTGGTCTGGTCTCCTTGGCAACGCTTCCCCCAGGTGGGATTGGACAGCTGACTGAGGTAGGCGGAGACCTCCAGGTATCCCACCTGAGGGAAGGCGAAGCCAAGCCTATGCAGATGGAGCCGCTCCAGATCCAGGGGCTGTGCGCGTCCATGCAAAGGGCGCCCCCCGTTTTTATGCGGGGAGTGGTCATTGTGAAAACTCCCAAGGTGTCACTGTTTCAAAACAAAACGATTTAAGTTTTGGGATATAGTTTGTTTCTGACATGCTGTGTGACATGTCTTAGAGGTATTGTTAGCATCCATTTGTCTTGAGAGGTGGAATGCAGAGGGTGAATAATGATAAAATCAGGAAAGGTATGGACAGTGCTGTGCTACCCCGAATTCTGGTTAAGGGGGAATGAGAAGGAAAATAGCTTGGCAAAAGGCTTCCATGTGGAAGTGCCCTGTACCTTCCAAACTGCAAAAATACATTTCCTTTCTTCCTGCCTCATTCCACACCTAGTCATGATTCAAGGCTGGCTTCCCAGTGGACCCCACAAAATTCTGCAGCATCTCTCTTATTGAAGGCATAACTCTGCCTGCTGCTTCAGTATGAAATCCATTCCCTAGGGAGACATTATGTTTCTCTAGCATTCAGGATTACATATGAAAAAGAAAAGTACTATAACCGCTATAGCCCTGAAAGATTATACAACAATTTCATTAATGCCAGTGGGAGCGGGGGGGGGGGGGAGGAGAATCCCTTCTCGATTTACTACTTGTGGCAGGCATCAGATAAAAGCAAAGATGGATTAGGGTCACTATACAATATTTATGTTAGCCACAGCCTATATCCATAATGCAAGTAATGTGCTGTGCCTTATTCTGTCGTCATTCCCTAGAGGTGTCAGGTTTGATTCTGTTTATTTAATCTTGAGGATACCAAAACAAAATAGAAAGGTTGTATAAATGCATGATTAACAACCCGGCATTCAGGTCATTAGCAGGGCAACTCTTAAGCATGTTTACTCAGAAGCAAGACCCACTGAGTTCAATGGCTTGTATCCAATGCTTTCCCTACTTACTGAAGTCCCATTGAAGTTAATGGGCATGACTTAGATCCGAGGGAAGGTGCATCCTGTTTCCTCGCTTAAGGCATTCCCCATTGGACCATCCTGCTGATGGGCCCTTAGGCACCTTCACTTGCCTCCTCCATCACCACCACCACAAGGGCCACAGTGATTCAGCTTTCCACCCGATGTACTAGCACTGTTCTTCCAGAAGGAGGAAGAGGAGCGGATGATGCATGGTTACAAGGCAAAAGTGTGTCTTTTGGTCCCACAACTGACTCAGGCCACAGCATGGGACCCAAAAAGATATAAGTCTTTCGGGTCCACACTCTGGCACAGCCAGAGCACAGGAGCCCAAATGGGACATTCAGGATTGGGATCAGAAGTCAGGGTGGCTTCTGTAAATCTGGGGCGTACCACATAAAATGGGAGAGACGCATAGTGTGATATAGAGGCCAGCCCAGTGTTAAAGTAGGCCTGAGGCCTACCGTGTGAGATACGGCTGGAGCTGAAGACCTCATGAGGGAAAGTCAAGAGATCATGGTGGGGTAGAAAGAGTTGAGAGCAAGAAAGGGTTGTGGCCAGTGGAAAGGTGTAGCTACATTTGCTATTTACTTATAAAAGTATTTATAATACCACCCTCTCTGATATCAGGGAGGTGTACAGAATTTTTTTAAAATTAAAAACACACACATTGAAAGCAGTACAGTTCAACACAGGTTCCCCCTGTGCACTGTTCTATGCCAGCATTTTAATTGCGAGGAACCCAGGCACAGCAAAATGTGTATAACTCCACCTAGAGCATGTAGGGTGGTTATATATGTAGTGAAATTTCAGCTCCTACCACTCCAGCTAACCTCTCCCTTCTCTTGGATCTCTGTGGGAAACAAAAATTAGTGAAGAAGATGCCTGAGGCTGTGTTACTGATCAGGGTGCCACTAGGTGCTTAAAGGACCAGGGCACAAGTCCTGCTCACCAGACTACCTCCCTAACAATACACCTCCTGGTTATGTTTCTGCATCAGTTATTAACTGACCAGTCCCTCCCATCTGCTTAAAAATTCCAGTCAGTTGACAGAACTTGTAATGATGCCAACAATACCTTGACGCTTCAAGGGATTCCAACGTGCTGTCGAAAAATTAATCAGCTTTCATTACAGGCAGTTAGAGGTTGCTACCATTTTGTAAACGAGTGCAGCTGAAACACAAAGAATTTATCGAAAAGTCACCTCAGTGAGTCAGCATCTGGGGTTGTGAACAAGAGCTTCAGATTGTGAAGCTATTGCTCTATCACCTCTCTCTCTGCCTCGCTCTCTCTTGTGAAAGACTCCAGAGCAGTTTATCCAGTTGAAAGCAGGTTTAGCTGGAATATGGTGCTTTCTTTTACAGGTCATGAATACAATTATATCCACAATGATAATAATAAAAAACAGGCTGAGAGAGAAACATTGCTCCCTTCAGGTCATATTCTGCTGTTGTAATAAAGAAGATCAAAAAGACCCAGTACAGACATATATAGTCAAGTCAACACAGACACGGGTATGTGTACTGACACAAATTCCAGACTGTAGGCTTTTTACTTCATACTAAGAGTCTGACCTAATGACATCCTACACAGTGCTGGCACAACCCACATCCTAGTATACAGAGCAAGTCCCAGCTAACTTTCTGCACCCTTGGAGACAGATACTGCAGCTCTGAATTACTGCCAGTTCAAGTGAGAAATTGGCAACTCACTCAAGAAGAAATGATACTCAAGAAGTGAGGAACTGCTAGCAGGAACGGTATTTGGTTCCTGGGCACTGCTTGGTTTCCTGCTGTGGCTCATAGTGATGCAGGGAGGGAGGGAGACATAGCAAGGTAAGGCAAGACTTTGTTGGATCAGGCCCTTGTGCCGTAATCAAAAGATGACATAGAAAATTCAGTGCCAAAATTTGCTACCTGCTGTTCTCTTGCTCACAGGAAGTAGCTCATTCCTGAAGAACAAGCCCATAGGAGGGCTGATTCACATAAAACATCTTGTGGCTTATATCGTGCCTTGCAGAATGCGATTTGTAGCTCGCTGTCTGGCATTCCAGAGTGTAGTACAGGTGATCAACCCAACAGAAGAGCCACTTTAAATATGCTGCTGACATGCCTGGACTGAGTCTTTGGTGACATCCACACCGTATGTTTAAAGGACACGGATTCTCCCAAAGAATAATGGCAGCTGTGGTGCGTTAAGGGTGCTGCATGTCATGCAGGATCATCTTATATAAGTTGTTGTGGGGATGTTTAATAAGCTTCTTGTTTTATTTGACTCTAAAATGATTATGTGGTTTTTGCAACTGTAGCATTAGTAACAATTGTTTGCAGCGGGTCTTCTATTTATATATGTATTTATAAATACAACCCTGTTTTGTCACGGCACGTGGTTAAAAACAAATACATTTTGACTGCCTGTCTTTGCTTTTATTAAGCATCACAAGACTATTAACCTCAGGGCTGGGGATTCGAGTCCCATACGGGGGAGGGGGGGAGAGATTCCTACATTGCAGGGGGTTGGACTAGATGACCCCTAAGGGTCAATTCCAACTCTATGATTCTGTTCATCATATTTGTATGTATGATAGTAACCTTAAAGCACTGATATCTCAACTAAAGTATAGCCAAGATGTTCAATGAATGTAAGTATTCCACTTGCAGAGCACATCTGAAATGAGTAAGTAGAACCTATGATGTCCTAACTTTAAATACTAGAAGTAGCTTTTCAAAGCCTTGAAATACAACAGAAAATTCAACTGCTGCTCATACCACCAAAACTATTACAGCAATTGTCTTGTTTTTATGACACCTACCATTGGCTGACATCTGATGAGCTGTAGCACAAGATTTATTTGCATGGTCCATCTGAAGCATGCTTATTATGTGTGCCAATAAAAGAGTCAGACACATAAATAGATTTAAGGAGGCCACAACTTTATTTCAAACGGGCAACTTCTAACAATTAACATCCCCAGACCAGTCACTAAGGAGATCCCTGTGCTCCTGAGGCCCAGCATGGCTGTCCCACCAATTGACCTATCCCCAACTGGGCAAGCCTGCCCAATCCCAGGGTCAGTTGAATGCCAGCTCCAAATGGCAGCCACTTGTACTTTGCCACCCCAGCTTGTCCCTAAGGAGATGGTAATCTGTGCTAAGCACTCCACCTTTCCTTGACAATGATGTTACCTCCCAGGCTCTTTCTCACCTCTAAAGGGCTCCTCCTCAGCCACTGGACACCTGCCAAGCCGTGACAAAAATTAACAAGTCTAATTAAAGCTAGAACACAACTACAGCGCCCTGGGGAAGACAACAAGCCTGCTCTGCAAAGGCCAATTCTGCAGAACATGCAAAATTTCCCTCCTAACCCTATAAGGTGGATCCAAGACTCTCAGGGCAACTGCTAAAAACTGGGAGAGGTGAGCACTGCCTGCCTCACAAAAATAACCTTGGGCAAAGGGCGAGACTGCCTTAAATATGCTGGTTTCCCCCTTCTTGTACCAAATCTTGTAAGGAACCATTGCCCTCACACAGTGGTGGACTTAGGTACTATGGGACCCTGTGCAAGGCCAAAATTTGGTGCCCCCTTCAGCCCTCATGCTGTGTTCCAAAGCTGAGAAAGCACTCACAAAGCTTTAGGAAGGAGATGGGAGGACTCTAGGACCCTGTCAGAGCCTCCTGCCTTCTTCCCAAAGCCCAGCGCCTCATTTACTGGGCTTTGGGACAGTGCCCCTTGGCTCACACAGGCCTAAATTTGTCCCTACCTCACAACTCTGGCAATGTGGCCCTCCCTGTGGCTGCTCCTCAAGGCAACCTCAAACTTCTTCCATCCTACAAGCCATGCCCTCAGAAGTCCCATAGGATATGCTTCCACAAAAGGACATAAAAGATTTCAGCCTATATTTATTAAATTTGTATACCGCCCTTCATCCGCAGATCTCAATGTGGTTCACAACATAAAAATACAACATAAAAACACAAAATACATGATTTTAAAACCCCAATAACTCCCGCATCCCACAAACACACCTTAAAGGGTTATAAGATGTTCATCAGCCAAAGGCCTGTTTAAAGAGGCAAGTTTCTGACTGGAATCTAAAGGTGTATAATGAAGGTGCCAGGCAAACCTCCCAGGGGAGAAATTCCACAAACAAGGAGCCACTACAGACAAAGCCACTTTTCTATAGGAAATGCTTTTAAAACAAATACCAACCATAAGTTAAGTGTGGCATTTTTTTAAAAAAAAAATCTAAAATAGTGCAATTAATTTTGCAAAGTTAGTTATCCAGTGCTACATTAGAGTCACAAAAAAATCTCTCCAAGGCCAAATTCACATGAAAGACTATTATCACTACTTATTTTTCAAAACTATTTGTGCTAATTGAAATTGTTTTAGATGCTTTGTTTTATTGCTTGTGTTTACCATCCTCCTTTGGGAGGAAGAGCGAGACATGCATTGAACAAATAAGCAGGGATTTTGTCAGCCAGAACTCACCAGAACTCAGTTTTAGCACCTTTTAGCTGGGCACCATTGCCATTATAAGAGAACAAGGGAGGCATTCATGAGTTCCGGCACCTCTTTTTCTAGAAAAATAGCACTGCTTATCTTCAGCTCTAGCCTTTGATACCAGGGCAATCAGTGGCCTTACTCAATGTTTTCCCTGGTACCTGAATTAATATCAATGAGAACACCCAGGACTAAACAAGTCCTTTCCAAGTAGGGTGGCGCCTACCTTGTGGAATGCCTGACTCAGCAGACCTAGGAGGCAACTTCTTGGGCTTCCCTCACCAGCTGAAAAACAACTTCCAAATAACCAAAGGCCCATGAGCTGATTCCCTCGCATTTCCAACACGACAAGAATCAGACAGTCATTGTGTGCTTCTTAGGAGAGGATTTTCTAATAGCTGAAGGTATAGATAAACACCACACTTTACTAATACATTTCTGTTATCATGACACCTCTAAAGCAGGCTTCCTCAACCTCAGCCTTCCAGATGTTTCGAGACTATAATTCCCAGCATCCCTGACCACTGGTCCTGCTAGCTAGGGATCATGGGAGTTGTAGGCCAAAAACATCTGGAGGGCCAAGGTTGAGGAAGACTGCTCTAAAGGAATGTCTATGCACAAAACTTGGGCAATTGTAGCTCCACCCCCAGTGGATTCTGTTTATTGATTGTCATTTTTCCAAGCAGCTCAAGGCAGCAGACCAAGTTCTCCCCACCCCCATTTTATCCAACCTATCAGGTAGGTTGGGCTGAGAGGCCCCAAGGTCAACCAATGAGCTTCATGACTGAGTGGGGATTTGACTCTTGGTCTCCCAGGTCCTAGTCAACGCTGGATCTGAATTTTGATTTGGAAATGTCCATGCAGTTCTAGGAAATAATTGTTTCTTTGACAAAGTAAAGGTAAAGGTAAAGGGACCCCTAACCATTAGGTCCAGTCATGACCGACTCTGGGGTTGCGGTGCTCATCTCGCTTTACTGGCCGAGGGAGCTGGCATAAAGCTTCTGGGTCATGTGGCCAACATGACTAAGGCACTTCTGGCAAACCAGAGCAGTGCACGGAAACGCCGTTTACCTTCCCGCTGGAGTGGTACCTGTTTATCTACTTGCACTTTGATGTGCTTTCGAACTGCTAGGCTGGCAGGAGCTGGGACCAAGCAACGGGAGCTCACCCCGTCGCAGGGATTCGAACCGCCGACCTTCTGATCGGCAAGTCCTAGGCTCTGTGGTTTAACCCACAGTGCCAAAGGTTTCAGTAAAACACCATCATGTGTTTTCGACATTTGTGTATGAGAGAAAAAGGGGGAGGGAGGGAGGGAGTATATGCTCCCTAGTTTTTGTTTGCATTCATCATATGCACACTTCCCTGGGAGTCCACCCCATTGAAGACAGCAAGACTTCCTTCCAAAGGATTACAATGTGCCTACATATGAATCCAATACAAAGCAATGCAAGTTTCCACAGACACCTTGTAAACCTGACAACAAACCAGTCTCAGCTGCAACAACTTAACTCTCCATTCTTTTTATATTAAAAAAAGAAACCTTGACACATCTAAGCCCATCAAGTCCATTTTGTGCATTCTAAACACTCAGTCATAGTCACAGACAACAGAGGTACAGGATACTAAAAAAACAGACATGCTAAAATGGTAAAAAAAATACTAAAAAATGGTAAAAAATAAGGTCATGGTAAAAAATATAGCAATGGTAAAATATTTGCATTTCACACATATCCTCTGCCACAGTTCCCACATGTATGTACAACCCAGGCATTAGCACACAATTAGAAACAGCCCCACCCCAATCATTATTAGTAGTAGTGAATTTATTACTTGCCCTTCTCCAGAAGCTCTCAGGGCAGGTTATACAACAATTTAAAATTCAGTATTCAAAGCAGTTAAAACAAATTGCAGCCACAGGAATAGCAACCAGATGCTATTTTCTCATGGAAGCAGGCTCCAGCGTGTATATTCTTAGATGGAGGGCCAAGTCCATGTGCCAACATGTGCTACATGTTCAATCCCCCAGCCAGTACTGTACAAGCTACACTGAGCCCATGCTCTGCATCTTACAGAGGAGAAGGCTTACCTTGTCTCTAGCTGTATTCCATATAGCGATGTCCTGCGGCAGTTCACACGTATTTCAAAAGACCAGTGACTTCAGAGTATTTCACCTTCCAAAAAGAACGCTCTCCTACCTTTCCTACTTCTTGAGTAACCTAATCAACATAAGCTTTGACAGATACTTTCTTGGCTGATTCTGAAGGCAAGAAAAGTCCTGTCCCAAGAAGCTGATCAACAGCAAGGCAGACGTGAACTTACTGCTTCACCGGCATGCTTCTCACCTATACATCAGGAGCCAGTCATGTGGTGTAAACCAAGTCAGGTGCCTGATCTCTCCTGAACTACTCCTCAAAGTATGTACTCCTCCTAATTGCCCTCATAAATGCAACGGCACTGCCTGCAATAAATCTTATTATGCAAATGCGTAGGGCTAGAGAGTGCAAATTGTTTGACTGCCACTTAAGTTGTTCCTCTGAATGTTCAGGCAGAGTTTTTTTTCCCCAGGCAGTCCGGTCACATCATAAAGATCCAAGGACACAGTTGTATTGATCTGGAAATATGACTTTGAGGCAGTTAATAAAGATCACTCAGGGTGCACTAGTTGGGATCTGAGAAACCAGGTTCAGATCCTCATTCAGCTGTGAGGTGCACTGGGTGGCCTTGAGCAATTCAATATCCCCCCCCCAAAAAAATTGACCCTGCAGGATTGCTCTTAAACTAGGGTTACCAGACGTCCCCGTTTCCCAGGGACAGTCCCCGGATTTGCGAATAAGTCCCTGGACAAATTCCGTCCCCGGATTTCATCTCATGTCCCCAGGAAAGGCAGTAGCAGCAGTCTCAGCAGCCCAGAGCAGTTAGCTCTGGCTGGCTTCAGGAGCTGCTCGGAAGTCCCCATATGATGGTAGTGTAGGGGCTCTAAGATGCAGCTTCCGGACTGCCTCCACCTTCCCAGACCCCAGCAACTAAGCTGTGCAGGGAGGCTTCATGCTGCCTATCAGAGCAGCCTCCCAACTCCTACTTGCGTGCAAGCAGGAGCGGGGCAGGGATCTCTCAGCTGTGAAGGGAGGCTTCACGCTGCCTATAAGAGCTTGTCTGCAAGCAGGAGGGGGCAGGGATCTCTCAGTTAGGCAACAGGAAGCCTCCCTTCCCAGCTGAGGGATCCCCGCCTCCTCCTGCTTGCACGCAAGTAGGAATGGGATTGGGGCTGCTCCGATGGGAGAGGAGGCATTGTGCTGCCTGAGCCTTGCTGCTGCTGCTCTCAGCCATCCTTCTCCGCCTTCCATGCCTGACTCACTGCACACCGCTTCCCCACCACCACCACTATCGAAAAGCCAACAGCTCAGGCTTGTGGAGAAAGGAGATCGAAGCCTCAGAGGAAGAGGAAATGTGGCGCTTGAGGTCAAGGTGGTGGCCACCGCCATCGCTGCAGCATCAATGTCCCGAACATGTAGTATTTATTTATTTAAAGTGTCCCTGGATTCACTGAAAAAAATCTAGTAACCTTATCTTAAACATACAGCCTGATCTTATGCTTAAATACTGTAGCTGTCTTTGTACCTCCATATAAAGAAAGTGTCACTGAATGCATTGGGGCACCTTCAATTAAACACAAATAGGCTCAGGCTTCACAG
Organism: Podarcis raffonei; assembly: GCF_027172205.1. NCBI lineage: Eukaryota > Metazoa > Chordata > Lepidosauria > Squamata > Lacertidae > Podarcis > Podarcis raffonei. The sequence goes on along the minus strand of NC_070610.1, from coordinate 27,221,154 downwards.
CTGTGATCTCATCTACACTTTCCATCAGAGGGCAGTGTGACCGGTTCCATGCACTGGGTGCTGAGCCTAGTGGGTGCTGCAGGGCACCACAATGATAATGTAGTGAATTGGGCAGAACGGAAAGTGAGAGTTGGGTGCCAAATATTGGCCTTGCATGGGGTACCATTGAAATGTGAAAGGCCCTGTTTCCATTGAATTAAGTGGAATTTCTGAATAAGAATGGATAGGATCAAATTACAAGCTTAAAATGAGGTGTGGATGAGCCCCAAGTATGAAAGAGCCCTAAGGCAAGTTATTGGGGACTCCTATTTTGAAGATGGGGAATAAAGTTGGGGAAGGAAGACTCCATTGTCATGGACATATGCATAGACCTGTCAAAAACCTGATAGATACATTTCTAGACTTATGACTACCAAGGTCAGCAGTGGGAAGATGCCTTTTAACTGAACTCAAAAGATTGGAAAGCCAATTAAGACTAAGACGTAATTAGAGAGATATCTTAATATATAATTGTGGGAACAAAGAAGCCATCGCGTAATTGGAAAAATGAAATTTACAAAGCTTAAAATTAACATTATAGAGTACATTTTATTTAAAGTACTGCAAGTTATCTAGTCTGTTTGCCTCCCTGTTCTGTTTTCTCAGTTCATTGGTTTAACTGCTCTAGACGTGTTCTCCTCCAGCCATTTTTACAAAGGGATATTACTGGTTTCTCTGTATCAAATGCGTTTCCTTAATCTACTTTATGGCAGCTGGTTTAATGGGAGATGCCTGATTTTAAAACTAAGCTATCAGTATTCTCCTGATATATCTAGTTACTAAGAAAATTAATATTTTACCATACTCCAAAATTTCTTAAAGGTTTAACTAATGACACATCCCAAACTCTTATTCTGTTGGGGTTCTTTTTTTGAACACAGCTGGCCAGCTAATCAGTAGCATTCAGCATAGTCATGTTGCTTCCCAGGAGGGAATAATCAAACGGAATTGCCATTCATTTCAACTTATCCAATAGGCCAAAAAGCAGGAAGAAGTACAGGCAAGGGTGCATCTGACAGATACATTTCAGTCAAATTAGGGGATGTGTGTCTAGCTGAGAAATGGAAGCTTTCTCATGATTTTGAAAGCAAAACTTGTTAGGAATATATGAGCACATGGCAAGGACTGATGCAAGACTGCAAGGAGGAAGAAGGAAATCAGGAATTTGTAGCCATGCAACACAGTAGGGATATTTAGGGACTCAAAAATCCTTTCTCTGACCACTAGAGGTCCTGCCCAATGGCCCCCTGGGAATCCAATAACTGAGACTGATACTATAACTCCGAGAATCCCCTGGTGGGGGGGAGGTTTAAAGTGAAAGCCAAGCTCTGTAGGCAACCAAATTCTACGCTAAATTTCCATGCCTCTACAGCAAAGCTTGTTGACAGGCATGAAAAATGGGAACATCCCTTCCTTAAACCAAATTCATTCTGTTCTACAAGCTATTTTTGTTCATTCTAATTGAATCAAGTCCATAAAACAAATAAAGAAAAGAAAACCCAGTGTTTAAAAAAATCCAGCAGTTTGGCTAAGCCAAAAGGCACACGCATGTAAATAAAAATGGAGCCAGCACAGGATTTTCGTCCCATGGGGTGAACTTGGCATTCCTCTACCTCCTCTCTTCAGATGACGTAAATACTTGCCTCCTAAGGGTGCCATATGTAAAAGATTGTTATGCAAGCTCCATCTGCTGAAACCCCCTCTTCTGCCTAAGGACCATCCTCAAATTGTCCCATTTTCTTGACTTTTCCTGTGTGCTTCTCATGGCTGTCCAACTTTAAATTGTTTGCATAAATGTGCCATTACGCATTTCTGGTGCCTTTCTTGTTTGGTTTTAAAATTTGGTTGTTTGCTTCAAACTGGAACACTGCACAGCCCCTCCTGCTTCGAGCAAGCCAGACTTGCTCTTCCTGAACTTGATCCTCAAGAGAAGATTGAGCGTGTGACAACAAATATGGTCAGTAGCCTTTCAGTTAACAGTAGCAGGGAGCTCCTCAGTCTACACGTGTCTGCAGTACAAGAACCAACCTAACACTGCTTAACTGCCTGAGCAACCAACAGGGCACCAAAGTACCAGGGGGAGACGACTCTGAATGGGCAAACAAACAACAAAAACCCTGAAAAGTCACTTTTCTCAGAAATGTTGCATAATAACTGCGTGGGTTTGTGTGGCACAATGTTTTGCTTGGGGCACTATTTAAGCAAGGCCTGCGTAATTCACTCACAGCTGTCGGACTTGACGGCAAAGCCACCAACACAAAGCCTTCCCAGTAATAACTTGGTGCCAATCCATCATTGCATGGTTTTAGGTGAAGCATAACTTTAATGCAATACATGAGTGAGCTTATGGTGGAATCACTGTTCATAGATTGTGGGGGGAGAGAGAGAAACACGGGTGGGGTGAGGAGGAGACGTGTGAAACCTTTTGCATATTTTCTTTTAGTTTGGCAAAGTGTAGCCAGAAGCAGTTTTATTTTCATCTTCAGCTGGCTCAGTTTATATAGAGAAGCCAGCTGGCTTCCCATACAGTGTGCCTGAGATTCCTGGAACTCAAGTACAATAAAAACGGAGTTATTCCCCAGACGTTAAATTGATAATTGAGGCCTTTCAGTTAATTTGATTTGGATAGCCAGGCTAAACAAACCGCAAATCTTGAGGGGGCGAGGGTGGAAATGCTCACGTCCCTGCTTGTACGGTAGCATCTGTGTCGGATCCTAATAGTTGCAGTTGAGTTAATGATTGATTGACCTGTCCAAGTTCTCTCTGGAATTAATTTGGAGCAGAGTGAGTAATTCCTGGGTGTCCCCTGGATGTCTGAAAAATAATACAATTGCACTCCATAGTGGGTCCAGGGTAAATTTGGTGCCTCAATTTGGTGTCTACACAACCAGACACATAATTTTATTATGTGTGTTTGATTTTTAAACTGTCGACATCGTCTGTATTTTTTATCCTATCTACTGTTGTTAAAGTTTATTGTAACAAATATTTCATACCATGTTCTACAAATAGCTCAGAGATATTTTGTGATTGAGCTGCTTATAAATCTTGCTAAACAATTAAATACAGTGGTACCTCAGGTTAAGTACTTAATTCATTCCGGAGGTTCATTCTCAACCTGAAACTGTTCTTAACCTGAGGTACCACTTTAGCTAATGGGGCCTGCCGCTGCTGCCGCACGATTTCTGTTCTCATGCTGAAGCAAAGTTCTTAACCCGAGGTACTATTTCTGGGTTAGCGGAGTCTGTAACCTGAAGCATCTGTAACCTGAGGTACCACTGTACATGTCACCACTGCCATATGCCAGAGCCCAGGGAACCTCAGCGAACCTGAGAGTTTTCTTTGCCATGCCTCAATCATGCAACTTCCCAAACCAAAAGGGAGGAAAGCAGACAGTTTGAGTTTATTACTATGCCTTTCGACCAGAAATGTCCCCAAGGTGGCCAAGTGATAAAATGCAGTTTACAGATATTTTAGACCTCTTTTTTTTTTAAAGTCTCATGCCTCCCAAATGCACCCACCCCCGATGCCAAAGAAAGCAGGAGTAAATCCTCAGGCAGCTGCTCCTCTCAGCCAGCAACTCTGCCAAGGTTGTGAGGGGTAGAGCAAATGGAGAAGCTTTCCCTTAACGGCCAAATACAGCCTTATTCCTGCAACAATGCCTCTCAGACAACAGCTGTGCTTGTAAGAGTCCCAAGCTGGCCTGATGTGATGATGTCACTATGGCACAGCAGATCATAGAATTGTAGAGCTGGAAGGGACCCCAAAGACCATGTGGTCCAACCTCCTGCAATGCAGGGATCTCAGATACGTAACAAAAGGTAAAGGACCCCTGGACGGTTAAGTCCAGTCAAAGGCGACTATGGGGTTGTGGTGCTCATCTTGCTTTCAGGGCGAGGGAGCTGGCGTTTGTCCACAGACAGCTTTCCAGGTCATGTGGCCAGCATGACAAAACCGCTTCTGGCGCACAGAGGACCGTGTTGAGTGCTGGAGCGCACGGAAACACCATTTACCTTCCCACCACAGCGGTACCTATTTATCTACTTGCACTGGTATGCTTTCGAACTGCTAGGTTGGCAGAAGCTGGGACAGAGCAATGGGAGCTCACCACCATATAGTATGGATTCAAACCGTTGACTTTCTGATTGGCAAGCCCAAGAAGTTCAGTGGTTTAGACCACAGCACCACCTGAGTCCCATGCACACATATAACCCTAAAACCCTCCTTCCTTTAAAATACTGCATTTTATCTTACACCCTTTGGAACCCGCAGCCTGATGCATGTTTATCCAACAGCAAGTTTAACAGGACCTGTTCCCATGTAAATGCACATTGCGTTTCAGCCCCTCCCACTTGCTCATGTGCATGTGTTTTTCAGATGCATGCACATTTCTTCATTTTATTTCTAAAGTACATGCACCACCTTTCCTTATAAGACGTTCCAGGGCCACTCACAGGTCCCAGGGGTTGTATCCAACATTGTCTGTACCCTAGCAGAACAAACTTCTGCTCTTCCACCTTCCTCTGTCTCACAATCCTCTTTGCACCTCAAAATCTGCTCTGGGGGACTGGGGGCCCTTCCAGAGCAGATTGTTTTGAAGGGTGCAAGTAGCTGCAAGGGGTGGTGCGAAAGCTGAATCACTGTGTGAGCCAAAGTCCAATCGCAGAGTGTTGGATTCCATCCAAGGACTGCAACTGCGGTTCACTTTCTAAAGATTTTCTTGCACTTGCCGCTTAGCTTTAAGGCCAACTCTTGTCCAACAAGTCCAGTGGGTTATCAACCAAGAAGCTGCAGGCAATTTTGAGACATACCGCAGAACACTAGTAAGATAGTATTCAAATAGCTCAGTTACATAATTTCAGCACACGTGATAGTTAACTAGGTGCATTAACTCTACGGTACTTAGCATATTATGTTTTAATTATGCTGCGTGCTCATGCGGTTCCTTTAATCTACGGGGCTTCCAAGTATTCGGACGTTATTAAAAGAAGCCTCATGCTTCCACGCATGAACTCATCTCACTGGTTAGATGACACGGAGTGTGTTTGGATGACTTGCCCATAATCACATATTCCTGAATGAGTCTTGTGCTAGAACTGAAGCCTGTTTAGGAACACAGGAACATAGGAAACTGCCTGATACTGAGTCAGACCACTGTCCCATCTAGTTCCCTATTCTCTTTCTTGTGCACTGACTTTTTAGGTTTAGGTTTTCCTAGCCCTGCATAGAGAAAGAATCCAAAGCCAGTGTGGTGTAGTGGTTAAGAGCAGTAGTCTCGTAATCTGGGGAACCGGGTTCGCGCCTCCGCTTCTCCACATGCAGCTGCTGGGTGACCTTGGGCCAGTCACGCTTCTCTGAAGTCTCTCAGCCCCACTCACCTCACAGAGTGTTTGTTGTGGGGGAGGAAGGGAAAGGAGAATGTTAGCCGCTTAGAGACTCCTTAGGGTAGTGATAAAGCGGGATATCAAATCTGAACTCTTCTCCTCTTCTTCTTCTTCTGCATGGAAAACTCACCTCCTGCCATCCCTTAGCTACTCTAGAAACAGATTGAATCATACAGTCTTTATTCCACCAAACTATGCTCGGTATTTCTGCTTTCCTATTGGCTTTCGTCAAGCCAACCATTTCACCACAGCTACATTTCATATGCACAAGCACAGGGCATATCAAGTGTTCCTGTGCCAACCAAAGATGGTATCTGCTCTCACCACTTCAGATATCCTCATACTTAGGTCACATGGCAGAGAATCCAAGATGGCGCTGGTGGCGTCGGATATGGATAGCACCGTCTCGCACAGGCTTACACATGCACACACTGCACAGAGAATTTCAATACTTCAGCCAAGTCTGATTATAATAAACAGAAAGACTGGCGGGGGAAGGAGAGGCAAGGGCTTGGATGGATAAAGATATATTTACATGATATCACAACCAGTGTCAGAAAACAATGCACGCTGGTTGGCTTGCACGATGAGTGGGAACATGTGGAACATTGTGGGGAGGAGTAATGTGAAGAAAGTCTGCAAATAGGTTTGCAGGATGGGTGGCTGCCATGACAGGATTGTCCTCACATAGCCACTGACTAATGCCTGAGCTACCTGAGAGTACTCCATACCTGAGCTTGAAAACTAGAGGTCTAAGTGGGTGACACATTACAAACTGACACATGAATATGCCTTGTACACATGGAGAGCAAGTAGCTAAGTAGACCAATTCCATTTATGTAAACAGCTTTGTGTCAGCCCACAACCAGTCACTGCCATTTAACATCTTGAAGTGGGATGAAAGACTCTTGACACAATGGGAACAACCCACATGCCAATGCCCATTGTGTGTGTGTTTTGTCTGTCATATGCAACAGTCCCGAGTCATGGAGGCTGTTCTGAGCAATTTTTTAAAACCTTTTTTCCTGAGCAATTTCCACCCAATTACTCCTATATATAGCCCAACTCTTAAAATTTGGCTACATTTTACGCTCACAATGTCAGAGGTTGTCAAACTCTGCCTGTTTGGAATTCCGAGGGTGCCCTACAATCATCTGTCACTCGAGGAAAGCTTGGCTCAGTTAATTTCCCTCTCTTCTCAATTGCCAGGAGAAATTAACCTAGTGTGAAAACAAAAGTCTACAGGGCAACAGCAGCTCCTCCTCTCTAAGCACCGAGATCAAGCAAACACCTATCCTTGAGGGTTGACTGCAGGGTGACTTGAGAATTCTCATCAGTCAGACCCTGGCTCTGTATGTATGAATTGTTTTCTTCCCATGGTTTGAATAAATGGCCGGACATGTGTCTAATTTCATTTTACCTGTCTAATGAGTTCAAAATGTGGACACTGCTTGTTGCATGGATGATTGGTTTATATAATTAATTAATTAATTAATTAATTAATTAATACTTTGCTTTTTGTACCCAGCCCATCTGACTGGGTTGCCCCAATAGCTCTGGGTAGCTTCCAACAGGATATATAAAAACACAACAACAACAACAACAGAATATCACACATTAACAACAACACCAGTCCCAATATGAATATCACACATTAAAAGAGTCCCGATACAGGACTGCCTTCAGATATCTACGGAAGGTCAATTATTTATCTCCTTGATATCTGATGGGAGGGCGTTCCACAGGGCAAGAGCAATTACTAAGGCGGCCCTCTGCCTGGTTCACTGTAACTTCACTTTTCACAGTGAGGGAACCGCCAGAAGGCCCTCAGAGCTGGACCTCAGTGTCCGGGCTGAACGATAGGGGTGGAGACGCTCCTTCAGGTATACAGTGCTTTTTTTCTTAAAAAATGTTTAGGGGTACTCTCATTTTCCTACTCATATTGAAATGCTGCCCTTCAATGAGGCCAAACATAGATTCACAAAATGTTTAGGGGTATGCCTCCCCCTGCATCCCCCCCAGAAAAAAAGCACTGTATACAGATATCCCAAGAAGCAGGCATTGGCTATTCATAAGGCTACATCTATAAAACACATCAAGGCTAGATGGACCAGTAAAGAGCTATTCTCCTTTAAAATACTGAAAACAAAGTTATATGTGTTCTTTCACACAAAAGTTGCACTTTTCTTGATGTGGCTGAATGTCGGAGTTTTCTTTTAAAAATATGTATTTGGGGAATTTCACTTCAAACTGGACATTCGAAGTGTCAAACTGGACATGCACAAGTGGCGTGAATGCTAGTCAGTTTGGAAAGTTTATTTAATTTCTTTCTTACATGGGAAAAAAAGATCCTTGATTTATTAGGTGATGTTACATTCTGCACAACAATACATTTTCCAAGCCAATAGAGTGCATCAAATCTCTTATCCTGCCTGTGCATTTTATATGCATTTCTCACCAAAAAAGCTATTCTATTGGGAGCCACTGGAACCTTTTGCTGAGTTCTCACATAGCATATCCATTTTCTTCTCCAATAGACATGCAGTATTCAGAGCCAGGAACATTCCTTTTCTCAGCTCAGGGCTATATATCTAATAAAGGCCTGCAGCCGTTAACGCCCAGACCCAGAAGTCCAGAAAAACACTCCAGAAAGCACAAAAGACACTGGAAGAACAAACCTAAGAGCAAAATAAACTGGCACCAGAAACTACAAGTAGGGCTTGTTTCACAGGATAAGAGAATGCTATCTGACAGACATGCTGTTGGATTTATGTTGGTGGAAGGTGTGTTGTTTTTTAAAAAAAAAAAACAACTTAGGTGCATCACTAAAAAATACTGAATGATTTTAAAACACTTCCTTAACCCTCCTATACATTTCAGTCAGAACTAACCCCAAAGGGATATACAGATATGTAACACACACTTTGCTATATCCTATGCAATGGTTGTATGTTCTGTTTTACTGGGGACGGTCCTCCGTTTCAAGAACTGTCAAGTCCAAGATCAAAAAACGAGGAAGAGTACACACCTTGATGGCGTCTATCTATAGTTAGCACGGGCGACAGCAGCCTGAGCTGGTACACAGCTCATCTGGTTGCAGTCTTCCCCACTATTGTGAGAAGTATTGCACTTTTGTTTAAATTAATTATTTAGCATATGCAAATTTTGTGTGCACCTCTGTCGTCTTTCATTCTCCTTCTTGCCAATGCATCTTCTCTTTTTGCAGGTTTGGCCACCCTAATGCATTCCCTTATAGTAAAGGGGTCCATTGCTCAGTGGTGCTAAAGCACTGCACCCACCCATGCCCACTGTATTTTATAGATTTATGTTATTTGTTAAAAGGACTTCCAAGTTAATTAGGTCTCACTTAAAATGAAGGGAGGGGGAGTGTGAAATAATGTCTGCCTAATACCATTACATAGTTCAACATGATGAAAACTCATTGAATAACTCAATAGTTACTTGGATGCTGATGCAACTGGTAACAGCAGGCATAGGCAAACTTGGCCCTCCAGATATTTTGGGACTACAATTCCCATCATCTCTGACCACTGGTCCTGTTAGCTAGGGATGATGGGAGTGGTAGTCCCAAAACATTGGGAGGGCCGAGTTTGCCTATGCCTGTGTAAGAGGTTAGCCAGTTGCCATTACTTTATTATTATCCTTATTATGCCTACTTCCATTTAAGTTGATATTGATTGACTGCATTTAAATCCCGCCTTTTTCTCCAAAGGACGTCAAGGTGGTGTTCTCCCCCTCATCATGTGATCCACACAACAACCCTGAGAGGTTGGTTAGGCTGAGAGGCAGGGACTGGCCGAGGTCCCCCAGTGAGTATCCTGGTCAAGTGGGGATTTGAACTCTAGTCTCCCAGGTCCTAATCTGACATAACCACCATAATACCACACTGTGTCTCAAGTTGAAAGGAAGAGTGCAGGAGTAAGGGGGTCTATGAAGCCCCACAAGAATTAACAGGAAAATCCCATAAAGTTGTGCTTCTTACCACAGTCATACCTCGGAAGTCAAACACCTTGTGAGTCAAACGTTTTGGCTCCCAAACGCCGCAAACCCGGAAGTGAGTGTTCCAGCTTGTGAACATTCTTTGGAAGCCGAATGTCCGATTGCATGCCTGAAGCTCCTGCAACCAATTGGAATCCATGCCTTGATTGCCGAACCAACTTCCGGAACGGCTTCCGTTCGGCTTCCAAGATACGACTGTATAAACATTAATCCTTAGTACTGATTCCTCCCCGCCCCCCATTAAATTGGAGTCTTTAGAAAACAAATGCATGCACTGTATTTGAATGTACTATGTCTGACAAAACAAATTCTTAAAGTGCTTCTTACGAGTATAGGAACATGAAAAGATTTGCCCATTTCTAATTTTGGGAAAGGGCAGAGTTATGTACACCTCATGTACATAAAGTATCTGCAAACGCCTTACACAATCCCGTAACAAATCCTAACTTCTCAGATCTATTTTGCTGCACAAGTCATGCTCTACCAAACTGCACAGAATCCATCAACTGGCATGTTTTGGTGCCTCCAGGTGCATCTCCAAGTTCTTTTCTGCCCAGACCTTTTGTCCCTGCAATCCCAGGCAACCAACAAAAACAGGAGATAAATTGTGACCCTGTCAGGCCACCATATATGGCTGCATTCAGCTTCCTGGGTCACAGGGTGTGCAGAGTTAAAAGCTGCTTTGATTACACTAGAACATCAGCTGGCTGTATCCAGCACACCACATAAACCTGTGTTCGAAACCAAACAGCAAATAGCTTCCATCAGCTGTTAACCTAAACATGTAGACCTCATTGAACACAGCAGGACTGACTTCTGAAAACACACACAGAGCGTTACAGATTTTTATGCAGGCTACTCCTTTGCAATCTGGGGCAAATTCTGTGCTGGGACAGGTCCATCCTTGTCCTTTTTTTACAAAGCCAAACATGTCAGCAGTAACAAGAAACTAAATAAGGGAAGACTTTTACCACAGGAGATTTTGTGAGAGAGGTTTCAGTGAGAAATCTGGTGAGATTTCACCATATAACCCTGGGGGTTTGCCAGCCAAGGGATATAAAACAAAGCAATTACAACTGATGTTAAGAAGGATGTTGTTTAATTAGCATTTAGGGGGGGAAATGAGGGATTTAAAATAATCCATACAGAAACTATAATCCAGCAGCATTTAAACTGCAATCCTTAAAACGCTTCTCAAGTATGTTGTTTTACAGAGTAATCAATGTGAAGATTGCCGTCTCCTTATAGTATGACTCTGCATTTTTACCTGACTGTAAATCAATGGGACTTACTCTCCCGTCAGTATGCACAGGTTTGCAGCTTCGGTGAATTAAACCTTCCAACACAATGTTACAAGCAACCTCATGGAGGCCTTTCTCACAATAAAAGCCACAGTGGAAGACTGAAGCAGAAATTTCACTTCAAAACGATAAAAGCAAGCACATTATCCGGCACTTTTAAAAGCATGCAAATATTTGTTCCCTACAATTAGTTCCTCTGACAGGTTAGGATTTGCTTCTTTAATAATAGCCTGGAGCCCGTAAGCGAGAATGAAAGTTTAGAGCAAAACAGCGTAACTCAACTCACCTTTCGTTACCAGTGTATGCAACTAGATTTTCAATTCATTTGCAGGGTCATAAGGTACATCCCGACCAGAAGAAAAGAAAAGGGAGCAGCCTTCTTCAACAGATGTCTAGCCCGACGACAAGGCGTTCAACAACAAGGCATTTGAGCTCCCAATCTGATACCTGCAGGAAGAAAACTTTTTTAATTGGCTGGCCCACACAAGGAAATGCATGACATCACAGACGGCTGGAAAGACAAACTTTGCTGTGTGCACCTGAGAGATTTAAAGCAACAGTGAGCCGCACCCAACCTGTCATCTACCCAGAAACAAGTAAACTACATGTGCCTGCCTGCATACGAAGTTCAGATAACAGTCATGTCATGGGCAGTAAGATTTCCTTCCTTTTAGGATGCTCATGTCTCTTTTGCTCTCACCTTTTATCCTTCGGTAGCAAATTATTATGAAAATATGCTACAGATTTAGTAAATCATAATTAAGACTAACCACAGGTTTGGACATAATACTGAACTCAGTTAAAAACAGAAGCGAAAGCTACAAAATTGCTCCCAGTTTTGACACAGGAGAAGAAGAAAGTGGGGGGGGGGGAGTGTGAGCCTGAGGCTCACAATCAACCACACTATTTATCATTTTGTTTAAATACTGCCTCCGGCCTTGTTTGAGCATCATAATAAACCATAGTTAAATGTTGCACCAATCTTTGCTACTTTGCTCCTCCCTGGTATTGTGCAGGGGAAACAAACCACCATTTCTGGCAGGCTCTTATGTCCAAACTTGGGTTTGTGTTTTATTTTACTTCCAACAAGCCACAATCTTTTGTTCTCGTTTGTTCTTGGCTTAATTATTGTGGTTTGCTTGAGAAAAAATGAACCATGTTTTGATTCCCCTGCGTACAAGAAGAGTTAAGTAAAAACAAACAAACAACCCCAAATTGGGGTTGATGGGAGTTGTTGTCTAATAACATCTGAACCATATTGGCTACCCCACAGTAAGGCAATAACAATGGTTTACCATGACATACAAAAGGGGCCTCTGTGTCCAAATTCAAACTGCCTTCACTTCTGCTACACCCACTCACTAACAGAAAACTGATTTCAGATCCCAGCCGGCACATAGAACGGCCATTAAATAAAACGTCCTCAGACATTGGCTGCCACTAAGGGAATGTCAGCCAACCCCGCCCTAACGATTAGCAAGCCACCACCTTAACCAAGGATGTTTGTAATAAGAATTTTAAGGTCTTAGATATATATTAAATGTTCATAAATGTACCAAGCAAACACGTACATAAATATATAAACCACATGTCTGAAGCAGCACAGGAAGACAGTCCTGAAACCATTTTGACTCCCAAGCTGACCAAATGTTTCTCTGCAAGGAGGAAGGAGGTGAAAAAAAACCTTCCTTGTTACAGGAATTTAGTAATCACCATTTGTGAGGGGTGGTCTTGGGTTACACCCCTTCTGTGATGTATGTATGATGTATGGAGGGGTGGTCTTGAGCTCCAGGGCAGGGAATTTAAAATGTCTATATAAGGGCAGGCACACCTTGTTTCTGGGTCCTCATCCTTTCCTGCATGTGAGGGGAGCACCCTGTTGCAACAGATCAATAAAGATTCTCTGGTTTGCTTCTGTTATTTTCTCCTACCAATAGGGAACCCATGTAAGAACTCTATATGCGCTCTTGGATACCCCATAAGGGGAAAAGGGCAGATTTTGTTTACAACACCGCCCAGCAGCCGTAACATTTCTGCTGTACGGAAAAGATAGATATGAACATGCAATCTGAGTTAACACAAAGAAAAACAAATCTGCTGTAGAGAGGTGCCAGCAGAGAACGTGCCAGAATTTTGAGTGTGGAAGAAGCAGAGCAGCTTTTGAGCAGGTTTCACACAATTGGCACTTTACTGAAACAAAAATCCCTCTTTTGTTCTGAAAGGCAACTTGCTGCGGGAGGAAATACTGGTCCACCAACTATGTGAATCACAAACAAGACAACCCTTCCAACTGCCTTACTGATCGTTGGGAAGTGCAGTTTCTTTCCAAAGCAAAAGAAGCCACTTTTGAAGATTTCCAGAAGGGACGGCTGACCTGGCCTGTTGGACTAAAAACAATCAAGTGTCTGTTGGCACATTAGAAAGGAAATTCTCGTGGCCTAAGCTTTCAAGGGCCACTCTACCAGATGTACGAAATACTCACCTCAGTGGGCAGGTGTATACCCTGAACGTAAAAAGAAAGAAGAAAAGTTTTCTACAAAGTGAGGCTAAAAGGTCAAACAATGCAGAACACAGAAGTAGGTGAGTCATTGTACCATGTGCAACGCAAACTAGTTCCATACAATGTGGAACTTGGGACGCATCAAATCCTGGGAGTGGCTGGCTCACTGCAGAAAGTAATTGTACCTCTGTATGCGCAGAGGATATTGCTCTTTTCATTATCAGCTTTGCTAGTCCAGAGTTGGACACACCCATATTGATTGGATTTTGTATTAATTTGAAAAGCCTCCGCATACTGCTGTAACGAAACCTGCTGTCTCTTTTGTGCTTGTGCTTTTAGTCTCTTTAAATAAAAACACAAAGCCTTATTTCAATATCAGACCCTCGAAGTGTCCTTATTTTCCAGGGACAGTCCCAGATTTACAGAAGGTTTGATCCCATAATGGCCCACTTTTACTTAAAGGTAAAGGGACCCCTGACCATTAGGTCCAGTCACGGACGACTCTGGGGTTGCGGCACTCATCTCACTTTATTAGCCGAGGGAGCCGGCATACAGCTTCCAGGTCATGTGGCCTGCATGACTAAGCCGCTTCTGGCGAACCAGAGCAGTGCAAGGAAACGCTGTTTACCTTCCCGTTGGAGCGGTACCTATTTATCTACTTGCACTTTGACATGCTTTCGAACTGCTAGGTGGGCAGGAGCAGGGACCGAGCAACGGGAGCTCACTCCATCACGGGGATTCGAACCGCCGACCTTCTGATCGGCAAGCCCTGGCTCTGTGGTTTAGACCACAGCACCACCCGCGTCCCATCCACTTTTACTTAGGACATCCCTATATTCATCTACTAGGGTTAACTAAAAACATGTTTGAGTGTTGAACTGCAGTCAGAGAGCCTGTGGTATTTCCTCCTTTCCACTGTCTCCCAAGCAGTCTGTCTCTACAGCCACCCAGTTTGATTACTGAGAACTAAGTGTCTGGTGCTATGTTATTAAACAGACAAACTGCATTGCTACATTGGATTCATTAAAGGCTGCTTGATGCTTATGATTGAAAAAAATGCTAAATCTGGGTGTTGCGCTTTTTAATCTCCAAACTGAGAGGCAGCCTGTTTGACTGAAAGGAGAGCAACATTGTATGCTGGTCTCAAAACGGACAAGGGCCCTGTTGCTGAAATTATGCCCCACGATTTAGGAGTTTACTGCCTGCATTTCTGCAGGTCTTTAACACATCCTTGTGTGGCTTACCACAGAATGGTTTGCTCTCATAACAAATAATGGCATGTTCCATCTGAATTTGATGAGATGTACTGCTGATAAAGATCCGTATACTTTAAAACTGCAGTGTGGTACAAATTTACCCCGCCACACTGGGTTTGCACCATCATTTATTCTTCCAGTACATTCAGTAAAACACAGACAGCAAAATGAAGGCTAGTAGATGCAGCACAAAAAAAGTTGAAAATAGAAGTAATCCAAAAGTGTTGAAATAGAAATTATTTCATGAATTGAAGTATTTTTGTCATTGTGATGAAGTGGCTCAGACTGACCGATTGTTAGAGAGGGGTGGGGCATGACAGGAAGAAGGTCCTTGGACAGGAAGATTAAAAGTAGCAAAGAGGAAAGGAGAGCCTTTAGAAAGCAGCAGATGGGTGGAATGGAGAGAGGGGGGAAACTGGAAGAAAAGAGGAAATGAAAATAGGAGTATGTATGGCCAGGAGCTGGCAAAAGAGAGGAGAACTGATGTTCACATGCTGTTTTCAAGCAAAATCTAGGATTTCATGGCTCTTGCATTCCTGTTAGAAATGCAACCTGCACCGAGTTCCAATCCTTTTTCTACGAAAAAGGTACAGCAAGAAGGGGGAAACCCCAGGCAAATGGGGAAAGAGGGACCAGGAAGCAAAGGGGCAGGAAAAGAAGAAATATCCAAAATATTTCAGACCTGCCAGTAGAAGAAAAGAGGAAACAGTATTAACAAAATATTGAACTTGTAATAGAAGCTCCCCAATGAAGGACCTGGGAGGTCCAAAATTGGATATTTACTTCTTTCCCCGACTCATTTGCTTCCTGCTCCCCACCTGCCATCTACAAAAAGGATCCTTCTTCTACCCTGAGTTGACCAGATTTCAAATCTGCAGTGGCCACAATATAGACTTCTTATCTGCCTGTTCTGCTCTCCATATTAAAATGCATCACCTGAACCAGAGCTTCTTTGGGTGGCAGATTTTAACAGTGGGGTTGAGTTAATGTGGGGAGCAAGGAAGCAACCTTCTACATGCAATGTGTAATAACGTTCTTGCAAAAGAAGATTGCTCCACACTCAATCTCCACAAGGTATGAATTGGCCTTAGGACCTGGAGGATCACCTCCTCTCAGAGAAAGACTGCAGTCCTTGAAAGAATTACAGCTCGAGCCTGCAATTTTTCTGAGCTATAAATCCTGCTAAATGAGAGGGAGAATGTGTGCTTGGCATGCAGGAGATCCCAGACTCAATCCCTAGCATCCCCAGGTAGGGCTGGCAAAGACCTCTGTTTGAAACTCTGGAGAACTAGGTGGACCAATGGGCTAGCCTACAGCAGAGTCCTATATTCTTTACTAGGGCTGTCCAACTTTTCATACCAAGTGGACTACAAGAGTACTTCAACACAGAACTTGCGGGTTGCACACTGCCTTGTTGTGTGGTGGTGGTGGTGGGGTGCCACCCAGCCCTCGCTCTGCCTTCCCAGAGCTGGCCAGACAGGGGCTGTGAGAAGGAGGCACAAGGCTCTGGCAGGGTGTCGTGAACTGGCAGGACAATGGGGATGAGGCAGAGAAAACTGGTGAGGGGCAAGCTAGGGATGGGGAAGGAGAGGTTGGTACTCACAGGGTGATGGAGGATGATGAAGGGATGGGGGTCAGTACACCGGAACCAGAGCAGCAGGACCCATCTCCAGAGCCAGAGTCTGTCTCCCCAAACATGGTGAGCTCTGAGGCACAGGCAACAGCAGGAGAGGTGCTCCAGGAAGCTGAGGCGGGCAAGGACCCACAGCCCAGCTCCTTAGCTGACCAGGTGGGGCTTGCTAGCTCTGGGAGGAGGGGTGTGATTCCTCAGCTGGAGTTGGCTTGGAACAGGTGAGGCCCACATGCCTCATCCAGCCCAGGTGCTGCAATCAGCATGCAAGGAACAAAAGGGAAGCACAGCTGAGGTGCTGTGTCTGCTCAACTGCCCACGTTGATGGGCCTCAGTTTGGATGCTCCTGAATCTCTGCAGGACTGTGCTTCTGTTTGGACTTTTGACAAGTGGATTGATCCTCAACTGGGGGCTTAACATACTGATTTGCTGCCTGGTAGGCCAAGGGTTCAGGACACAGGGTCCTAGAGCCCTCCTACTTCCTTCCCAAAGCTGGGAAAGCACTAACTTGGCTTTGGGAAGGAAGCAAGAGGAATCTAGGACCCTGCCAGAGCCCTCATGCCTCCTTCCCAAAGCCCAGTACCTTGCTTACCCAGTTTGGGGAATGCAGTACAATGTCAAATGTTGCCAATGGCTACTAAAAAAGGCCTCGAGGGCCACCTACGGCCCACAGGCCTCTCATTGAATCACCCAGTTCATTACTATGGACAGTGAGACTTACACCCAACTAAATGAACATATTATATAGCTCATTAACACTGTGGCTAAGGTGTGATTTTATGCTGTGAAACAGAGTTGGAATAACCAACTATGCTGCCCAGCAGAGGCGCCAAACAATCAATGGCTCTGTTTTCAGATCATTGCCAGCAATTTCCTGAAGTAAAAAGAGCCTGTTTCAAAATTTCTGCAACTCAGAATGCAGTGAATTATCAGCTAACAATGGTACTTTCCCCCTCAAGATATAGGCAAATTTAAACTTGGCCTTGCAGTGAGGTAGCCTGGAGGCTTCCTGTAAGAATTATGGCAGCCAGCCGGACTTGGGTCCAAGGCTGTTCAGCCAATTAGTGTGCAGAAGGGAGAGGAGGAATAGGTCATAACTATGAATATGATTTTAAGACACAGTGGTATCAGTCTTGGAACTGTGTTTCCCCTCCGATTAGAAAAACACAACCTATTAAATCTTAAAAGCGAGAGTGTTTCCAGAGATTAGCTATAGTAACCCATGAATCGCACTATAGGTTCTTGGTATGATAAAATACACATTCACAGCTGGAGAACGTAAGGTTTTGAAACCCCACGAAGCAGCTGAAGAAAAAGAAGAAAGCAGCAACCCACAGAGATCAAAGGCACATTTCACCAAATAAAGCTATTTCTTTTGGGCTGATTTTTCTTCTGCTTTGTTTTCAGCCCAAATAATAAGTTTGGGGGGTGGGGAGGAAATTGCAAACACTTGCTAAAGTTTCTTCTTCAACACTGTAGACTCCCTAAGCTTGCTTTATTAAGAATTGAATTTATACACAATACCACAACTGCCAATAGAAGACAGAGAATTCTAGACCCTGGTCGTCCATGACAATTATTCTGTATTGGGCAAAATCAGAAGGGTGCTTAGGCATGTACTCAAGTCAGCACCATAGACCAGTCCTGATTCCCAATATGCTTTTCCTGCAGCACAGATAGAAATAACATAGTATGGACAAGAAGCGGACTGAGGGCGGTAATGCTCCACATCCCATTTTCCTAGTGAAAAGAAAGGGAAATTTACTGCACCCATATTTCATGGAATCTTATACGTCAGAGATAAATATTCCTATTAGAAATGTCATGCAATGTCAGTAAATTATGGGTGTGTGTATTTTATACAACCAAGGATTAATAAATATGAGAGTCCATTCTCGAACATGTGGGGAAAACAACTTTGAAGTTTCTTACTTTAAGTTGTGGATAAATTTTATTAAATAAATAAATAAATAAATAAATGTGTTAAATTTTGCCATTGGACCCTCATTGTTTCTTGGTTACATGAAAACAACAGTATTATTAGAAGATCAGGAAAAGGTTATTTACCTCCTCACAGCCACAATAATTTCTTTTTTTTTTTTATAAATTTTTTTATTGCTTTTTTCCAGAATCTAAATCCATCATCAATAACACAACAAAAGCGGTTTTACAGAAAGAAAAAGAAATTAAACAAGAAGAAATTCATTTTTCGAAGTCTTTTTTTTTTTTTTTTCATCATCCACTGGACTTCCCCATCTCCTCCATCCCTGCATTCTTTATAATAAATATAAACAGCAAATTAATACCTTGTTTCCTGTGTTTTTGTATTTTCATCTAATTATTCACTCTGAAATTAAAACTTTTCTCAATCATTAACTTTGTTTCTATCAACTCCGAATTTCAATACTGAAGCATATTTACCTCAAACCTTAGCAAATTTTTAACATTCATATATCTTATAATGTTTTTGTAAATAGTCCTTAAATTTTTTCCAATCCTCTTCCGCAGCCTCTTCTCCCAGGTCTCGGATTCTGCCAGTCATTTCGGCTAGTTGCATATAGTCCATCAGTTGTGTGTGCCATTCTTCCAGTGTGGGTAGCTCCTGTGCCTTCCAGTATTTAGCTATGAGAATTCTTGCTGCAGTCGTTGCATATAGAAAGAAGGTTCTGTCTTTCTTAGGTATCCTCTGGCCCACAATGCCCAAGAGGAAGGCCTCTGGTTTCTTCTGAAAGGTATACTTAAATACCTTTTTCAACTCGTTATAAATCATTTCCCAGAAGGCCTTCACCCTCGGGCATGTCCACCAGAGGTGGTAAAAAGTTCCTTCAGCCTCCTTACATTTCCAACATTTATTATCAGACAAATGGTATATCTTTGCAAGTTTGACTGGGGTCATGTACCACCTGTACATCATTTTCATAATATTTTCCTTTAAGGCACTACATGCCGTAAATTTCATACCGGTGGTCCATAACCTTTCCCAGTCCTCAAACATAATGTTGTATCCAATATCTTGTGCCCATTTTATCATGGCTGATTTGACTGTCTCATCTTGAGTATTCCATTTAAGCAGCAAGTTGTACATTCTTGAAAGCACTTTCGTCTTAGGTTCAAGTAATTCTAGTTCTAATTTTGATTTTTCCACCTGGAAACCAATTTTTTTATCTTTTTTAAAGATCTCTAAAATTTGGGCATAGTGAAACCAGTCTCGCACCTTCCCTTTCAATTTTTCAAAGCTCTGCAACCTCCAAGTGTCACCCACTCTTTCTATTATTTCACAGTATTTTGCCCAGCCACCCCCCATATTAAGTATTTTTGTGGCTTTAGCCTCCATCGGTGATAACCACCTCGGAGTCTTGTTTTCAAATAAGTCCTTGTATTTAGTCCAGACAGAAAACAGAGATTTCCTTACAATATGGTTTTTAAACAACTTATGAGACTTTACCTTGTCGTACCACAAATATGCATGCCACCCAAAAGCATTGTTGAACCCTTCCAGATCTAGGACATCAGTGTTTTCTAGCAAAAACCAATCTTTCAGCCAGCAGAGGGATGCAGCTTCATAATACAACCTTAAGTCCGGCAGGGCAAAACCCCCTCTTTCCTTTGCATCTGTTAATATTTTAAATTTTATTCGGGGCTTTTTGCCCTGCCAGACAAACTTCATAATGTCCCTCTGCCACTTTCCAAAACATTCCACTCTGTCCACGATCTGTAGGGTCTGGAACAGAAACAGCATTTTTGGCAATACATTCATCTTTACTGCTACAATTCTTCCCAACAAGGAAAGTTTCAATCTTGACCAGATTTCTAGATCCTTTTTAATTTCAGACCAACATTTTTCATAATTATCTTTAAACAGATTCAAATTTTTCCCAGTCAAGTTGACCCCCAGGTATTTCACTTTATTAACAACGTTTAGTTCTGTTTCCTTCTGAAACCCATCTATTTCTAAAGGTGTCAAGTTTTTTGCCAAAACCTTAGTTTTTTGTTTGTTTAACTTGAATCCCGCCACCCGACCAAACTCAGAAATTAATTCCAATACTCTTTTTGTGCTGGACACCGGCTCCTGTAATGTCAAAACCAAGTCATCTGCAAAGGCCTTCAGTTTATATTGTTTTCCTCCGACCTGTATTCCTTCCACCTGCTGATCCTTCCTGATCAAATTTAGCAAAACCTCAAGGACAGAAATAAATAGCAAGGGTGATAGGGGGCACCCCTGTCGTGTTCCTTTTTCAATTTTAAACTCTTCTGTCACCACATTGTTTACTATCAATTTAGCCTTTTGTTCTGAATATATTGCATCTATGCCATTTTGGAACGCCCTTCCCACTCCCATCCCTTCCAAATTCTTCTTCATAAATTTCCAAGATATATTGTCAAAGGCCTTCTCCGCGTCTATAAATATCAAAACTGCTTTTGTATTCAAATTTGTCTGTAGAAGTTCCAGAACGTCAACAATGTTCCTAGTATTATCTGACAAATGCCTGCCAGGGAGAAAGCCTGCTTGGTCTTTATGAATAACTCCATTTAAGACTTTTTTCAATCTATTTGCCAAAATGTCAGCAAAAATCTTGTAATCCACGTTTAGGAGTGAGATGGGACGGTAGTTCTTAAGTTGAGTCTTTTCAGATTCCAATTTTGGTATCAAAGTGATGAATGCCTCTTTCCACGATTCTGGTGCCCCCTTCCCTTCCATAATTTGATTACATACCTCCATCAATGGCTGAGTCAGGTATTCCTTCAATATCTTATAGTATTTGGAGGTAAGTCCATCTGGGCCCGGGGATTTGCCTAGTTGCATGTTCTGAATGGCATTTTCGATTTCCTGTTGGGTTATTTTATAATTCAGGTCAGTTTGTTTGTCTTGTGTTAGTTTTTGTAGGCCATAGCTTTTTAAAAATTTATTTATTTCAGTCTCCACTTGGGGTCCTTGGGAAAACAATTTTTTAAAATATCTCTGGAAACACTTTCTAATTTCCTCTGGTTTCTGAATACATTCTCCTTCAACCTCTAGATTGGTAACAAAGTTCAGTTTTTGTCTCTTTTTCAGCTGCCATGATAGCAGCTTCCCACATTTATTTGCCGATTCAAATGATCTTTGTTTCATCTGTTTGATTTTCCATTCAACTTCTTGATTTATCAGTTTTGCATATTGTGCTTGATGGAATTTTATTTCTCTCAAAACTTCTTTTGATTTTGGATTTAGTCTCAACTTTTTCTCTCCGTCTTTTATCCTTTCCAAGATCTTGTCCTTTTTACCGTTCCAGAGTTTTTTCTTAATAGAATTCTGCTGTATCAGAAACCCTCTCATAACAGCTTTGCTTGCGTCCCAGATTGTTTTTTTTTCCACCGAAGTGTTCAAATTTAGTTCAAAGTAGTCTTTCATCGTCTTTTGGGCCTTCTTCACTATCTCCTGGTCTCTAAACAATGCATCATTCATTCTCCATCTGAAGGATCCAGCTGGTGTAAGTCTCAAGTCCATTTTCAAGGGGTTATGGTCGGAGCAAGTTTTAGGGCAGATCTCTACTTTTTTGGTCTTGGGTGCCAGTCCTCTAGATATCCAGATTTGGTCGATTCTTGTCCAGGATAGGTGGGCCTCAGAAAAGAATGTTCCCTCTCTACCTAGGGGGTTCTTTGTCCTCCAGATATCAATCAAGTCCATATTGTCTGTGAGTTCAAAAAAAGTCTTTGGTAGTCTGCCATCTTTAGTCACATTTTGATTTTGTGACTTATCCATGTGTGTGGAGACAACCCCATTCATATCTCCCATCAGAATGATGTTATTATAGTCCATATGGTCCAGCATTGTCCCATGCAGCTTCCCATAAAATTCAGATTTCCCCTCATTTGGTGCATAAATTCCAATTATCAAAAATTTTTCTCCTTGTGATTGTATTTCGATCGCCAAAATTCTTCCTTGTTCATCTTTGAACACAAATTTTGGTGCTAGGCTCTCCTTTGCATATATCACGACTCCCCTTTTCTTTTCTTTAGCTGATGAAATAAATTCTTGGCCTAGTCGCTTGTTTATTAGCACTCTTCTGTGGAGCCTAGTCACATGGGTTTCCTGGAGACAAATGACGTCTAGTTGTTCTTTCCTCAAAATGTGAAAAATCCTTTTCCTTTTTTCAGGGGAATTTGCCCCATGGATATTCCAACTAAAAAGCTGCAGAGACATCCTGGATCAACTTGTTAGCCGATGGGGTTGTCTCCCTTCTCGTCTATGTCTGGAGGTGGATCTTTTGTACCAGGCGTGGGGGGTGGCCAGGTACCTGCTGTCCCTTTTCGAAGGTCCTCCCCGTGATCGTTTAGGAATTTTTCTTGCTCTTCTGCTGTTCTGATTCTCACCTTCTTCCCTTTCAAATTAAAAGATAATCCTTGGGGGAATTCCCACCTGTAAGGGATTGTGTTGTTTCTTAATAATCTTGCCAGATCCTTGTATGTAGTTCTTAAGTCCAACAATTGTTTTGGTATGTCTCTGAAGATTTCTGCTGTCTTTCCCTGTATCACCAATGGGTTTTTAAAATGTAGGCCAAGTATGTTGTCTTTTTCTTGCTTGTATCTCAATATGATCAAGCAATCCCTTGGTTTATCTTTCTTGGCCACTCTTCCCAATCTAAAAGCGGTGACGATTTTGAAGTCTTTCTCTTCTGCCAAACCCCAGAACTTGGATATTTCTGCAGTCAAAAAGTCAGCCAAATCTTCCTTTTCTAGTTCTGGAATATTTCTAATCCTAAGATTACTTTCCCGGTTTTTCAGCTCCGCCATAGACAGATAGGCCTGTTGTTCAGTGACCTGTCTACTCAGTGGTCTTACTTCCCCTCTTAATTCCTCAATCCTTTTTTTGTTTTGGTCTGCTTTCGTGTTTGCGTCCTCAGCTAATTTTCGGTTCTCTGATATAGTCTTTTCAAAATTTCCTATCGCCTGTGTGTTTTGAGCAACTTGGTCTGTCAACTTATTAATCGTTGCTGTAACCTGGTCAAATTTAGCCGCTTGTTCATCAGCTTTCTTATTTAATGCTGCCAGTTGATCCAATATTTCTTTAGAAATAGGGTCTAATCCTCCTGCAGCCATATCCTCCAAAACTGGCTGTTTAAATTGTCCTTCTTGCAGACCTGTCACAATTGGAACAGATGATCTACGTGGCTGCACAGGCAAAGTTGATTGCAATAGTTCAGTTTGTTTTGCTTTCTTGGCAGCCCTTGTTTTTCCTGCCACACTCATTCCACAACTGTCTAGGTTTCAAGGTCAAATTGTAAATCCCATGGGAAAAGCAATCATCCAGGCAAAAAGATTTCCAAAACAACCAGCAGTTCTCAGAGGTTTATATTTCCACAATCCAGCAGGGGGAGCTCCCCAAAAGTTTCCACCATTTAATTCCCAAATATGGTAAAATCCAAAATAAAGGGGGGAAACCCTCTAAATTCACTTTAAACTGCAGATGATAAAGGTTCTTTGCGAAGGTGTGAACAACAGTTCCTTTTTTGTAACTGCAAAGTAGCCCAATGTAACTTTATGTCTCTATACACAGTTGCCACAGTCTGATGTTACTTTGTATCCAGGCAGCCCGTGAGCTGGGGCTTATAACTTTATAATCCACAAAATATAGAGAGGTATAGCACAGTCTCACAATCAAATCCAAACTTGCAGGGTAAGTTCCAACTTCTTTTAAACTCCTTTCAACGCTTCCGCTTTAAAAAAACTTTGCTCAGTACTTTAAACAGGGACGGAAGACTGACTTCCTTTTTAGCGTCTCCCGCTTTCAGCCGAAATTCACCAATTTGATGTCCAAATAAAGCCTCAAATTTCTTACTCACGAGTTTGTTGTTTCCAATCAAATGTTCAAAGAAGAAAGGTCAGCGCTCATCAGCAGCAGCCGCGCGGCTTCGCTTCCGCGGAAAGAGCGATGGATTCACAGCACCGCTACCCCCTCCACGTTCCGGAGCCCCTTACGGGGTCCCTTCTGCGTATCCGAGGTCGCTCCTGGTGCCCGCCGAATCCCACGGCCACGGGCTCACTCTACCCGTGGTTTTCCTAAACGGGTCGTCGCTGTGCCGCAGCGCACGACCCTTTTCCGCGGAGCCCCTCTTCAACAACTGAAGAGGACCGCCATTGCTGTTTCGCGCCGCCTCCGGAAGTCTCACAGCCACAATAATTTCTTATCACCTATAAAAAAAATTGGCATTGGTTTGTAGAGAAACAATGGAGTGTGTCTCCGGGGGTGAAGTCGCTGGAGAATTAGAGCACCAGCTGCGGCTGCAGACATCAGTAACTTGTAACTGCTGCCTCCCACATTGTTTTTTGTTGTGTTAACAGCACTGAAGTGACCTTTCCAGAGCGTAAGCCTGGGCAGTGTGTATGGAGGTCCTGGGCTGTTCAGGTGACACAACCTCCCTCTCAGCCTCACTGATGTGGTCCAAAGGAAAGCAGAACAATACATTTGGCACCAGCTTGGCAACAGGAGTGGCCAGAAGGAGATGTACAAGACACCATCCAACTGTCTTAGGGACTCCACTCTGGATTTGTTTAGGGTTTACTCCTGAAGATGTTCTGCAAGGCAGCAGGTACAAATTTCTCCTTGGGGTTTACTCTCAAAAGCTTTCTCAGAATGAGTATAGTCAGGGGGCAGTGGAAATTTAGGACCAGAGTTTTCCCTCTCCTAGATGGGCTACCTTCCCAGGTTGACAAACCCCATTTGCCTCTCATTTCCCTCTAAAGCACTTGCAGTAGCAGCTTTCTTGATCATCAGACGCACCAGAGATACTACAGCTCCCCTAACATCCCATATGCCAATCAATAGAAAAATGCCCCATTAAAATCTGATTGTCTATGACGAGTCTGCAATATTGTATCTATGATAAAATGAACAAACTTGGTAAAAGAGAAGGTGGGCAAATAGCTAATAATTTTTTGAGAAACAGAATGTTACAATGCACTGGAATATTTCAAGCATTAAGTGAAATTTTCACCCATTTTCCCAATCACAAGATGTTAGTGAGGTATAACATTACAATTTCCTTTTAGCCATTGGATGATAATATGTAAAGCTTTGAAGAGCATGCCATGTATATATAAAAAAAAGTTCAAGGATTAATCTCTGCTCCTAGCACATTCATTAGGTGAATTGAAAAGCAAGCATGTTACATAACCAGTCTAGAGACAATTACGTTTTCTCTTTCCAAAGTTCACAGTATTAATAGCCATCTAACTAAACGGAGGTGAATACAACCATGCATGCAACTATGCTTCGATTCACTGGCCGCCATCCAAAGAGCAGCGCAATTAGTTATGCATGCCTAAGAGCACTATGGGATTATATTTTTCAAACCACAACACACACCCCATATCACATGACGGAGCACATTTGAAACCCACAGGACTTTCAAAAGCAGTTTCTAATATGGCCTGGGAGTTTGCTGTTGAAAAAATGATTGAAAGTTTTTTTTAAAAATCCCACAGGCCACACCCAAGGATCCTAGCGAATGGAAAACAATGTGTTGGGGTGGGATGGTGGGGAATAAAGATTATTTGCTAGGAATAGATCATAGCAAATTGCAATAGTTCCTGAGCAAATGGAAACTAATGTAGCGCCAGAATGTAGCCTTTGACAAACCAGTTATTTTTCCTGTTATGTGTACAGATTAGTAACTAGTTCAAAAGTACACACAGCATCGTTCTCTTTTCTGCTACATCTGTTTGCCACCAGCACTGCCTGTGCTCCTGGTAGGTGCACACCAATCTTGGCCTAAATCAAGCAGTTGGTCCCTTACCTTTCCTGCCCCGACCTGGCCACAGTGATCCATGCAACGGTCACCTCCAGGCTTGACTACTGTAATTCACTCTATGTGGGGCTGCCCTTGAAGCTGTCACAGAAACTCCAGCGGGTGCAGAATGCAGCAGCGAGGCTCCTCACGGGGTCTCTGCCATGGGAGCATATTCACCCAGTGCTTTTCCAGCTGCACTGGCTCCCGGTGGAGTACAGGGTCAGATTTAAGGTGCTGCTTTTGACCTTTAAAGCCCTTCATGGCCTAGGACCCTCGTACCTACGGGACCACCTCTCCTGGTATGCCCCACAGAGAGCCTCAAGGTCCATAAATAGCAACACCTTAGTGGTCCCGGGCCCTAAGGAAGTTAGATTAGCTTCACCCAGAGCCAGGGCCTTTTCAACACTGGCTCTGGCCTGGTGGAACGCTCTGCCTCATGAGACCAGGGCCCTGCAGGATCTGATTTCTTTCCGCAGGGCCTGTAAGACAGAGTTGTTCCGCCTGGCCTTTGGCTTGGAGCCAATTTGATTCCCTCCCCCTCTTTCTTTTTTCTTTTTCCTTCCTCCTCCTGTGATGAGGCTACATTTTAATATTTTAATGTTTCAATATTTTAATGTTGTATTTTAATCTTGTTTTTAAGTTGTATTCATTCAACTTGTTTTTATTATTGCTTGTTAGCCGCCCTGAGCCCGGCCTTGGCTGGGGAGGGCGGGGTATAAATAAAAATTATTATTATTATTATTATTATTATTATTATTATTATTATTATTATTATATATCAGTGCAGTAGGCTAATATCGCTGTTATGTTGTATGAAGTTGGTAGGAGACTAGGGCTGTGAACACCCTGTGCATCAAAGCACATTTGAAGCATGTTCTTTTCCTCAAAGAATTCTGGGCAATGTAGTTTGTTAAGGCTTGCTGGAAATTGTAACTCTGCGAAGGCTAAACTTCATCAGGCCAACCAAGGCTGACTCAGTCCCATGGGCCAAGCCTGAACCCAGATTGGAATGGATCTAAATAATCGGTGTCATCCAAGAATGCTTGTGGCTGCATAATGATATGTTGTTGTTGTTGCTTCTGCTGCTCCTTATTCTTCTGACAAGAGACTATTATTGACAGCGCCAACAATAATGGGAGGGGAGGAGCAATAGTGCGGTAAATGAATGCTGCTGATTGACAGTACCAGCCACACACTTTCTTCAAAGCAAGTAATGCTTATAACCAGTGTTTTGGTTGTTGTTTTTAAGAAAACAGGTGCCGGTACTCACCATGAAGTTATTACAGTGAGTGCTACACTTTTAACATTTGAAAAATTTCCTCCAGAAAACAAGACTGCTTTAAAGCCCTAAACAGCCTCGGTCCAGTATACCTGAAGGAGCGTCTCCACCTCCATTGTTCTGCCCGGACACTGAGGTCCAGCGCCGAGGGCCTTCTGGCGGTTCCCTCACTGCGAGAAGCCAAGTTACAGGGAACCAGGCAGAGGGCCTTCTCGGTAGTGGCACCCGCCCTGTGGAACGCCCTCCCACCAGATGTCAAAGAGAAAAATAACTACCAAACTTTTAGAAGACATCTGAAGGCAGCCCTGTTTAGGGAAGCTTTTAATGTTTAATAGGTTATTGTATTTAAGTGTTTTGTTGGAAGCCGCCCAGAGTGGCTGGGGAAACCCAACCAGATGGGCGGGGTATAAATAATAAATCATCATCATCATCATCATCACCATCATATTATAACAATCATTCATCTAGTACATATTTAAAGGAACTCACCTCTCGTTTCAACAGCAGCTATTTAAATTATTTGGAGTTTGATTCTTAGTTCTTACAGAACACACTATTTTATACCATAAGCTTTTAGATTAAAAGGAAGGAGACTCTTGAACTGTCATTTAAATACTGTCTCCATCATTTCCCCAAAGCTCCATGGAAGATTGGAAAAATGGATTAGAAAATGGTGACATATTCTTAAAAGCTTGCCTTGAATGTTGATGTCTCTTCCTTGCTAACAGCTAACAGTAAGGCACTGTTTCTAACACACGGCATTTTATGCACATTACAAATTAAGCAAGCTGTGTGGAGAAGAGACTATAAAGTCCTCTCCTTCCCCTCATCTCCTGAGAAGTTTAGCAAAGGACCATTATCTCTAATTTAGACATCTGAAGAGAGGATGCAAAAGCCAGGAAGGAAGCTTTCAAAATCTGTACAAAAATACTCTTAGAAAAGGCCTTCCAAAGGGAATATTACAACAGGATACAGTTAAGAAAAACAAGAGATGAGAATGAGGAGGAGAATGTCAAACTGTAAACAAAACAAAACAAAAAAATACATCGGGAAAGTAACCCAAGGAAAACATCTCAAAGCACTGCAAGAATGGTTTGGGGGTAATGTATAATAAATACATGGTTAAAATGTTTCCTGCTTAAAACATACTTCTAAGCATGTATGTAAACATTTGGGGGAATTAACATGTACTTTTCCAAATGTACAATTATATGATGCCCAGAAAGCAGAACTTTGTGGACTCCCACTGTTTGTGTTCATCTTATAGCTCCTTTGAAGCCATGTGATGGGATATAAATCTCAAAAGTACATAAATGCATGCATGCATCCATCTGTAAATCTAGGCCATACATACTCGCTTTAGGCCACCAAAGTATCAAGACAGAATTCTTTTGACATTATAAGAAGATACTCTGCTCTCTCCTCACATTATTTCCTGAAGTACTAAAAGGCCTGATAGGCAAACTCCACCCGGGATCCTTTCTTGGAGAGACTTGAAAGCATGAAATACTCAACGTTTATATGGTGCGTTTCATATGTTCAAAGCTCTCTGTGTACATTATCTCAGTATTAATCATCACAAAACCTTGTAAAGTAGGCTAGTATTATCTCCATATTTCTCAAACTCCATTGAAATGAATGGCAGCTGTGCAAGAGACAGTGAATGGAGCTCTTTGGGTTTTTTGTCTTAGGCTTCAAACTCTCTTGAGCCAGCCCTTGGATTTGCCAAGACGCGGGTGGCGCTGTGGGTTAAACCACAGAGCCTAGGACTTGCTGATCAGAAGGTTGGCGGTTCAAATCCCCGCGACAGGGTGAGCTCCCGTTGCTCGGTCCCTGCTCCTGCTAACCTAGCAGTTCAAAAGCACGTCAAAGTGCAAGTAGATAAATAGGTACCGCTCCGGCGGGAAGGTAAACGGCATTTCTATGCGCTGCTCTGGTTCGCCAGAAGCGGCTTAGTCATGCTGGCCACATGACCTGGAAGCTGTACGCCTGCTCCCTTAGCCAGTAAAGCGAGATGAGCACCGCAACCCCAGAGTCGGTCATGACTGGACCTAATGGTCAGGGGTCCCTTTACTTTTACTTTATCTAAGCGTTACTGGCAGGGGACACCTATAAATATATGCACTGAGAATGAAAGGAAGTAAAAACATGCAATTTTTATTGCTTCAGGTTCACCATAATGTATGTGGAAGTGTGTGCCAATTTCCATTCTTAAGTTTCTTTCACATATGTGTGTGCAAAGCCTTCTCCCTGGTTCCAATGTAACTGAGAAAGATGGTAAGGAATACAATCTGGGGACTGGGGCATTTTTTGTTTGGAGGAGGGGGGAAGTGAGTAAGAAGGGACAAGATCCAATTATGGATCATAATTGGTTTATCCAATTATGCACGTTTTTTGGGGGGAAAGGTAGTTTGAGAGAACTTTTTCCTCCTTTCTCATAACGCTAGAATCAGGGATCATCACCCTATGAAGCTGAACGGTGGGAGAGTCCAGACAGTCAAAAGAAAGGACTTTTTCACACAGCACATAGTTAAATTATAAATTTGGTCACCACAAGTTGTAGTGATGCCCACCAACTTGGATCGCTTTAAAGGGGAATTAGAAAAATTCATGGTGGGTAAGGCTACCAGTGGGTATCCGCCATGATAGGTGCATGCAGTAGGCCTCTGAATACCAACTGCTGAAGAGTAGTTTGGACTTGATATCCTGCTTTATCACTACCCGAAGGAGTCTCAAAGCAGCTAACATTCTCCTTTCCCTCCCTCCCCCACAACAAACATTCTGTGAGGTGAGTGGGGCTGAGAGACTTCAGAGAAGTATGACTGGCCCAAGGTCACCCAGCAGCTGCATGTGGAGGAGCAGGGAAGCGAACCCGGTTCACCAGATTACGAGTATACCACTCTTAACCACTACACCACACTGGCTCTCTAAGAAGAATGTGAGTAACAGGACTCTTGCATTCATGTTCTGTTTGTGTCCTTCCCATAGGCATCTAGTTGGTCACTGAGAAAAAAGGACGCTGGAATGCATAGGTCTTTGGTCTAATCCAAAGGGGCTTTTCCTTATACAGTAGAACCTCGGTTGTCGAACGTAAACTGTTCCAGAAGAACGTTCGACTTCCGGAACTTTCAACAACCGAGGCGCAAAGGGTTGTCGGGAATTTTACTGGTGAAAATTGAGAAATGCGCCTCGGAAGCCATTCGACTTCCGAGGCGCGTTCGAAAACGGAAGCAATTTCTTCCAGGTTTTCAGCGTTCGGGTTCCGAAACATTTGGCTTCCGAGACGCACGAAAACTGAGCTTCCACTGTATTCGCAAATGAGAGAAAACATGATAGTCATCAGTGTGTGGTCTGTATTTTTAGAAATCAAAAAATAAATAAGTAAAAAACCCCAACACTACGCCCTTGAGGAAACTAACCATAGCTAGCAAGAGCTGCCTCAAGGAGATATACTCATCACACTATAGCCATGGTCACCACCACAACTGTGTGAACAGCTGCCATGATGTGGATGTGGACTACGGGAGGTAGGATCATGATCAAAGTTATATATAAACAATTTTAGATCAACTACCAGAAGAAAACCAGGGTGGAGGTGGAGGGGAGGGAGTTTACAGAATAATATCCTTTATTTATAGTATTCCTCCCACTGAAAACTTAGGAAAGAGATTGGAAGTGGCTTTTCTGATCTCGGCAACAGAATTCAATTATTGGATAGTATAACAGGATGCCCTAATTGGGAATGGGTTTTCTGGACTGGGATATGTAGGAATAAAGAGGATAGCCTACATTTCAAGAACCACAGGCCGCAATTGTCCTGGAGGACAGCATCATTCCAGTGCTCTGCCTGATCACATGTCACATGTGAGACCGAAACATAATATGTCCCTTCTATGGCTTAAATTTCGGAGTGCACCCTTGTGGCTGGCATTCACAAGGATCCTCAGATGTACATTTGGATGCAGTTATCATGGGAAAATCCCATGTATGGCTTTACTTGAGAATGGGTCTCAATTTCTCAGAGCTCAGACAAAATACATCAGTGGTAAAGCAGTGAGACTAATGAGATATTCTCAGTTTGCCATATGAGTCCTAAACCAAAATGAAATAATACTTCAGCCAAGCAATAACAGCAAAAAAAAATGAAGGGCTTATTTTTTCCTTCTTGCTAGTGCATGATATAGTGCCAATGAAATGCAATCTAGAACTTGCAAGTAAAAATGTGAGGCACAAAACAGATGGACGACAATACTGTATCAACAAGAAGCTCTGTCCTGTTCGAATCTGCTATTACTTCTTACATTATCTGCTAGAATAAAGCATGAAAAAAGAGTCTGTTCAGGTCTTGACACGCTTGGCAAAAGTTTTTGTTTTCCTACCACAAAATATAGGCCTCAAAGGTTTAATTGATTAGAATTGGATTAATCATTTTTGTATTAATCAGTTAAAAAGGTGCCCTAACTGGTGGGTCAAAAATTATTGTTATTAGTGCAGTTATAAACACTACCGATGGCAACCATCACTTCCACTAATAGTAAACTTAGCTGGTGATTAATGACAGAATTGTAGCCAAAATGGGGGCACTGAGGAATGAGAGGGCGGTGTCAGCATGTGTGGTAGAACCCCAAAGTTTGCAGAAGCAGAAAATAAAAAACTTAACAGAGGGAACCTACAGCCCAGTGAGGACTGAGCATGCTCAACAGGCATGCTGAGTTGGGTTGTTGGTTTTTTTTTAGAAATATAAAACTTTGGGGGGGCAGGGAGTTTGATATTGACTGTATGCTGTATTCAAAATTATTGTAACCTCTTATTTTCAGCAGTATATTTACTAACACTCCCACTGCCTCCTGTCATTGCCTCCTTATAGGAAGTACATACCGCATTTTTCGCTCTATAACACGCACCCGACCATAGCACGCTCATAGTTTTTAGAGGAGGAAAACAAGAAAAAAAATTCTAAACAAAACAGCGGACGTATGATTTTTGTGGTTCATGCTGTGGCCACAGACATGTGATCTGACGGTGAGTTTGGGGTAGCCCAATGCAAAAATCCTGAGGATTCATGTGGATCCATGCTTTGTAACCACGTTTTTGCACCACTGCGGCCCCACACAACAGTGGGTGCGTGATTTTTTTGGTGCAAGCTGTAGCCATGGACATGCTATGTGATCTGATGGTGAATGTGGGGTGACCCAGTGCAAAAATCCTGAGGATCCATGTGGATCCGTGCTTTGTAACCACGTTTTAAGTGGGGAGGGAAGGAAAAGCACTCAAGGGACAAGGAGCACGCGTGGGGTGGGTGGAGAAGGATGCTGTTAATAATGCAGAAGAGGGGTATAAGAGGAGAAGGCTCCTCTCCTCTCCCGCTTTGCTCCTTTAAAGCAAGCAGGCTCTCTGTCCCTCTCTCCTCCCCACTCAGCAGCTCTTCTCCCGCTTTGCTGTTTCAAAGCAAGCCACGGAGGAGGGAAGGAAGGGGAACCATGGATCCTCTGCTCACGACTGCAGCAGATCCCCCCGCCATCCGTACGCATTCGCTCCATAACACGCACAGACATTTCCCCTTACTTTCTAGGAGGAAAAAAGTGAGTGTTATGGTGCAAAAAATACGGTATTTTTAATCAGCATTTAAATTAAGGTAGAAACTCAGGCACAGCACCTGCTTATAGTTCCAGGGCTAAACATTTATTTCAGGTGGTAAACCAAACCTTTTTTCCTTTTCCTTTTCTGATATCTGCCACCTTGCAGGAAAAGAGAGTACAGTGGTACCTCGGGTTACAGACGCTTCAGGTTACAGACACTTCAGGTTGCAGACACTTCAGGTTACAGACTCTGGTAACTCAGAAATAGTACCTCAGGTTAAGAACTTTGCTTCAGGATGAGAACAGAAATCGCGCAGCGGCGGCGCAGCAGCGGGAGGCCCCATTAGCTGGTACCTCAGGTTAAGAACAGTTTCAGGTTAAGAACAGACCTCCAGAATGAATTAAGTTCTTAATCCGAGGTACCACTGTATTTGTTAAGCATGTCCAGAGAAATCACAGTCACTTGCAACACAGCTCTGGCACTTCTTATCTTACAATTTAATCCGTCAAAGCTGGCTGTTTCATTAGGTAATGAATTCACTCTGACTTATACCAATGAAGTATGTTTGGGGAAAAATAGAGCTTTTTTTCCAGCTGGAATTCACCAGAACTCAGTTCCAGAACCTCTCAGGTGGGCTCCATTGCCATTCTAAGAGAATGAAGTGAGTTCCGGCACCTCTTTTTCTAGAAAAATAGCACTGGGTAAAACCATTGTGAAGCTTGTTTGAAGAACGTTTGTTCAGGCTTGTAAATGGGTCACTGACCTGGTGAGTAAGAACTGTCTCCAGGCAAAGAAGTTTTTGTAAGGTAGTTACTTTTTCCTTTAAACAGTAAAGAACTAACACAGGTATTTGAGGGCAGGTAGGCTATCTCATATGCGTGAACTAATAGCTTTTGTGGCTTTACTTGCATGGTTGATATAACCATTTAAGGAAATCCTATTTCCTCTGCTTGCATTTTGGTCCCCACTTCCTTCAAATACATCCAAGGTTGTTACTGACGTTGCATTTTAAATCTGAGTTGCAAAGACCCTAAACTGAAAGTTTCCTCAAAGAATAGTCATTGCCTCCAGGAACATTTCTGCAAAGACCATTCTGGCAGCAGATTTATCTATTGGGACAAGACTGGTTACTCATAGCAAAGCATCATTTGTCATGTTTATGAAGACAGGCAATGGAAAAGACAACTGCAATTGCAAAGGTTGCAAGAGGTTGCCTTGGTCTTTAAGAGATAAAAATGAATGAAAGAGGCCATTGATTCTTCATATTTGTTCAATCCTAGGGGTGACCAATGAAGGGCCAAAACCATCTATCTTCTGCAGCAGAAACAAAATGGACATCCCTAAGGGGGCATGTAAAAAGACAAACAGGAGACTTCCTTTTAAAAATAGTGACTCATGGAGAGATTATTATCTTGCAGACCAGAAGTAGAACACATATACTCATGTTGTCTTAAGACAATACCATTTTCTCCAGCTTGTTACGGTTTTGTAAATCAGTTCTGTACAATCAGTTTTTCAGCCCAGGCGAGGGAAGCCATTAGCCTAACTTTAGCACCAGGTGACCAGTTTGAATAGAGCTAGATGTGAATTTTGACTTATAATAACCTTCTTTCATGAGTTACTCATGCAGGGGGGCAAAGCATGTTGAAAGGGGATGCAGAATTATACCTCTAGCCCCACCCCAGCATCACACAACTCCTTCCTGAGATTATTCGTGTGCTGGGGGCTCAAGTCCATGAAGATTTTTACCACAATGCATGCTAGTCTTTAAAGCGCTGACAGACTCTTTGTTGCTTCGGTTCAATGTGATGGCGGCAAATCATATGTAGATCTGGCATTTTGCAGAGCTTCATAGGTAAAAGAGATGGGACCCTTCCCTCAAAGAACTTGTTCCTAAATTGGTCAGTGAGGAAAACAACAGAGGGATGGGAATTAAGATGTGGTAGTTGAGGACCAGTTTGAAAGAAAACCACAGGATCTTCAAGCACACTGGGGGTTGATGACGTTCCTGAGCACATGGGCACAGTTGCACACTGGAGAAACTGTTGTGGTTACCACACACACGCACAACTCAATCCATTCTATTGGCCAGAGTAGAGGGCTTCTTTCAAGCCTAATTTCAGTGGGGAAGAGTAGGGAAGGGGGGTGGGGTCCAGTAGGTGCCAGGGAAGGCTCATGAGAGCACCATGTTGCTGACTCCTTGCAGCTGATAATTCAGTACATTGTCAACGTAAGGATTTGATAACCACAGAGACAAGTGGCCCAATCATATGCATTTACAGCACAATCCAAGTCTGTTTGCTTGGAAATAAGCCAAGACATGCTACCAAATTAGTATGCATAGGATTGCAACCTCAGTCTGTGACTTTGTCTCAATGCAATTTTTTCTAGCTCTCACAGAGATATAAATCACAACATTTTAAGGAAAGTGAGGCCCCCAAGTTGGAACCACTCAATGTGCTTGTATCTATCACATCACTGATGGGTTCCTTTCTAGTAAGAGACTCAGAACTTTAGAAGAAGATAATCAGTGGATCTTGAAGAAGAGCTATTAGTCACGAATGCTTAAATGGGACCAGCATGTTTAGAGCTAACAGACTTTTCATGCCAGAGGCTGGGGAAGCACAACAGTGGGTGACTCTCAACAGCGTTCTCCACTTGTGGGCTTCTAGGGTCATCTGGCTGGCGATTGTTGGAAACAGAGTGTCATACTAGATCAGCCACAGTCTGATCCAGGGAAACAATTTATATATTTTAACCCCCTCCCCAAAGGTATACCCATGACTGCCATTAAACTATTGGAATGTAGTGAAAGCCCTGTATGACAATGATATTTTTTAAAAAAGTATTGGTGACTGAATCCCCTCCCCCAAACACTTTTAGCAATTCTAAGTTAAACAACTCTTTTTTTTTCTTGTTTCATTATGTGGGAACATCCCAAAAATAATATTTCAAGCTCACCGTCTCACCCTGCTGAGTCTGCAGACCCTTCTGCTGATGTGGAAATGTATTACATTACTTGGTAATTCTTTAGTTGTTTGTATGGGAGAGGGAATTTGTTTTCTTTCATGAGGAAGACTGAAGGTTTAAGGCCTCTTTACCAAATTCAAGCAAGTCTGACTATTCAAAGATCTTCCTGAGATTAACAAGTACCTAACATTCTCTCTCTCTCTCTCTCTCTGGGTCAGTATGGCTGCAAAAAGAGATTCTCTTGTTCATGGATAGGCAAACTAAGTCCCGGGGGCCAGATCCGGCCCAATCGCCTTCTCAATCCGGCCCGCGGACAGTCCAGGAATCAGCGTGTTTTTACATGAGTAGAATGTGTCCCTTTTATTTAAAATGCATCTTTGGGTTATTTGGGGGGCATAGGAATTCGTTCATCCCCCCCAAAAAAAAATAGTCCGGCCCCCCACAAAGTCTGAGGGACAGTGGACTGGCCCCCTGCTGAAAAAATTTGCTGCCCCCTGCTCTTGTTTAACACTTAACATGCACTAGTCTACATCCAGAGAATGCTAGTAATGCTTTTAACTCCACTTAAATGAGTGGGAAATAAGTTGTGGTTAGTTCATCCTAATGATTTCATTTGGGACTTGAGAGCAACTAAATTTCTCCCGTTTATGGGCTCTGAGGTTTTTTTAAAAAAGGTGTTTAAGAGTACATCAAGGAGGAGTTTGTGAAGAGAAAACAGACACAAAGGTTTTAAACCCACCTATTGAATGTAGGAATATTCACAGAGCCATATTCTCAATGTATAAACTATGCTATTTTTTCAGTTTCATACACAACTTTTTTCTTGAATGAGCCACCGTGGAATCAGAGTTTTAGAAACAAAAGCCTCATCTCAGGTTTGTCTGATCATTGTTTGCGAGAAAGATGGCGTCACAACCACAAGCTTCAAACAAACAACTAAATATATTTAAGTAAGAAATGGTGCTGACCAGTATAAGACAATATAAGTGACAACTAAACATCAGGAAGAACTTTCTGACAGTAAGAGCTGTTTGTTAGTGGAATGGACTTCCTCAGAAGGCGGTGGACTCTCATTCATTGGAGGTTTTTAAGCAGAGGTGGGAAGGTCATCTGTCATGTATGTTTTAGTTGGCATTTCTGCATTGCAAGGGGTTTGACTAGGTGACCCCAGCTCTACAGTTCTGATTCTATGACTAACTGGAGCATCCTAAACCAGGAATCAATACTGTCACATGTTTTATTACACAACCAAGACATTGTTTGAACACCAATGTACGGTACATGCCACTGTCACTCCCAGGAGCATCTACAGTGTTTTGCCCACAAAATTGTGCTTCCTTGTGCTAATGTAACAGTCAAGTGCTGGACCTCCCAAGGCATCAGAGGTCACTTATGAACTAAGTAAACATGCAGAAAAGGCCAACCGTTTGGCTGGCTATTTTTTTATATATTCTTGGCAGCAAGTACAGAAGCATAGCAGCTACATCACAAAATAATTATAATGGATGTGGAGAGAAGCTACTGTTCAAATCTCCACTCAGCCATGAACCTGAATGGATAACGTTAAGCAACTCACTTCTGTTAGTTAATCTACTAATATTGTGAGGCTACAGAGATGGAGATAAAAATAAACAACTAAAAGTCACAAAGTACGACAGAGACCGAGAACATGCACAGCTGAGGATGAGTTAATGTACTCTGTAGTTGGCAAGAAGGTTTTATTGCTCATACTATCAAGCCAGCCTTAGTTGGAATATTTTACAGGGTTCAGGGAATAACATATGACCTGCTCAGACTTATTGGTGCAAGCAGACTTCATGGGTAATGTGGCTGGTCCTCACCTGAGTTTCTTCATTTGACCACCGTTGGGTGGTCTGAATCCCTACCTGACATCTCTGTTTTGGGCTCGAGTTGAACCAGTGCTGAAACCACATCAAGTCAAGGAATTTGGAGCATTGGCAGAGGAAACAAAAAGTTATTTGCAAGATATTTCAGTGTTTATTGATACCCACTAAGATAGGGATAGCCAATATGGCATCTTCCAGATGTTGTGGACTGCATCTTGGGAAGAGGGGCTGGGAAAGACATCTTGGAAAGCTTCCATAAGTCAAATAGGCAGACCTACATGGACCTATTGTTCAACCTTCATATGCTTTCATGTGATGGAAGATGCCCTGAACCATCTTTGATTTGATTTGCCTTTGGGAAGAGGCACTGGCAAGCTGAAGGAGCTCCACACTGCATGAATGACCTAGCTTGCAGATTGGGAAAGTTTCAACTGCTGTGCATTGTATTATGGAATGGCTGTTGTAGCTCAGTTGTAGAGCTCATGTGTTGCACACAGGATGCCCCAGATTCAATCCCTGGCATCTCCAGGTACAACTGGGAAAAACTCCAGTCCGAAACAAAGAAAGCTATTGCTGGTCAATATAGACCATACTGAGCTAGGTGGCCTGACTCAGTATAAGGCAGCTTCCCATCTTCCTGCACTTGGGGCAGGGTGGTGGGAGAGAGCAGAATCAAACCCTTGGTGAAAGAATGGGATTTTCATGTCTCATCTGCTTCACAGAACACTTGCTCCCAATACATTTCTGAGCACAATTTGAAGTGTTGGTGCTGACCTGACAGCCCTAAACGCCTCGGTCCAGTATACCTGAAGGAGCGTCTCCACCCCCATTGTTCTGCCCGGACACTGAGGTCCAGCTCCAAGGGCCTTCTGGCGGTTCCCTCACTGCGAGAAGTGAGGTTATAGGGAACCTGACAGAGGGCCTTCTCGGTAGTGGCACCCGCCCTGTGGAACGCCCTCCCATCAGATGTCAAGGAAATAAACAACTATCTGACTTTTAGAAGACATCTGAAGGAAGTCTGTTTAGGGAAGTTTTTAATGTTTGATGTTTTATTGCTTTATTATTAATAACAATAATATTCCATTGGGAGCCACCCAGAGTAGCTGGGGAAATCCAACCAGATGGGTGGATTATAAATAAATTGATGTTGCTGCTGCTGCTGCTGTTGTTGTTGTTGTTGTTGCTATTATTGCTGTTTTTCTTTTGCCATGAACCCACCACTTTGATCCTAAAATACATTTACTAATGGGACAAGCCATACAGTTTTCTTAGCAGCTACTTGTGATCAACTTGCAATCTTGTAATTAGGATGGAGCCTATCTGGTCACAAAGTTGCTTAAAGTATGTTTTTGTATTTTAGAATCAAAACAGCAGATGGACTTTCCTTCACACTCTGCTGATCAGCCAAAATGGAACCACAGGCCTTGGTAAACTTGTAAGAGAATTTGGAGTCGAGAGCGGCTGGCAGTATGCAGTTTTGATTCTTCCCATTCATGTTTTATGGGGAGAAAAGGAAAAACAGCTGGCAGTAACTGTTTCTTCTTTTCAAAAGAAGCAGTAAATCGAAAATTTGCAGAATCTTAGTGCGATTTCACAACTGCCCTTCTGAAGCCAGCGTTACTCATTCCCCGATAGTAAAGCAGTACTATCCAGAGTCCAGCTTCTCTTGCCCTGGAGTATAATTCTCACCCTGGGTGGGAAGTTCTAGTAAAAACCACAGACTCTAAACAAAAAAACAAAAAAGGCATTATAGTGTCACAGTGGAATATAGCTGCTTTAGTTGCTGAAAACGAGCTGAGTATTGGAAGATTATATTTCACTAGAAAAATAGCAGATCACATGGCTGTTTCTACAAGACTGCTTTCTCATGAGCAACTTCTACCAGCTGTGTGTGGATCTGGCACAGTTCAGCCATGTGCCCTATTCATAACTCAAGCCAAATACAGTCGTACCAATGGTTCTCGAACGCCTTGGTACTCGTACGTTTTGGGTCCCAAACACCGCAAACCCAGAAGTGTTCCGTTTTGCGAATGTTTTTCGGAAGCCAAACATCGGACGTGGCTTCCGCTTGACTGCAGGAAGCTCCTGCAGCCAATTGGAACCCAAGCCTTGGTTTTCGAATTGTTTCAGGAGTCAAATGGACTCCCGGAATGGATTAAGTTCGAGAACCAAGGTACAGCTGTATACCTTAACATTGCAAGCTGCTGAAATGGCAGTATTCCGTACATGTACTGAATGTACCTGTAGCACCTTCTCTCTCTTTCTCCTTTAGATTCCAGGTGCACATTTTCTGTGAAACCTCTGTCTTGACCCCAGTCTCAATGATCAGCTATAACCCAAACGACAAATAAGCGTAAGTAAGTACATGAGCCTGCTTTAGCTGCTTACATTTATCCACAGCTAAGTGTGTCTCTCCCTGCCCTTTTCTCTATTGTCTTTTCTACTTTCAAAATTTAGATCTAAGCTCTGGGGGTGGGTGGGAGGCAGCAGAAGGATCTGTGTATTTATTTATTTTTACTTATAACAATGCTATAGAGTTTATTGCTGGCTCTGCAGTCATTGAATACAAGGTATAAATGAATGAATCATTCATTCAGAGATCACTAAGGCATATTACCATCTAATTATTCAATACTTTCAGCTGGGCATTTATGTTGGTTAGAAATGAAGGAAAGAGACTATGGATTTATCCACACTTACTTTCCCCCACCCCACTCTTAGCTTGCCCAGCAAAACATACATTTGTGAAACACAAACATTTCCTTCTCCACATCCTTACTGGGGGTGGGGGAAATGAAGTTGTCATTACACCTGGAAAACAAGTTAGGATCTGCAAGCGCCTTGACAAGCAGCTTCTAATTCAACATAATAATGTCACAAGAGGCATCAGGTAATTGCAGTGTCGATCAGAAGATTGGCAACCATATATGACTGACTCTGCTGAAAGCTGAAGAGAAACTGAAAACGGCAAGCAATTAGGCAGAGTTTTGGGAGTTAGGCATATTGCCTTAACGCAGCTTTTAGAGTAACTGGGTGGGGAGAATTACACCCGTGACAAAAACAAAAAACCTTTCAGTCTGACAGGACATGTATTATGGAAATGATGTCTACATTTTTTAAAGAGAGTCATTTAATTTTACGTTAACACCCAATGAGGAAGTTGAAAGGGGAAAAGGAAGACTCAGGACTTTATTTCTATGTTAACACCCAAACAGGGAGTTACGGTTCTGCGGCTAAACTGGATCTGCCCCATTCCGATCTGTGTGGGAGATTGTAGAATTCAATGACCCAACCTTTGCTGACTTAAGAAAGGCAGAAACTGTGCACATTTTTAAAAATGTGCATCCATGGTGCATCCCGGATAGGTGCCATAGGCTGCATAAACCAATTCAATCTTAATACAGTGGTACCTCAGGTTACATACGCTTCAGGTTACATACGCTTCAGGTTACAGACTCCGCTAACCCAGAAATAGTGCTTCAGGTTAAGAACTTTGCTTCAGGATGAGAACAAAAATTGTGCTCCAACGGCAAGGCGGCAGCAGGAGGCCCCATTAGCTAAAGTGGTGCTTCAGGTAAAGAACAGTTTCAGGTTAAGAACGGACCTCTGGAACGAATTAAGTACTTAACCCGAGGTACCACTGTAAATAGATTCAAGATCATAAATACGAGGTCACATGAATGTTATACATATGTGATTGTGGTGTAAAATGTTGGTAAACATTGCCTTCCTATAGCTGGAAGCACTTATATGATTGACTTCTGGAACCAGCTATATAGGGGTTCCAAGCAGGCGAATAACAACCCAGCTGGAATCATATGAAAGCACTTTTTCAAGCCACTACATTCACGCAACTAGAGGTGCGGTGGTTCCAGTCCTGCTTGGAGGGTCGTTCCCAGAGGGTGTTACTTGAGGAGTGCTTTTCAGCCCGTGGTGCAGCTGGTGCAGAATTCAGCGGCCACGTTGCTCACGGTTTGAGCATGTTGCACTGATCCTGGTCTGACTGCACTGGCTACCGATTAGTTTCTGGGCCCAATTCAAAGTGCTGGTTCTGACCTATATAGCCTTAAACGGCCCAGGACTGCAATTCCTCAAGGACCGCCTCTTTCCATATGAACCTACCTGGACCCTGAGATCATCTTCTGAGGCCTTCCTTCGTGTGCCTGCTGTGTGAGAGATCTGGAGGGTAGCAGCACAAGAACGGGCCTTCTCTGTAGTGGCTCCCCGTCTGTGGAATTCTCTCCCTGGGGAAGTTCGCCTGGTGCCATTATTGTACACCTTTAGGCGCCAGGCAAAAACGTTCCTTTTTAACCAGGCCTTTGGCTGATCTAATCAACATCCTAAAATGAGTGCTCACTGGAAGGACAGATCCTGAAGCTGAGGCTCCAATACTTTGGCCACCTCATGAGAAGAGAAGGCTCCCTGGAAAAGACCCTGATGTTGGGAAAGATTGAGGGCACAAGGAGAAGGGGACGACAGAGGACGAGATGGCTGGACAGTGTTCTTGAAGCTACCAGCATGAGTTTGACTAAACTGCAGGAGGCAGTGGAAGACAGAAGTGCCTGGCATGCTCTGGTCCATGGGGCCACAAAGAGTCGGACACGACTAAACGACAAAAAATGTGGCTCTTTGTGTGTGTGTGTGTGATTGGATTATTATTTGATTTTATATACTGTGGTTTTTTGTGTGAACTGCCCTGAGACCTCCGGGTATAGGGAGGTATATAAATTCAATAAATAAAAATGAAATGAAATGCAAACTGCAAAGGCTGCATACAGAGCTTTGATATTCACACCCTCAGTCTTCCATACAATCCCCAGTGTGGGCTGTGAACTTCTGGAGGTGATATTGCCGGGTACATTAAGAGCTCATCCACACTTCCATTTGTCCCATACAGTGGTACCTCTGGTTACAAACTTAATTTGTTCCAGAGGTCCGTTCTTAACCTGAAACTGTTCGTAACCTGAGTTACCACTTTAGCCAATGGGGCCTCCTGCTGTCGCCGTGCTGCCGCCGCGCAATTTCTGTTCTCATCCTGAGGTAAAGTTCTTAACCCGAGGTACTATTTCTGGGTTAGCGGCGTCTGTAACCTGAAGCATTTGTAACCCGAAGCATTTGTAACCCAAGGTACCAGTGTATATCATTTCATTTTTTCCTGCGATTCCTGGACATGGGTCTAAGAGTTTTTTCTTGTGTCCCCCTGGGAAAACCCTCTGTTTGCCACGGCATCAGAACAACAGTAAAACCAATTTGCTCCAGTTCAGCAATAAACAATGGGTTTTCCAGGGTAAAGCTGTGGGACAAAAGAAAAGGCAGACCGATAACTAGAAATTATTGGACAAATGTGCTTTTAACCATCTTCCCCTAACAATAGTGGCTGGGGAAACTCAGCCAGATGGGCGGGGTATAAATAATAAATTATTGTTATTATTATTAATATAGTTTGCCTGCATGCAAAGTTAACACACTCATTGCAATGTGCAAAACTTGGAGCAACATACAAGACGGGCACTGACTCTTCAACAGGCCTTTAGATTGGGAGACAACCTGGATGTTACATGTAAGTGTAACTTTCCCATCAACGACCTTCTAAAAAGAAAAGAAAAGCATCAGTGAGGAGGGAAAGAAGTTTTTGAGGGGTGGGGGGATGCTTAACCCTTTCCCTGCTGACTCCTTTTCTGTTAAAAATTGAGTGGACTCAGCAGCTTTTCCCCACACAAGGAGAAAAAATGTGGGTCCCAAATTGCTTTCTGCCATTGTGATGATAGGGGAAACAGAAAAACAGCAGGCAGGGAAAGAGTCAAGAATCCTCCAACAACTCCAGGTCAGTCTCCCAAGGGCTATTTTCAGTTTTGTTTTAAATCCCATCAGGATTTAAATATTGGATATGATCTGGTTGCAGAATCCAAGTTAGCCCTGGGTCTCTGAGATAATGAAGATCAAGAAAAGGTGGGAAGTGTAGCTTTGTAAAGGAAGAAACAGTGTTCTCTTGGGGGGGGGGGAGACAGACTCCCATTGAAATGAATGGGAGTCCTACCACAAGCAAATTACCTGTGTAGGACTCCCAATCCTCTAGCAAGGACCAAGGGTAAAAGCCCCCTCCACAAACTAATGCCTCAATTGAGATCAGGGTGCCCATGCTGGCAATTTATGTAAAAAGCAAAACAAAAACCAACCCCGCACTGAAGGGCACAAATAGATATTGTCTCGTTTGGCCCCACCTCACTGATACGGAATGCCACAGAAATGATCAAAGCAAGTTGACTGCATAAAGCGTACCTTGTGAAGCTGGTCACATGGACTTGGGTCCTCTACATCTAACAGAGCTGCGTGGGGATGGAAGAGCCACTGGCCGCGGGGAGAAGTGCTGTGGCTTCTCAGAGTACAATTCTCCTGCAAAGAAGAGGGAAGAAACAAGGAAACGAGGAGGATGTGAACTCAGAGGTAGGAAATGGAACTTTGCAAGAGCAACAACTCTAAACAAGGCAAAAGGGGAGACCCGACAGTGGCAAGTCAGAGGAAATGTTATGTCCCCTGTGCACTCATCCTGTTGTTTTCTCTGGTCAGCAGGATTTTGCACGTTTTTGTAATGGCTCCAAAACCAGTTTGAACAGAGATTAGCTAAAGAACGATCATGTGCATTACAGCTGACGATGATGCCATCATATGATGTTCAAGTCTCTATGAGAAATTACTGCCCATGCCAGCCCAGGAACAGTGCATGCAGCTGGAAGTCCTCCAATTCAAACTGGAGCTTGGGCAGAAGCAAGCTACGGGGCTGTGAGCAAACCATTATTTCAGTCATCGTTAAAGGTAAAGGGACCCCTGACCATTAGGTCCAGTTGTGGCCGACTCTGGGGTTGCAGCGCTCATCTCGCTTTATTAGCCGAGGGAGCCGGCGTACAGCTTCTGGGTCATGTGGCCAGCATGACTAAGCCGCTTCTGGCGAACCAGAGCAGCGCACGGAAACACCGTTTACCTTTCCGCTGGAGTGGTACCTATTTATCTACTTGCACTTTGATGTGCTTTCGAACTGCTAGGTTGGCAGGAGCAGGGACCAAGCCACGGGAGCTCACCCCGTCGTGGGGATTCAAACCGCCGACCTTCTGATTGGC
The DNA here is from genome assembly GCF_027172205.1 of Podarcis raffonei. Classification (NCBI taxonomy): domain Eukaryota; kingdom Metazoa; phylum Chordata; class Lepidosauria; order Squamata; family Lacertidae; genus Podarcis; species Podarcis raffonei. The sequence continues at coordinate 27,176,466 of NC_070610.1, read as the reverse complement.
AAGTCCTAAGCTCTGTGGTTTAATCCACAGCGCCACTGCAGTCATTGTTAGGGAGGATTTAAAGGTGAACCTACCCAACCTGCACTTTCCAGAACCATATGTGAACCAAAACAATGCCATGGCAATCCTCTGAATTTTGCAATGCGGTTCTTCAACCAAGAGAAACAATCAGAGTCTAAGTTTTTCCCTTATTCTGCAGGAATGCATTCTACTTAATTGGAAAGGGGGCTGGTGATTTACAGGGCAATCCCATGTGTTCATACTCTGAAGTCTCATTGAGTTAATAAGAACATAAGAAGAGACTGCTGGATCAGGCCAAGGGACCATCTAATCCAGCATCCTGTTTTTATATAGTGACCAACCAGATGCCTAGGGGAACCCCAAAAGCACCCTCTTTGCCTGTGACTCTCAGCAACTGTTACTCAAAGGCATATTGCTTCCAACAGAAGAGGGAGGACACAGTCATTGTGGCTAGTGGCCGCTGATAGCCTTTACCTCCATTAATCTTCTCTTAATGCCATCCAAGTTGATGACCATCACTGCCTCTGGTGGGAGCAAGTTGTGTGAAGAAGTAAACTTCCTTCTGTCTGTCTTGAATCTTTTTATTTATTTCATTCATGTATTAAATTTGTCTACTGCCCTTCATGCGTAGATCCCAGGGTTGTTAACAACAACAACAACAACAACAACAACAACAACAACAACAACAACAAAATAATAATAATAATAATAATAATAATAATAATAATAATAATAATTCATACCCTGCCTATCTGGCTAGGTTTCCCCAGCCACTCTAGGCTGCTCCCAACAGACTATTGAAAAATATGATAAAACACCAAACATTAAAAACTTCCCTAAACAGGGCTGCCTTCAGATAGTTGTTTATTTCCTTGACATCTGATGGGAGGGCGTTCCACAGGACGGGCACCACCACTGAGAAGACCCTCTGCCTGATTCCCTGTAGCTTCACTTCTCACAGTGAGGGAACTGCCAGAAGGCCTTCAGAGCTGGACCTCAGCATCTGGACTGAATGATAGGGGTGGAGACGCTACTTCAGGTATACAGGCCCAAGGCCATTTAGGGCTTTAAAGGTCAGCACCAACACTTTGAATTGTTCTCGGAAATGTACTGGGAGCCAATGAAGGCCTTTCAGGAATGGGGTTATGTGGTCTTGGCAGCCACTCCCAGATAAAAACACAGAATACATAATAAAAAAGAGGGGGGAGGGGAAACCCCATGAACCAGTAAACCCTCCCCCACCCACCCCACCCAACATTCAGCTTCCTATGAATTCCAGAGTCATGAGAGGGGGAGGAAAACTTTTCTCTGAGCTGAATGAGACTTAACATCCTTGCAAACAGCATAGGCTTGAAACCTTGCACCAAAAGCTACGTGGAACCTGTTGACAATTGACAATTGGTGAAAGGAGCAGTGGCTTTTGTAAGCAAGCATCTATCTTCTGTAAGAGACATTGAAAGGAATGCAAAGCTCATAGTACAACACTGTATATTATTCAGCATTTGTTGTTATTTTTCAGCGCAGAACTGAGTTTGAAATTCCAGCCCTGTACACTCATTGTATGATGTGGCTGCAGATTAAAGCATTGTGAAAAAGAGTTTGTGTTCTTTTTCCTACTCCACATCTTGCGTGCTGGATAATAAGTTTCAAGTAATTCACCACAGGCAAGCCTCATTGCACCGATGGGAATAAAATCAATTAGCTCAAATGGTTTAAGATGCTGTCATACACGCCAGCATCAAATTCTGTCCCAGACTCCAAGACGACACCATCCAGACCTTCTGAGATACTTGGAATAGGTCAGAATGTGCCTTTGCCTGTTTTCACCATGTCAGGGCATAGGTTCATCTTGTGTTGCCTTTCAACTAGTACAGCCCCTTAAATTTCAACTTCCTTGCACTTGGTTGAAATTAGGACATGGACAAGAATTGACCAAATCTGGATAACTAGAGGACTGGCACCTAAGACTCGAAAAGTGGAGATTTGCCCTAAAACTTGCTCCGACCATAATGCTGTGAAAATGGAGATGAAATTAACACCAACCGGTTCCTTCAGATGGAGGATGAATGACACCTTGTTTAGAGATCAAGAGGTTATCAAGAAGGCCCAAAAAACCTTGAGAGACTATTTTGAGATAAATTTGAACACCACTACTGAAAAAAGAGTAATCTGGGACGCAAGTAAAGCAGTTATGAGGGGGTTTCTGATTCAACAGAATGCAATAAAGAAGAGAGCTCAAAATGAGAAAAAAGATAAAATTTTGGAAAAAATAAAAGAGGGTGAGAAGAAACTGAGAGCGAAACCAAAGTCACAAGAGATTCTGAGAGATATAAAGTTATATCAAGTGCAATATATGAAGATGACGAATCAGGAAATTGAATGGAAAATTAAACAAATGAGACAAAGTACATTTGAATCGGCTAATAAATGTGGAAAACTGTTAGCCTGGCAAATGAAAAAAAGACAAAAGCTCAATACTATTACCAATTTGGAAGTGGAAGGAAAGAACATTCAGAATCCAGTGGAAATTAGAAAATGCTTCCAGAGGTATTTTAAACAGTTATATACACAAGGGCCACAGAAAGAGTTTGATATAGACCAATTCTTAAAAACAAATGGATTACAAAAAAATCTCTCAAGAAAACAAGATAATGCTGAACTATAAACTTACAGAACAGGAGGTAGAAGGTGCCATTCAGAATATGCAGTTGGGCAAATCTCCAGGGCCGGATGGCCTAACCTCAAAATATTATAGAGCTCTGAAGGATTGGATAATTCAACCACTAAAGGAGGTCTGTAATGAAATTTTGGAGGGGGAAAAGGCGCCAGAGTCGTGGAAGGAAGTCTATATTACGCTTATACCGAAAACTGAGTCTGAAAAGACACAACTTAAGAACTACCGCCCCATATCCCTGCTTAATGTGGATTACAAAATATTTGCTGATATTTTGGCTAAAAGATTAAAAAAAGTATTAGTGGAAGAGCTACATAAGGACCAAGCCGGCTTTCTCCCAGGTAGACACTTGTCTGACAACACGAGGAATATAATTAACATTTTGGAGAAGTTGCAAGTGAACATCAATACTAAAGCAGTTAATCTTTGTAGATGCGGAGAAAGCCTTTGATAATATTTCTTGGAGTTTTATGAAGAAAAATCTTCAGGGGATGGGGGTTGGTCAAGGGTTTGAAAATGGTATAAGTGCAATTTACTCAGAACAAAAGGCTAAATTAATAGTTAATAATGTGGTGACATAGGAATTCAAGATAGAGAAAGGGACACAACAAGGCTGCCCAATTTCCCCATTGCTCTTTATTTCGGTCCTGGAGGTTCTGCTAAATATGATTAGAAGGGACCGTCTGATTAAAGGTATACAGATCGGAGCCAAACAATACAAACTGAAAGCTTTCACAGATGATTTAGTATTGACGTTACAGGAGCCAGAATCTAGTACTAAAAGAGTATTAGAACTGATTCAAGAATTTGGTCATGTGGCAGGATTTAAGTTGAACAAGTTAAAAACTAAAGTTCTTGAGAAAAATTTAACACCGATTGAGAAAGAGAGGTTTCAGAAGGAGACAGGTTTAACATTGGTCAAGAAAGTAAAATACCTGGGGGTTAATATGACTGCTAAGAACTTAAACTTATTCAAAGATAGCTATGAGAAATGTTGGTCAGAAGTGAAAAAGGACTTAGAAACATGGTGAAATTTGAAGCTTTCCTTGTTGGGTCGAATTGCTGTTATAAAGATGAATGTATTGCCAAGAATGTTATTTTTGTTTCAATCATTGCAAATTTTGGACAAAATGGACTGTTTCAAGAAGGGGCAGAGAGACATTTCTAGATTTGTCTGGCAGGGCAAGAAGCCCAGAATAAAATTTAAAATACTAACTGATGCAAAGGAAAGAGGTGGATTTGCCCTGCCAGACCTTAAACTTTATTATGAATCAGCAGCATTCTGCTGGTTGAAAGAATGGCTGCTTCTTGAGAACACAGACATTTTGGATCTAGAAGGTTTTAATAATGTTTTTGGGTGGCATGCATATTTGTGGTACGACAAGGTTAAAGCACATAAAGCATTTAAAAACCATATTGTCAGGAAAGCATTGTTTAATGTCTGGATAAGATATAAAGACTTACTTGAAAATAAAACCCCAAGGTGGTTGTCACCGATGGAAGCAAAGGCTCAGAAAAAGCTCAATATGGAGGCCAAGTGGCCGAAATATTGGGAAATTTTGGAGCAAGAAGGAGACAAATTGAAATTGCAGAGTTTTGAGAAATTAAAAGACAAAGTGCGAGACTGGCTTCTCTATTATCAAATAAGAGAGGCTTATAATTTGGACAAAAAAAATGGCTTCCAGGTGGAAAAATCAAAATTGGAAACAACTGCTAGATCCCAAAACAAAGATACTTTCAAGAATGTATAACTTGCTGTTAAAATGGTACACTCAGGATGAAACGGTTAAACCTGCTATGATTAAACGGGCACAAAATGTTGGACATAACATTATGTTTGCTGACTGGGAACAGTTGTGGACCATAGGTATGAAATTTACGGCATGTAATGCCTTAAGAGAGAATATTATGAAAATGATATACAGGTGGTACATGACACCAGTCAAGCTTGCAAAAATATATCATTTGCCCGATAATAAATGTTGGAAATGTAAAGAAAATGAAGGTACATTCTTTCACCTTTGGTGGACGTGCCCAAAGATTAAGGCTTTCTGGGAGATGATCTATAATGAAATGAAAAAGGTATTTAAATATACCTTCCTGAAGAAACCAGAGGCCTTTCTCCTGGGCATAGTCGGCCAATTGGTGCCAAAGAAGGATAGAACTTTCTTTATGTATGCAACAACAGCAGCAAGAATACTTATTGCAAAGTATTGGAAGACACAAGATTTACCCACCCTGGAAGAGTGGCAGATGAAGGTGATGGACTATATGGAATCGGCAGAAATGACTGGCAGAATCCGAGACCAGGGAGAAGAGTTGGTGGAAGAAGATTGGAAGAAATTTAAAGACTATTTGCAGAAATATTGTAAAATTAATGAATGTTAAAATGATGCTGGATTGAAAATAAGTGGCATTAGCAACAAGGTTAATAAGAATATGCAAAAATGGATTGATAATGGATGAAAACATATAGCTATAATATGTTAAGATATAGAGTTAAGATAAATGAAAGAGGGTAAGGATTTGCTGAATTGATTATGTAAATGGGAATACAAAAAGGGGAGGTGTGAGGAGGTCAAGGAAACAAGCAAATGAGCTTAAAGATATCAAAAAATGGATTTGTTTTTTAATTTTTTCCTATCAATTTGTTCTTTGTATTTTGTATTTTCTTTTTTTCTATGTATTTTTGTATTTTTTGTTTTTTTTCCTTCCTTTTCTTTGCTTTCTTTTTATTCTGTAAATCTCTGTTTTTTGTAAAACCCTAATAAATATCTTATAAAAAAAAAGAAATTAGGGCATATCTATGATTTCCACCAACACCATCAAAGTTGTTCATATGAATCTGATAGCATTAAACTAGATGCCAGACAAGCCTCACTGAAGGATGCATTCAATGCATGGTGATAAATTGTGGCTTCCCACTCCACTGTTGGGATACTGCCAGGGAGATAGAATCCATCTGAGCCCCCAAGCTCGGTGCTGGACGATCCATCGACCTCCCGTAGTCAGGCAATATCAGCAATTCAGCGACACTAAGCCTCAGGCTTAGTGCACACTCTGACAGCAGAATTCACACAACAGAAGTTGCACAGCATGAGAGCAGAACATGCATATTTACAGTTTATTAGGCGTTGGTCAGAACAATGAAATCATGACCGTCTGCTCTGACTGCTCAGGCAAAACAGGCAAAAACGAAACGAACTTACAACATAAACATCCTGTGAGACAGGAACTTACGCAGGCTGTTATACAAACATCCTGCTCCCTTTTAAGGTGGAACGGAAATATCCTAACATCCTCCCCCTTTCCGTGTAACCTGTAGTACCTGTGGTTCAACTCAATTGCAACCTTTGTGCGTAAACCTTCAGTTGTTCTCTGTTAACAACCTTAGACAACAGATCAGCAGGAATTTCATTTCCTGGCATGTAGGACACCTGAATGAGTCCTTTCTGAATACACTCCCTTGCACGATGTAGCTTAATCTGCAAGTACTTGGTCCTTTGCTTGCAACTCTCCGAGTTCAGCAAAGCCAAACAAGATCTATTGTCTTGATACACTTGTATAGGACATTTCACAGAAACCCCAATGTCCTTAAACAGTTGCATCAACCATTCACAATCCATGAGTGAAAATGACAGAGCATTGAGTTCTGCTTCACAGGAACTTAGGCTAACTGTTGTCTGCTTTTTGCACAACCAGTCAAACAGGCAGTGGTTGTACATGTAGCATACTCCAGAAGTGCTTGTACCATCCATGGTGTCACTTCCAAAACTTGCATCTGCAAAGATTTCAAGACCTCCAGTCTTCTGACTGGTGAACCTCAGCCTGTAGTGCATAGTCCCTTTCAAATACCGGGCTATGCGCTTCAGAGCTTTCCAATCCTGAACAGTAGGATTGTTAGCATGTCTGCTCAGCAGGTTAGTGCTTACAGCAATGTCAGGTCTCGAACATCTAGCAATGAAATTCAACTTGCCTAGAATGCATCTGTACAGCGTTGTGTCAGAAAACGCTTCAGCAGTACTGTCTACCTGGTAACCTGTCACCATCGGTGTGTCTGCTGGGTTTGCATCAACCAAATTCAACCTGGTTAATACATCAGCAATTTTCTGTGTTTGGTGTACCAGAAAATTACCTGCTTGGTCTCTCTCCACCTGCAGAGAAAGATAGTTGGATACCTCACCAAGATCCTTCATGTCAAAGTGCTCCTTCAGCTGAGCTAGGGTGCTTTGGTAAAAAGCCTGATTCTTCCAAAACATCAGAAGATCATCAACAAAACATAAACAATACAGTTTGTTTTGCCCCTCCTCCTTGACAAACACACATGGATCAGCTTTGCCCTGGTGAAAACCTAGAGAAAGCAACGTTTCAGTGAGTTTTGTGTTCCAACACCTGGCACTCTGCTTGAGACCATATAAGGATTTCCGCAGTTTACAGACCATTCCCTTCTGTATCTGCATCCCGTCAGGTGGAAGCATGTACAGCTCCTCCCCCAGAATCCTGTACAAAAAAGCTGTATTAATGTCATGATGGGAAACATGCAGTTTCTCCTCCGCAGCGATCTTGAGCATCAGCCGAATGCTCTCATATTTGACCGTGGGTGAGTAGGTCTCGTGGTAATCCTGCCCTGGTACCTGTGAAAAACCTCTGGCAACCAATCTGGCTTTGTGTCTGACAACCTTGCCATTCTGGTCTGTCTTGGCCTTGAAGACCCATTTGCTGCCAACCAGTCTCATTCCTGGGACTACCGGTACCAGTTCCCAAGTCTGGTTCCTGTTCAAGGAATCAACTTCAGCCTTCATGGCATTAAGCCAAGGCTCAGCATCTTTAGAGGTTAACTCCTGGACCTCTTTGAAGCTAGAAGGTTCCCACACCTTCTCTGAGCTACTAAGAACAGCAGTTGCCATCTTAGCAAACTCATCAGCAAATCTCTTTGGAGGTTTGCCTTTGGTCGCCCTTTCAGACCTGCGAACCAGACGCAAGTCTTCTGGACTCATCTCCTCTTTCTTAGGAGAAAAGTGACCAATGGTGAACAGTGGTTCTTCCAGTTCATTGTCAGACTCATCAGATGGTCTGACTGAGGCCTTTGCGCTCTTGTAGTCTGCTGTGTCATCACTGTCACTGACAGCAGCAGCAGCGCCGCCCACTGAACTGGAATCCGAACTCTGATCATCATCATCATCATCCTCATCCTCAGTTTCCTCAGCTTTCTCAGCATGATCTGCTTTCTTCACATCACCTTCATCCTCCTCTGGGTAACTCTGGAAAATTCCCACATTTTCCCCCCACTTAGGATTGTACTCAACACTCCTTGTGAACTTTATGGATTTAGAGTTAGTCATCCATACCCTGTATGCACCTTTTTCGTACCCCATGAACAAACCATGTGCCCCACGCTTCCCAAGCTTGTTGCTTTGTGGGGTGTGCACCCACATGTCAGAACCAAAGATTCTCAAGTGCTTGGTGTTAGGTTTCTTACCAAACATTTTCTCATAGGGAGTGCAGCCAATAGGTGATGACAGTCTGCGATTAAAAGTGTAAACCAAATTCGAGAGAGCCTCCCCCCAAAACTTCTCAGGGAGGTTGGCATCATGCAACAAGGTTTTTATCCCTTGCAGCAACGTTTGATTTGCTCTCTCCGCAAGCCCATTCATCCATGGCGATCTAGGCGTTGACAAATCATGCTGGATTCCCTTCTCAGTCAGGAAAGCTTCAAACTGCTGAGAAGTGAACTCCCCGCCCCGATCAGTAAACAGACAGCCAATACGTTTACCGTGAGCATTCTCCAACCAAGCACAGAATGCCTTGAACTTAGGAAATGCTTGCGATTTCTGCTCGAGCATAAACACATGAATGTACCTGGAAAAAGAATCAATTAGAACCATGAAGTACCTTGCTCCTCCCAAAGAGGGCGCTAGAGGGCCTACCAGGTCTGCGTGAACTAGCTGGTAGGGTTTGGAAGCCTGCCTGCTAGACTCCTTGCTTTTTGGAGCAACCTTCACCTTGTTCTCTGCACAAGATACACATTTCATGTGAAATTTGCAAGGTTTGATGTCCAAACCTTCAACCCACCCAGGCATCTTGGCTAGCGCTTGCCAAGAGAGGTGACAAAACCTTCGATGTGCATCATGAATGCAACCTGCATGAAGAACCTTGTTAGTTTGTGCAACACAACAAGTATCAGCATTAGACATAGCAACACCATTGTCATCATAAGTTAGACAGAACAAACCATCCATCAACTTTGCATGCCACATGTCCTCTTTGCCTTTTCTGATGACACAGATAGTCTTCTTGAAGGATACCTCAAAACCACGCCCAGTCAGCTGTGGTACACTTATCAAATTGTCCACAGCTCCTGGAACAAAAGAACATTACTAATCGTAGTATGCAGACTTTCAAGTTTCACAGTCCCAACTCCTGTAGCTTGCAAAGTCCTTCCATCAGCCAGCTGGACCTCTCCATCTTGAGGTGTGAAGGAGATGAACAGATGGCGGTCTTTGGTGAGATGGCGCGTGGCCGCAGAGTCAACAATAAACCTGGCCTTCCCCTTCGAAGCAGATTTGCTGGCAAACAAAACCTTGTTTTCCACCAGCGTGGGCTTTTGCAGCTTGCCTTTAGCCTTTGGTGAAGCTGTGCCAGCAAACATAGCCTTGTTTTCCACTGGCGTGGGCTTTTGCAACTTGCCCCCCCGCTCCTGGCCACCTGCAAGCATCTTGCTCTGTTTACATCTGGTCTTCCGGCCTCTGCAAAGGCTCTGACCTTGGTTCTCACGAGAAACAGAGCTCTCAGCTGCCGACTCCTTGGCTCCCTCTGGAGGCTGGAATGCTGCCTGGGATGACATCACAGTCAGCTCCCCCTGCAGCTTGCAACCGGTGCCCTCGGCATCTGTGCATTCACTCGCATTCTGGGAAACAGCCAGGACCTCCGATGCATTCAAACACTGGGCTGGGATTATTGGCTGGTGGGCCTTTTTTAAAGCATCCCACATGTCACGTGCCGTGAGATTTCCAGCAAGCGTCTTTATTTCCTCCAGAGAGACGGATAAGACAATAATATCCATGGCCTTCGAATCCTGGCCCTGCCATTTCTCTGTCCGAGGAACTGGAGTGGCCTCAAATACAGTATGCCAGACTCCAAACTGACGCAGCAAACTCTCACACCATCTTGCCCAGGTCTCATAATTGTCCCGATTTAATTTAGGACACTCAGCAGCTTCAAAGGCTTGGAAAAACTCCATTCCAGCTTTTTACTTTAGCCGTGAGCCTTTATGCGTTCTAAGACTTCTTATCTCGGCAGCCCATAAATCACGATGCCTCTGGCTCGGCTCCCAGGCCAATTAGTTTTGCCGGACATCTAAGACGTCTTCCGCGGCAAACAGAAAAGCCTCTGCTTTCGCTTTTCCAAGATACCTTTCAGCAGTCTGTCGCTGTCTTACTCTTCTGCAAGTGCCGTGAATCTGGGCCCATAACCTGTTGTTGGGATACTGCCAGGGAGATAGAATCCATCTGAGCCCCCAAGCTCGGTGCTGGACGATCCATCGACCTCCCGTAGTCAGGCAATATCAGCAATTCAGCGACACTAAGCCTCAGGCTTAGTGCACACTCTGACAGCAGAATTCACACAACAGAAGTTGCACAGCATGAGAGCAGAACATGCATATTTACAGTTTATTAGGCGTTGGTCAGAACAATGAAATCATGACCGTCTGCTCTGACTGCTCAGGCAAAACAGGCAAAAACGAAACGAACTTACAACATAAACATCCTGTGAGACAGGAACTTACGCAGGCTGTTATACAAACATCCTGCTCCCTTTTAAGGTGGAACGGAAATATCCTAACATCCACCAGGTCTCAGTTGAGATTTCTGGTCTGGATCTGGTAGGTTTGCACTGCCACCTGTGTTTTTTCTCTTCCCTCTCTGTCCATTGATTTTGGAGCAGAGGAAACTAGTGTCTAAAACTAGCACCGGTTTATCATTTTGCTCGAGTGGTATCCAATGACTTAGGGAACCATATGCCAACTGTGTTTGATTCACATTGTATAGCTGGATATGACTACACAAGTTAATGGCCTGGAGAAGGAGGACACAAAAATGTCCAGTGCCTCACAGTGAATGACTTAGAAAACCAGGTCTGTTACTCATGCATTCCTGCTGCAAAGGCCTGAGGTTCAGCCTATTGTATGATGATGTCTGCTTGTGCCTTGAAAGATCAAAAGCTCATATAAATTATTGTTTCCTGTTTTCCCCCTCTTCTCTTACTTTTCTGTGAGATCCCGTGCCATTTGAGTGTCTCACGTTTTGCATTTGTGTTCAGCATGTTATAACTGAGTGACTCACACTAACAAATGACTCAGTAAACTACGCTAATTAAAAAATATGAGTAAAGGCAGGAGTTTACTTGTGCCAGCCCTTAAACAGGAGTTTCTGTCACAGGGTGAAGCTTCTCTGAAGCAGGGGACCATTTTTTCTGTGGAATGCCCTGAGGGTCGAACTCCAAAGCCAAAAACAGAAGGCTGTGGTTACTGCTATGCTCTCTGCCCTTCCCCAAGCTGGAAGAAGATCTAGGCAAGGGCTCACCAACCTCCCAGAGACTGTGGGCACATCTGCAAACTGAAGACACTGTTGTAGACACCACACATACATCACAACCTTTCCTTGGACCACAATATAATGCTTATTCGAAGCCGAGTTTTAGACAGAGGAGGAGAACCAGGGATGCTGCTGTGTGAATATATGTGCATTTCATTAAGATGAGAGCATTAATATTGTCTTGGTAAAAAAATCTGGTGTGTTTACAGCAGGATGGGAAATCTTTGATCCTCCACATATTGCTGAACTAGAACTCCCAGCAGCTACAGCATGCAGGGATAATCGGAGTTGCAGTTTATCAGCATCTGGAGGGCCAAAGATTCCTCAGCCCTGATTTACAAGCAGAGCATAAGGAAGGCAATGAAGGCAAACAGTGGCGTAGTGTGGGTTGCGAGTGCCCGGGGCCACGTGGAGGGAGGAAATGGATGGAGTGCGTATGCACATTCAACTGCCTAACGGTGTCCGCGTTACCCAGAAGATCACAGCCATAGAGATAAGAAAAGAAGAGTTGTTCCATTGTCTGGAGAGGTCGCTTCCTGGTTTGCATGGGGAAGCCGTTTGCAATGGAGCCCAGCAACAGAAGCACACAACTGTATTGAGGCAACAGTGGGTCTTGAAATTTTGCACCTCTAATAAACTTAGAGGCTACGGGGATGTAATAAGTCTCTGAAAATGCGTTTATTGGATTTGCATCTCAACATTTGCCCAGCCAAGTTGGGTGCTGTTATTGATGAACACTGGGAGCAGGTTCACCAAGGTATTTGTGGCATGGAAAGGAGGTACCAAGACAGGTGGAGTCTCAGCATGCTTTCAGATTTTTGCTGGATGCTCCAGAAGCAAAATATAGACATTAGACAACATCAGTGCGTTCATAAGTTAATAGAGTCTGAAAGATCACATGTTAAAGAGGGAGAAGTAGTGGACTAACTACAGGTTGGGACATACCAGTATCTTATGTGATTCACAAGCAAGCATGAAGCTACAGTAACACACAAAAACGAAAGCAAAAAACACCTGCTAATGTAGATTGTACCCTGTTATGTATGCATGGATGCTGGACAGAATCTGACTGCCAGTTAAATAAATATCTGGAATATCATTGACAAATTTAAGCTAAAGATTCAGGAGGCAGGAGCAGAAGAGAGAAAAACAGTAGTTTAAAATAGGCTGGGTAGAAGACTGGCAGATACAGCCTCATCCTTCAATAAGTCAGGAAAATGGACTGTTGCTGCTATATTTCGATATTTATGCTATGTTTCATTTTGTAAGTTGGCCAAAAGTATGGAGTAGCAAACACCAATGCTATTATCACTTTGATTTCAATTGAAAGGAAATTGATGAAAAAGGATAACTAATGTGGTTAACCAATGTGCCTTCCCCATGTTGCCGGCTACTATTCCCATCAGCCCCATCCAGTATGGCCAATGGTCAAGGATGATGGGAATTGTAGTTCAGAAACATCTAGAGGACACCTCATTGGCTATTGCTGGGTTAGCAGTATGCAGACCTAAACCATGCATATAGTAATCTTATTCATAACATTCCAGAAAAGCTGCAGCAGTTACAGCATGGGGGGGGGGGATTCAAGGTTACTTGGAATTGACTGCAAAAGTCATTAGGATGGTGCAGAATAATGGCACTTTCCTTAGTATGTTGTCAAAACCTGTCAACAACATGAGCCCCTCTGGAGTTTTTTAGGTTTTGCTCTTTATTCCTTCAAGTCCCTGGAATTCCTAGGTCATGTCACTATGATGGTTTCTCCAGTGGAACACAGATGGTTGGGACTTCCTCCTCTGTGGTTCAGCAGCACCCCTCCTGAGGAGACCAGAAGCACTTCAACTAGCTGTGCAATGAGTGTGCATTCCCCTGTTGAACCTAAGTCTGTGAACTTTGGAAGTCACATTTCTGTAATAAATTGCTCCTGTTATTCGCTCTGCTGTTATTTTTTCTTGTCCTGTTACCCTTTCCTACTTCCACTCACTAACAATGGCTCATTCATTTATTCCTCTTCAGTACATGAATGGATTGGCTGGGAAAGTCCATTCCACAGCAGAATTACTGCAAGAACTAGTGGTCTCCTCCCACAATTGGTTCCCTCACTTAACATTTCTGTATTTAGTTCCTCTTATAGCTCTGCTCTTCTAACTCTGCCATCCTCAGCTGTACACCAGTAGCTCCCGAATGATTATCTACACCATCCAATTGAAACAAGCTGCAGAACTTGGTGGACCACTTATTAGTAATTACAAGGTGCTGTGCCTGTATGATTTTCATTGTATTCGTAGTCCTTCTTTTTTATTATATTTTGTTGTATTCCACAGAATTCAAATTGCAATACAATAAAATACAATGTATAAAATAAAAAGCAATAAAAACACAATTAAAAATTCAATATGAATATTCAATGTGATGGATGCTCTGTCTCCCATCTTCAACCACAAATCCACAGATGTAATGTGGACCACTGAATGAAGCTCTTAGATGACTGGTGGTCCATAGGCCAGTTCTGGACATCCTGTTCTACTTTGTTCAGCAGCTCTGACCATTCTCTTCCACTACCCTCAGTGCTTGTCCTGCCTAACATACAACATTCATTAACTCACAAAATGTCATGTATACCAAAACAATAAAGCAGATAATTTTTTTAAAAGAGGGTGAAAGGGGTTGGTGGTGATGTGAGCTAATGAAGGAAGTTCATATTATAAGTTCTTAGTAGAAGTTGTTGATTACAAAGTTCTGGAATCATAGAATTATAGAGTTTGAAGGAAACCCGAGATTCATCTAGTCCAAACCTCTGCAATACAGGAATCTGAACAAGATCATAAATGATAGCCATCCATCAATGGAGACCTCATATCTGTATATGTCCCCTGAGCATCTTTATGAACAAAAGCAGTTTTTTAAAATATGTAACTGCTAGATCTGTTAAACTCCTCAGTCTATTTGAATATGGCTTTACCTGCTGGTGTTTCAGGAAACTGCAAAATAAAAGGAAACACAATCAAATTAACAAGATCAAGAGCTCTAAGCCACAACTGAGATATCAACTTCTATCCAATCGTGATGAGTTTTTGCTTGTTCACAACTGACTGAAAATAAAGGCTGTTTTATTAATTTAGCATGAGAATTAAAGCTCATAGTATAGCTTTCTTAAGTATGTTTTCTCTATAAATTTATGGGCTTATAAAAATGCCCCCAGCTGTTTGAAATCTACTCGCAGGAATAGACATTAAACCAAGATGCAACTGAAAGTGTTTGAAAGCAGTAGCATTTAATTTATTCTTTATGGGAAAGAAGAGTCACAGACTTTTATGGTAATTTCTAAGTGTCCTGATTTTTTTTTTAATTATTGAAAATTCTTTGCAAGCCCTGTTTGCACCTGGTGTTTAGCTACTAACTCAGCAAATGTTTGTGTTCTTGTTGGAATTTAGATGCAGCTTGACAGAACGTCACTCTAGTCTGGAGGCAATGCCTGTGACTTTTTAAATACCTTCTTCAACCATATCCTTTTAAGGTAGAAAACCTTACATCAACACACATCTCAGACAACTTCCTGTAACAACTACTTTCCTAAGAAGCACGAACATATCAGCAGTTTGCCACTAACTTCTGGTGCATGCCACAGATTTCAAGATGTTTGACATTTGATGTCGGGATGATTGGCCCACCAAATAAAAGAAAAAAGATAAAACTACTATTCTACCCTTGAAGACCACAGTGCATTTCTTAGCCGTTTTCCAGTTGAAACTTAATTTCCTGTAAGATGGCCTCAAGGATGACAAATGAGTGGAAGAAAATTAAAGAGAGATAATGCTGAACAACATTCTGAATGCCCACATGTTTAAGCAAAATACAGATTCCAGACTATCTTTGCTACCATGGCAGAAATTGGCCCCATAGAATTTGATTGGTTCAGTAAAAATCAGTAATACTTATTTGCAAGGAAATCTTGAATGGGATGTTTTTATTGGTAGCAGTGGTGGTGAGATTCCAGCGCTCTAAATAGATTGGACAACAGTCAGCATGTTTACTTGTTTAAAATTTAGTAGTTACAAAACTAAACTAGTATACACGTCATGGTTTTGTGTGTGTGTTATACAAACAACTCAGGAAGTTCTTCCAATTGCCAAAAGTAGATGAATGGGAATGTTTTATTGGGTGGGGAGCAAATCAGTAAAGCATACTCCATTTGGTTTAAATATCATATTCAAAAAATATTTTTATTGAAATAGTTGTAAATATTTTAAGACTGGCAGCAGCTCAGCAGCATATGCTTCCCTTATGTAATTTAAATTTTAAGAAAACTATGGTTCATAAACCAATTTTAGCTTATTCAGATTGCTGTTCTGCTTTGGTGGATATGTGGGGTTGCGTGTGTCTGTGTCCATGTGCACAAATGCACACATGTGCATGTACTTCCTATGGGTATTTTATTTGACTGGTATGGTATACCTACATTATGTGGATTGTTCATTTCATAAAAGAATGCAGTTTTGGAAGTGAAAACATTTCTGCAGAAAAATGCAAGAGTGAAAAAATTGCCACCATTTTTTTTCACCCCACAACAGTGCATTCTTCAGCCCTGAATAAGCAAGAACGCTAAACATAATGATGGACAATCTTCTGCTATAATCCTGTTTTGCTAGACTAGCCAGATATGATAAATGGCTGTCGTACAGGGGTCAGCAAACTTTTTCAGCAGGGGACCGGTTCACTGTCCCTCAGACCTGGGGGGGGGGACAACAACTATATTGGGGGGCGGATGAACGAATTCCTATGCCCCACAAATAACCCAGAGATGCATTTTAAATAAAAGCACACATTCTACTCATGTGAAAACACACTCATTCCCAGGTCATCTGCGGGCCAGATTTAGAATGCGATTGGACCGGATCTGGCCCCCGGCCCTTAGTTTGCCTACCCATGCTGTAGTATATTTTATCTAATAAGAGCTGCCAACCCAATAGTTGCAAGCACCCATGTGTCCAGTACTTTTCTCTGGGGGTATGCAGGGGTACGCATACCCCTAAGCATTTTGTGAATCTAAGTTTGGCCTCATTGAGGGGCAGTATTTCAATATGAATTGGAAAACGAGTTTCCAGTGGTACCTCGGGTTGCATACGCTTCAGGTTACATATGCTTCAGGTTACAGACTCCGCTAACCCAGAAATAGTGCTTCAGGTAAAGAACTTTGCTTCAGGATGAGAACAGAAATTGGGCTCCGGCGGCGTGGCAGCAGCAGGAGGCCCCATTAGCTAAAGTGGTGCTTCAGGTTAAGAACAGTTTCAGGTTAAGAACGGACCTCTGGAACGAATTAAGTACTTAACCCGAGGTACCACTGTACCACTAAACATTTTTTTTTTAGAAAGAAAGCACTGCATGTGCGTAACAGTTGATTCCTATGGTGCGTCCCCACAAAATAGCTCACTAAATAGCTCTTCACAAATTTACAACGGGGCTTTTAAGTTTAGAGAAAAGCAGACCCTCCAAGAGTCCCTATTTTCCAGGGATGTCCCTGATTTAAAGAAGCCATCCTGGTTTCTGATTTGATCCCAGAATGTTCTGTTTTCCTTAGGGTGTCCCTATTTTCATTGGAGGGTACGGTCACAGAGAATGTGCAATCTGATGCAGGTCTCGTCAGAAGTAAGCCCCATTGATTTCAAAGAGGTTTACTCCCAGGTAAGCGGGCATAGTGCCATAGGCTCAGGGAGATCAACATGGGGGGGGGGACCTGCAGAATAAAGCAGGAGACATGTTCCATAGCGGAAAAGCAAAAATGGAAAGGTGTTTTTTTTTTAGTTAATATGGTAGTATTTAAAAGAGCGTGGGGAAAAGTCATGGAAGAGATGCTCAACACACACTGTTTTCACATGCTTTCTACTTCAGGGCCTATTTACTATAATTAGCCTGCCACAAATGTTTCAAAATCAGATGCTTTATAAGGACAGATTGACGGAAGAAAGTGCTCCAAGGGTGAAGACTATTGTTAGGCAGATTTTTCTCTTTGGGAGTCAAGAGAAAAGAAGGCAAACATTTAAATTGTGGGCTTTAATTGAGTAAATAAACACTCTATAAGTGAACAACTGTCTTAAGAAACAGGAATGAGGAACATTTGTCTTGTGTGGACTTTCAGAGGTAACCTAATACCTCAACAGTGGCCTAGGCTCTTGGGTTTTATCACCCAGTTTTCACCTCTCTTATCTGGCAATTGGTGACTTTGGCAGAAGTGCAAAGTGACACATAAGTGCTGCTACTAACTCTTTAAGAAGGGGGAGATTGGGGAACAAGGAGGAGCACAGCAGTGCCGGATTTACGTATAAGCTAAACAAGCTATAGCTTAGGGCCCCACTCTCTTGGGGGCCTCCAAAAAATTTAAAGGAAAAAAACTGGATGTACATTTCCAAAATATAAGATAAAAAACAAAATAAAACCTACATACAGCAACAGTGTTTAAGCTCCTATGATGTAAGTAATGGGACCTGTCTGGTAGCCTGCTCGCTAAAATATCACTGGTTTGCTCATTTCTATATATGGGGTGCCTACATTCTGCTATTTATAATTATTGGTAGTTCACATCATATATTTACACCTATTATTATTTCATGTTATAGCAAGTGCTAAGTTGTGGGAGAACATATCAGACGACACATTGAGTCTCCAAACAGCTCTGGTTTATTCACAGGTCAGAACAGAACTGAACTGAAGGGTTCAGCCAGCCTGCTTATATAGAGCTCCACTACAATGTAACTGTAACAACTTTCTGTAACTACCCAATCACTGAACGTCACTTTTGATCCCTTATTTGCATATGTGGACCTGAGTGAAAACTATCTACAGTATCCCCCTGCTGGCCCAGGGTGAGAACTTCAGTACATAACAGCAAGTTTCTAGAGACTAGATTATGAGTCTTTGTAAATTGTGTTTCTGAAGGAACTTTTGTTATTGCCCAATGCCAGTGTGTTTGCATTATTAAGTTTGTTATGAATAAAAAAATCATTTTAAGTTAGAGCTTAATAATTATTTCACTATTAATATACTTCTTAATTGTATTTCAGTTCAACAATTACTTTGCTAAAATACATATTTTGTTATGTGCAAATGGCTTTAGATACCTATTAGTTCCATAAATTACCATATGGCATATATTCAACACAAAAAAAGCGACAATTTGTTGTTGACAAAGGACAGCTGGGAGGGGCCACTAGGGGTGCATCGGAAGATGGCTGACAATAACATCTCTCCGACCCACACGAGGTAATTAGGAGGCTGTGATGGGAGTAAATAGCCTCCCTGCCCCCCCCCAAGGGTGTGGGGGGGACTGCCCTTGCCTGCTGTGCCCTATACCACCCCCCGAATTTGTGGGGATGGGGGCACTAGGCAGAAAGCCCTCCTGTGGATCTCGGCGCTCCTGGACGCTGTCTCTGATCTGCGTCCCTAGCTGCAGCAACTTCAAAAGAAACAATTAGGAGGAAGCGAATGCACATATTTCAAGGAAGAAGGGGGAGTAAAGACTGCTCACTGAAGAGATCTCTGATAAACAAGACGGGTCGGAGGACCAAGAATAAATCATGAGAAAACACACCAAGACTCAGTATGGCAAAGGGACTGGATGGGGGAGGGGGAAAAAACTTTCCTTTCTTTTCTCTATGTGATTAACCAAGAATCCCCCCCCCACAAGTCACAAGTTAGTAATGCCGTTTAAATGACTTAAGCTGTGGATTTATGACTGTGTGGAGATAATTTTCTAACCAAAGCATGTTTCAAGAAGATCGTGGAAAGTATAAGAGCTTTGGAATGATGCAGTAAAAAATACCGTCGCCATGTTGGCAAGTTCTGTCGGAAGACTTAAGTCTGGGAGGAGGAACAGAGCTGTTTTTATATTGTGGGTGAGACTCCTCAGAGGGACTTAAGAGCGACAGATTTGCGAGATTAATGATGGAAAGAGTGATGTTATTTATGAAAGTGATGATACATGGAAACCATCTTGATATGAGGACTGGACGAACGGAAAAATTCACACAGGATTATAAATGGTGTCTATCTGCTTAAGGAGATTATCAGAAGAGATCATAAAGGAAAAAAAGGAAAAATATACGAATAAGATGAGATGTGGAAACAGCAAGATAAGACTGGATAGAATTATGAACATTATTTGGACTGATTTGTGGATATTAACGCAGTAGCAAGAAGATGATCGGAATCCCCCTCCGGAACTTGAAATATAGGTCCCCTCAACAAAAATTTAAAATTCGGCTTTGTAATTCGGAATTTATGTGATGTGATTTGATTTGATTGGTTGGTTAATAATTTTTTTTTAAAAAAAAAAGACAAAGGACAGCTGGACATATAAAGGGCACCATCACCTTCAGTAGCTGAGGGCCTCATCAAACCTAAATCCGGCCCTGGGAGCCAGTAATGCCCCCCCCTCGTGTTGTCATCTTTATGTGCTGCAAATTTTGATTAATTTATGTTTTGTCCAATTTATATAAAGGAAAAAAGGTTTTTATTTTATTTTTTAAAAAGTGGCCTAGCTAACATGTCACATTAGACCAGGGGTCAGCAATCTTTTTCAGCTGTGGGCCGGTCCACCTTCCCTCAGACCGTGTGGTGGTCCGGACTATATATTATTTGGGGGGGGGGGAATGAACGCATTCCTATGCCGCACAAATAACCCAGAGATGCATTTTAAATAAAAGCACACACACATTCTATTCATGTAAAAACACCAGGCAGGCCCCACAAATAACCCAGAAATTCATTTTAAATAAAAGCACACATACATTCTACTCATGTAAAAACACGCTGATTTCCGGACCGTCCATGAGCCGGATTGAGAAGGTAATTGGGCCGCATCTGGCCTGGTTGCCTGCCCCTGCATTAGACCATAGTACAAAAAAATTCGTATGGTCTAATGCGAGTAAG
This sequence comes from Podarcis raffonei, assembly GCF_027172205.1. Lineage (NCBI taxonomy): Eukaryota > Metazoa > Chordata > Lepidosauria > Squamata > Lacertidae > Podarcis > Podarcis raffonei. The sequence goes on along the minus strand of NC_070610.1, from coordinate 27,156,255 downwards.
CAGTGTACTGATCCCACTCCTCAAAAGTTTCTGCAGCACTCCTGCCCATGCCACATCTCGGATGAAACAAACTGGAGTCTGGCATATTTTTTGTCCAAGCTCTTGAAGTACATATGAAATGTGTTATGGTGCAAATACTAACAATAGCATCCTCCAGGGCTTTTTCCCCCAGCTGGAACTCAGTTCCGGCACCTCTCAGATGGGTGCCATTGCCATTATAAGAGAACCAGGGAGGTATGAGTTCTGGCACCTCTAAGGGCTTTTTAATTCATTCATTAGTATTTGCCATGAAGCTTTCCCTGCGAAAATGCACTCTTTAACGCTCTTGGCAACGCACAGACAACCCAATTTGTCATTTGTTTCAATTCAGCATTAAAGAGTGGGTTTTCCTGGGGAAAGTAGTGGGGCAACAGAAAAAGAAAAACTGCTCAGATATGGACAAGAAAAATGTGGGTTTGTGCCTAGAAAGCAAGAGGCAAGTGTGGACGAAAGGGATAGTGACATAAATCTTTAGTTCTTAGAGGATTGTACCACATACTTTGAAAATCGGGGAATGGGTGTTTGGGTGCTCTCTGACATCAGAACTCTGCATATAGACAACTAGCACATCAGAGAGAGGACCAAAAGCTCAAATATTTTTCCTTGATATGCAAGATGCAGGGAAGTTTTGTTTTGAAACTGAATTCAGAATTCAAAAATGCATTCATATAAACTTCATACATGCAAACTGAAACAGGACAGTCCTGGAAATTTAATCCTGGGTGCAAGACTCCCTGAACACTTGAATTAGCTTCAGCTACCTGCTCATTTCCAGTAAGAAAAAAGGGAGCGGGAAACAGAAAACAGAGGAAGCAACACTGAGAAAGCAAGATAAATACAGTATACAAAGCTGCTGAGTCACAGCCTCAAGCGGGGAGGGAAAGGCAACGCCATAACGGCAAAATACAGTAAACGCACTCAACTAAGTTATTCTCATCCACGCACAAAGAAGCTACCGTAAGTTTCTCTACCTTCAGGCTGTTTGTCAATGAATGCAGCACAGGCTCTTTCATATCAGATCTGCCTTTTAAATCACCTTTGCAATAATCTCCACGTGTTTCGTGCAGGTTGGGAGCAGGTCACTGTACTGAGCTCTGACTGACAAAAACTCAAATCTCCCTTTGCGTGCATGCAGCTCGTTGGGTTATTAGGAAGTGTTTACATTTAAATGACATGATTTTCATACGACCCATTCATCTAGGACTGAATGAGCATTTCCACAGGAGAACTAACTTGCATTTCCATAGTAGGGAGAACAACTGCACTACAGTGGTACCTCGGGTTACAGATGCTTCAGGTTACAGACTCCGCTAACCCAGAAATAGTACTTCTGGTTAAGAACTTTGCTTCAGGATGAGAACAGAAATTGCTTGGCGGTGGCACGGTGGCAGCGGGAGGCCCCAGTAGCTAAAGTGGTGCTTCAGGTTAAGAACAGTTTCAGGTTAAGAACGGACCTCCAGAACGAATTAAGTTCTTAACCCAAGGTACCACTGTACTTTAACCACTCCACTTACTGCTGGGAACATTTTCTTTGAACTCCTTGCTAGATCAAGCCCCTTGGGAGGTACCCCCTGTCTCTACCACATCCTACAACCCGAGGACCCCAGCCTTTGCTCAGGATTTGGCTGAGCTAGCTTAACAAAGGCATTGTGGGTATTTTGTGGGTATTTTAATGAAATAAGTAGAGTGAAAGATTGTGCATCTTAGGGACATGGAGTGTGTATATGTAAACTTAAATATGCTTATTTATTTAAGTTGCATTTTGTTAATGTTATTACAGTAGTACCTTGGTTCTCAAATGTAAATCTGTTCCGGAAGTCTGTTCCAAAACCAAAGTGTTCCAAAACCAAGGTGCGTTTTCCCATAGGAAGTAATGCAAAATGGATTAATCCGTTCCAGACTTTTAAAAACAACCTCTAAAACAGCAATTTAACATGAATTTTACTATCTAACGAGACCATTGATCCATAAAATGAAAGCCATAATCAATCTACTGAACTATAAAATAAATAAGACAGTATTGGAGATGATAAAAATGAAAATTAATATTTTTTCCTTACCTGCACTGATGATAGTCATTGTTTGGATGGAGGGCTTTTATCCATTTCTGCAGTCACACAATCAATTAATCAGTAGCTGAACTGGGTTCCACACAGTCACAAAAACAAATTAACTGAAAAAGCCTCAAAAACAAAAACGCAAAATAAATAGCAAAAACAAAAGCGCCAAACTTAATCTGTTCCAGATGTCTGTTTGACTTCCGAAATGTTAAAAAACCAAGGCACAGCTTCTGATTGGTGCAGCCGCCCCAGAAACAATAGCTGACAGCTACATCGGACGTTCTGAAAAACATTCAAAAACCAGAACACTTACGTCTGGGTTTTCGGCATTTGGGAACCAAGACGTTTGAGAACCAAGGTACCACTGCATTAAGTTATTATTTGTTGTTTGTAAGCCACTTTGAGATTCATTTGACTGAAGAGTGGCATAAAAATACAATCAATCAATCAATCAATCAAATTGGAGTAGTGAATAAAAAGGTGACCAATAGTCCAATTCATAGCATTGGCACAATTGTGGATCTATAGTTCTTTCTCCCTGGCCACAAGCCTACAGCAGCTGCTGAGTTTCTGCCTACTGCTGCCTCGCTAAACTAGGCCCAAATCTGCCTCAATCTTCCTTCGTTTTCTTTTATTCCCAAATCATAAACACTCACGGAATGATTCTGGTAATTTTTACTATCTGTTTATAGACAGTTGCCAAGCAAATAAAAAGGGGGAAATTATACAGAATGCTTGCCTTGCTCTCATAATAAAATGGGTGAGGAAACAGTGGATGAGAAACACGGATGATGTGTTTAGAAATCTACAGAAACCTAGGTCCCATCAAGGCAATCGCCATGTTAGAAATCTCACATTTGATGATAAACAGATTATCTCAATCGTGCAATAAACATGATTTCCACCCCCATCACACTGAAACAATGTCAAGCACAATACGTAATATTTATGTGATTATAAGCGGTTTAGGGAACCCTTAGCCCCCACTAATGGTGCAATGGTATCTCCTTCCAGGGACGGGATCAAACTATCAACACACATCCTGGTGGTATCTCTGAAAATCTTCCTCCTACAGACAAGCAGAGTTCTGAAGAACACAGAAGGAGCTCTTTACTTGCACAGCTGTGTGCTCAGGGGCTCCATCTGAGTGATCAGATGAATAAGGGGCAGGGTCTGCCACCCATAAGCTATATGCACTTAGTATCTACAGATACCGAACGCCTGAATAATATGGAGAGTAAGGAGCAGAGAGATAGAGCAAAAACCTGAGTGAGGCTAGCAATGGAGATGGCTTTCTAACCTCAGAAGAAGAAGAAGAAGAAGAAGAAGAAGAAGAAGAAGAAGAAGAAGAGGAGGAGGAGAAGGAGGAGGAGGAGTTTGGATTTGATATCCCGCTTTATCACTACCCGAAGGAGTCTCAAAGCGGCTAACATTCTCCTTTCCCTTCCTCCCCCACAACAAACACTCTGTGAGGTGAGTGGGGCTGAGAGACTTCAGAGAAGTGTGACTAGCCCAAGGTCACCCAGCAGCTGTATGTGAAGGAGCAGAGACGCGAACCCGGGTCCCCAGATTACGAGTCTATCGCTCTTAACCACTACACCACACTGGCTCTCAGACACATCTGCTGTTATGGGGTTGGTCATGGGCATCTGCTGGAATATTCCCAGGGTTGGGTGAAGCAGAGCACTGAAAGGAGGGAGACAGCAGACTAGTACCTGTACATTGTACAGTGGACGTTCGGGTTGCGAATGTGATCCATGCAGGAGGAACGTTCGCAACCCGCAGTGCCGCGTCTGCGCACACGCGGGTCGTGATTTAGCACTTCTGCGCATGCGCAAAGCATGATTTAGTGCTTCTGCGTGAGCGCCAAAACCCGGAAGTAACCCGTTCTGGTACTTCCGGGTTCGGCACAGTGCACAACCCGAAAACGCGCAACCTGAAGTGTCTGTAACCCGAGGTATGACTGTACCTCATATCTCAGGTTCTACAAATGCTAGAAACTTACTCTTTTTTAAAAAAGAAAGCAAGCTTCAAACCTGATGATTATGGTTTATATGGGGCAAGGCTTTTTTCAGCTGGAACTCAGTTCCAGCACGTCTCAGGTGGATGCTATTGCCATTATAAGAAAGCAAGGAAGGTGTCCATGGTGAGTTCTGGCACCTCTTTTTCTAGAAAAATAGCATGGTTGGGAGGATAACAGCCTCCTTGTCTCTTCCCCAATGACTCCTATGGGACTGGTACAATTTTTGGCTCCTGACATCCTTATTCGTATGTATCAGGCTTGATGACTCAGTGTAGGTTTACATGATCATCAATGTTCTCTAGATGTGCCTTTGCCAACCAGGTGTCCTCCAGATGATGTGGATTACAATTCCCAGCAGGTCCAGTACAATACATCTGGAAGGCACCAGGTTGGCAAAGGCTACACCAGATCACTTTAGGCAAGGTCCTGGCCTGATTCAAATGGGAAATCATGCTTTCCTGTTATGAGAACATAGTGCAGAAATGTCTTGGGCTCCTCTTCCCTTTCCTTCCTTTGCATGTGAGAGAATGAAATTTAAAGCTTCTGCCTGCAGTTTGATGGCAAACGACCATTTGTTCCACCGTTTCCAGTCAAAATGAGTTCACAAACCAGAATTTGAGACCAGTTTGATATTAGTTGCTAACTATTTCTCAAACACTTTTAAATTGCAATGGGAACCTCAGACGGAAGCTTCAGGAACATCCCCACCTGGTGCCTCAAGGAGAAAAGGAAGGGGAAGATACGAGTTTGATCCTTGCTACAACATGTTTTTATAACGGGATTTTTTTTAAGTCTGAGAGATACAGTCATACCTTGGAAGTCAAACGGAATCCGTTCTGGAAGTCCGTTCAACTTCCAAAACGTTCATAAACCCAAGCGCAGCTCCTGCAGCCAATCAGAAGCCGTGGAAGCCCTGTCAGACATTCGGCTTCCAAAAAAAGTTTGAAAAGCGGAACACTCACTTCCGGGTTTCAATCGTTCGGGAGCCAAAATGTTCAGCAACTAAGCCATTCGCGATCCAAGGTACGACTGTAATTAAAAAATTAAAAATCAAGTGTCCCATAATAGCTTCTGTCTCCATGGACACTTCCAGCCTGTCACTATTTCATGTGGGATTCAGTCACATACCAGCACATTTTGATTATGCAGTTGACCCACCCTAGTTTTTGTGACTGGTTTGTTTTTGTTTTTAATTGTAGGTTTATTTTAATGTTGTATTTTAAATTGTTGTGAGCTGCCCTGGGACCTTAGGGTGAAGGACAGGTAACATATTAAAACAAACTGCTGCTGCGACTAATGATGATGTGCTAATTTGTGTTCTAGTACCACAAAGCTCTCTCCTCCGTGCAACTGTTTGCAGTAAGGAAAGTGACAATGAAATGCATTCACAAGGGAGGATAACCCTTGCTGCTTTGCACAACCTCCCAGCAAACAAATGAGAATGAATGTTCAATAAATAGTCGATGCTGTGTGATCTTCCCACAAACTTATTCAAACGAATCAAGATGAATGCTTAAGAAGCAGATCACCTGGAAGTCACCCTTGTGAATTTGCAAATGGCTTCTTCTTCTTTTTAAAGAAAAACTGGAAAACCAGTAGGTGCAGTTCTACTTAGCAGTTGAAGAACCATCCCACCCAACTCCGTCTTCCAAGAACATAGCCTGGAAAGGAGTAGGTATGTTTGGATCACTTCCAGAGCTGTCACAGTTCTCTAAAATTGCTATGTCTCTCTTCATCCAAAATAGCTGGAAAGTTGGTTTTCCCCCTTTCACTTAATATGCCAAAGACATAACTACAGCTAGTTTTCCATTTCTTGGCACTGCTATAGCATTATTTGTAAAGCTGAACTTCCTATCATAGCAACTAGAGGCAAAAAGCAAAGGAGGTCACTTCTTTGCATCAACTGAAAATGGATTCTTTTCATTCCTTCTCTGGAGGTAGAAAGAAGAAGCTGGTATCAAATAAAAAAGGCTGGCCTCTCTTCCAGCTTATCATCAGTCTAAATATATTTGAATAGCAGATTGCGTCAGGAAGTGGTTCTAAATATGCCGCTAGCTGAATATTCACTTTGAAAAGGACTCCCAAAGTCATGGAGTGCTGCTTACAGGGTGAAGTGTCACCTGTTTGCAGCTTGCTGGTTTAAATTTAGAAGAAGCTGGACTAGACACACACAGCTTTCATCAAAGAAATGTGGAAACTATAGTTCACCACTTGCAGAGCTACAATTCCCAGCACCCTTAATAAACTACAGGATTCTTTGGGGGGAGGTTGCATGTTTTCAAAGTGCTTGAAATGTATGGTGTGTATTGAAGCCTAGGACTGCAATCCTATACACAACAGAGTAAGCCTCATCGGACTCAATGAGACTTACTTTTGAGTAGGTGTGCATAGGCTTGCACTGTAAGCTCTTTTACAATAAAAAACCCCCACTATAATAATGTTAGTCCTAAGCCAAAAATAACAGGAAAACCAATGATGTGATTTGAGGTCATGTCTTGTCCAGAACCTCCTACAGATGTTTCATCAACAAAACAACCACTGGAGTTCATGTTCTGGCGCAAAACAGCTTTAGACCATTACTGTCCTATATGCAGTTTCCTCTCAGTTAATTTTGTTGATCCGAGTGTAACAGAAGCCAGAATTGCAACCTGGATATTATATTGTGCATGTCTGCATTAGTCTATGGGCTTATACCTGCGGATTTCTTATGATGTCTGGATTGCAATAACATACCAGTTGCTCAACTGTAGCATGCTGACTTAAAAGTACAGAAAACATGGGCAAATGTGAGTTGCTACTTAACTGCATTAACTGCATCATACCACATTTCTCCATAACTCACTTTTGCAAGAGCCAGACACACATTTGGACTCCCCAAAAGTCATGCCATGCTTTGGGCTATTGCCCATTTGCACCCTAGAAAACCTCAGTTTGGCAGTTACGAGAGCATTTCTGCAGGGAATACACTGTCCTAAAGCCAAAAAGCATCCGAAGTTAGAAGTAAACTTGATCAATAGGGTAACCAGATGCAACACAGAAGAGAGTTTAGGTGAACAGGAAAAGGCAGAGGGTCTTGGGAGAAGCAGAATATCAGGCAGAGGTGAGAAAAGCTGAAACTGTTGACGTTCCCTATTTTGCCCTTTGTGTCTGCTAATTTTCTCCAGAAGGGATGATCAGGAAGCTGTATAGGAGCTGTAGTTTGTTAAGGGTGCTGGGAGGTGTTAGGAGGCTCTTATTTCCCTGCACAGAGCTAAGACTTCCAGAAGAATTGATTGTTAAACCACTCTGAGAATATTAGCTCTGTGCGGGATATACAGTGGTACCTTGGGATGCAAACGGGATCCGTTCCGGAGCCCCGTTCGCATCCTGAATGCAACGTAAGCTGCGACGGTGCGTCTGTTCATGCGCGGGTAGCGTTTTGCCGCTTCCGCGCATGCGCATGTCATTTTGAGCATCTGTGCATGCGTGGGCGGTGAAGCCCGGAAGTAACGCACTCCGTTACTTCCGGGTTGCCGTGGAGCGCAACTCGAACACGCTCAACCCGAAGCACATTCAACCTGAGGTATGACTGTAGAGGGTCTCCTAACAACTCCCAGCACCCTAAACAAACTACATCTCCCAGGATCCTTTAGGGAAGCCATGCCTGTTTAAAGTGGTATCACAGTGCTTTAAAGATAAGTTGCGGACAGGCCTCTGTTTCAGTTGCTGCTCTAAATTATGCAACACACACTTAGAGTCAAAGTGAAGCAAATTCTTCATGTGCCGCCTCCACGTGAGGTCTGGAGAACAGCCCTTTTCTGTTGTGGCTCCCTGTTTGTGGAATGCTTTCCCCAGGGAGGTTTGCCTAATGCCTTCATTATATATATTTAGGTGCCAGGTGAAAACATTCTTCTTCAGCCAGGCTTTTGGCTGGTTAATATCCTATAGCCTTTTAAATGTATCTGTGGGAAAGGGACGGGGGGTTATTATTTGGTTGTTTTGGTTTAATTATTTACTTGTGTTTCATCTTGTATTTTATTTTGTGAACCACCCTGGGATCTTTTGATGAAGGGCAGTATATACATTTAATAACTAATAATAATATAATAATCATTATGCAAAACTGCAGGCTCTTGGAACAAGATCAGCTCTACCATCCATGATGGATATGGAAGCACATCTTAAGTTTTGGTTTTTGTTGTTTTCAGAATAAGGTCCAGCTATGAATGACATGATAAAAATAACGCTAAAGCTAAAAGAGCTTTCCAAACCTGGCCAATGACATGGAACGCCCAAGAAATTCTGGAAATAAAATGCATTGAGGGTCTAATTTCATGGTAAGAGCTTTGTTTTAGAACATGGCTTGCCAAAACCCTTCTCCATAGCTGCTCTTCTCCTTGTTTGGGTTCCAAGACCAGAAATAAGCAGGCCTGGAGAACAGTGTCTGTCAAAGTCGGGGGGAAGAGAGGTGAATTCAGGGAGAAAGCTGGTGGTGACTGGAACTTTTTTGGAACTGGAAGAGAAGAAAGCAGGGAAGCCAAGTGTAAGTGGAACCAGAGCCAATGACAAGTCAAATTAGCTATTTCTTGCTCAGTTCCCATGCTGCTGCCAGCTGAGTTCTACAATGACAACAGTGACTGTCAGGCAGGGCCACTGCCTGGGCTGGTTGTAAGAAGGCAGGCAGGTGAGGGTAGACTGAGTGCCGCTCTCAGCCTAAGAGACCAGCCTCCACTGCAGAGAGCATGGGGGAGGGAAGGATTCAACACCTCCCTACGTCTTCTCCACAGGGAACTCTTCCTCCATCCACAAACACTTTCTTTCTTTTTCTTTTTTTTTGTGGCCACCTGCCTTCTAACGCTGAGCCACGCTGCTTCCACATCTTGTCAGATTCCAGGAAACTGGAATGAGTGTGGGATGTCAAGGCTGGCCTGGAGGAGGCAAAGGAACTCTGGGCTTGATGGATACCAATGCAGTGACTCAGCCTGAGGCTAATTGCGTCTTCCTGCTCCCTTGTGGGTGACAAGATGCAAAAGGAGAGAGGGGTAGGGAGACTGGGCTGCTGGATTTTGAAGCTGTGACAAAGGCATTTCAGCAGGCACAGCTTTTCCTCACCTGCTCATGAGGAGAAGCTCTTTTCAAAAGGTCCTCGTCTTCAACAGCTCCTAAAGGAATAGAGAAGGAGTGTCCTCCTTCACTGCTCCACCATCCCAGTTCACTCTCTGCTTGTAAATAAAAAGAAAATGAACACATTTGGCTCTAATGCCCTCTCCAGTAAAAGAGGGACCATAGCTCAGTGAGTGAGTTTCTGCCTTGCATGCAGAAAGTTCCAGGTTCAATCCCTAGTATCTCCAAGCAGGGCAGGGAAGAAATCATGCTCATCAAAGTGGACAATACTCGGCAAGATGGACCAATGGTCTGACTCATTATAAGGCAATTTCCTATGGTCCTCAAAGAAACCTGTATTGGAAAAGATGAGTTCAGCTTCCTGTCCTATCTCAGAGACAAACAAACCAAGAAACAGTCCTCTTTTTACACAAAAGATGGTAACTAAAACAACTTCAATGAGAACCAAATCTATCACATCAGAAACCCGTCCTTGCAATTGCTCCCAGGTCTACTCTCTAAAGTTCTCAAACTTCGCGTAAAAACCTGGACTGGAACTCCTCCAGCCTCCGGTGAACACATAAAACACAGACCAGATGCCATAACATTACGCATCCCATTGGCATAATTTGGAATTGCTGGTATCTACAGAATTCTGCCTGCTACAATGCCCCAGATAACCGTTATGACAAAAGAGTTATAGCAACAATGGGCCCCCTGCATGACAAAGTCATATTGCCTTTCATTTATATCAACCTAATGGCCATAGCTTCCTTCAAAGGATCATGGGAATTGCATTTGGGTAGGGGTACTGAGAATTTATTTATGTATTAAATTTATATCCTGCCTTTCCACCCAAAGTAAAACAAGTGATAAAATATCTTTAAACAATTCCAATACTGATGTAGACTGGGAAAGATCTCAGCTTAAAAGATTTCTTACTTTCCTCTTTCAACAAACCTTGAAATAATTCTTACCTTCACAGGAATAGTTTTTGGAAAGAGAAGATGCATCTTAAACCATATACAATACTTATCGTGCAGACTCAATTCAGTGAGCAAGCTGCAAAATAGTTAGGATCCAGAGTTTCTGTCTCTGCATTGCTGCTTCGGGCTGGGGTGGGGGGACCATTAATTACAATGGATTTGATACCTTCAAATCCCCTGATATTTTTCTATTTTGATATTCTTGTTTTCTCAAAAATAGCCTCCTCCATACTCTGGGACAGATACCACAATCCTGTTCCAGGTACACTTCTCCCATTCACACCCATGGGAAGAACTCCAGAATTGGATCAAGGTTCATGCACACTGAGTGATGACAAACACACTTAACAATTTAAATGCCTCTGTTTCAAGATCTAAATGCTTCCCCCCAAAAATCAGCTTTGCGTCATTAACAGCATAGTTAACATCACTTTCGACATGCACCTCCATCCTAAGTACAGTCGTATCTTGAAAGTCAAACAGAATCTGTTCTGGAAGTCCGTTTGACTTCCAAAATGTTCAGAAACCAAAGTGTGGCTTCTGATTGGCTGCAGGAGCAATCCAATTGGAAGCTGCAGAAGCCCTGTCGGACGTTTGGCTTCCAAAAATAGTTTGCAAATCGGAATATTCACTTCCAGGTTTGCTGTGTTCAGGAGCCAAAATGTTTGATAACTAAGTTGTTCAAAAACCAAGGTACGACTATATATTGTTTTGATTTTCTGGGTGCAAGACACCCTAAAGTCCTGGGTCTAATAGGTGTTAGAATTTAATCAATGGCATACCAGTGTGTGTTGAGCCAGGCCTGTGTGTGTTAAGCTTCTAAATCCTGTAATCAGCAATTGTCGAAAACCAATTAAGCTAGGCTAGTCTTCTGTGTGAGGTTATAGCCACAACCTGTGCATTAGGCTGTGTACTAGACATTTCTAAATCCTCTGGAATTAGCATGTGTTAAAGGCTAATTAAGCCCAGCTGGCCTCCTGTGTGAGATGATAACCTGGGGATGGGCCATTAAGAGGAACACAAAGCATCAAAGGGAACTCTGAGTGAGATGGCAAGGGGGGTGGATCCTGTCACTCTGCAGGTAAAGCCAAAGGTCAGAGAAGTTGGGGAGGAGTTATGTGATGGAAGAAGCAGAGAGCAGGGGGATAACAATGGCTGGTGTCTGTTTGGATTCAAGACTGTGCCTAAGGAGGGAGAAAGAGTATAATGCTGAGCCCTAGTAGGCTCAGGTTGTATATATGTGTAAATCAACCATATATCATAAAGACACCACAGCCTCTGCTGTGCCTTATTTTCCAAAAGGAAACACAAACCCTGGGTGAGTGCACCTGGAACCACTAGAAACTTGAACAATTTGGAGAATGCAACAATATTATTAACTAGGAGGTCCCACTGACTTCAAAGGGGTTTACCCCCAAGTAGGTGTACCTAGGATTGCAACTAGACTTCAGTCTTAAGCACATTTACCAGGGAATACGTCCCATGAAATAAATGGGGGGTTCTGAGTAAATAAACATGTTTAGGATTAGACTCCCCATATTAGGTACATATATTCTTAGTACATTACGGCATACTTAGCAACATATCCATTAGTGGGTTTAATTCTAAGTAAGCATAATAATAATAATTTTATTGTTTATACTCTGCCCATCTGGCTGGGTTTCCCCAGCCACTCTGGGCGGCTTACAGCAAAAAATCGACAATAATAAAATGTCAGACATTAAAAACTTCCCTGAAGATGTTTCCTAAACGTTGTGTAATTCTCCCTGACATCTGATGGGAGGGTGTTCCACAGCAAGGGCGCCACTGCTGAGAAGTTCCTCTACTATCATACATAAGGTTGACACCACATGCACTATTATTTTATTTTATTTATTTTAGTTTACAGATTAATAATCTGCTTCATAGTCAGAAACTACTGAAGCACTGTACATAAGATAAAAGGGAACTGAAATAAAGATATGAGAGCTAAAAACAAGATAAAAGATAAAGACTCTAAAAGCAATGAAACCATTTCCAAAATTAATAAATATTCCGTAAACGACTGAGTCACACTTCAGGGAAAGCCTTCTTAAAGGAAAACATATTGAGTGGCCACCTGTTTGGATATGACAGCAGGTTTCCTTATTCAGTGGCACTTGAACAAAACGACTTCCTGGTGCCTCATCTGGTTTATTAAATGATCTCTTAATACTTTAATTAATGCATCAGATATTTTATAATGTTCCCCAGGATCACTGCTTTGGATTTGCTAAAAGGCATTGTCTGTGGGCTTTGAGACATCAACAAACTAGCTCTGTACATTTTTCATGTTGCTGCAATCCTCAGGAATCAATGGCCAAATCCATTAGCTACAGCTCTTCCACTTCCAGAAGTATCAGGAGCCAATAAGACACTTTGGGACTCTCAGTCCCAATTTCATTCACAGGATATGCAACCACACCCGCTAGTTATGCATTAGAAGCTTCAGTTGCTGTTGGCTTTTGCTATTGATACGTTGTGAATGCTTTTTGACCCACAAACCCCTCACAACACCACGCTCTCCGTGCCAAGTCCTACCTCACAAAGACTCGTGGCAAAACCCTGTGATTTCAGGTGCTTCAAAACAGGCAGGACTGCAGGCCAGGGATCCTGAAAGCCAACAAATGGGACTTGGCAGAGCTCCTGTTTTTCTTGCCTGTCTAGAAATTCAAAGTGGGACAAGGTTTGGCCTCCATCAGAGGGTTGACTGACGGAGGAAATCACTGTAGGGCTGTCACTTTTTAATGCCCCTCCCTGCCATGGTGACATAAAGCAGTAAGCAACAACTTGTCCAAGTGAACTTTTTTTTAAATCACCTTCAACTTCCTGAGGACCAAAATAGGGATGCTCCTTTTTTGGCCCTGAGCTCTTGCGCCTGTGTGAAAATGTACAAACCAAAGTTGCTGTTTTCCGCCTTTCATTCTGGTGTTCTGGCTTGACCCAACTGATTCATAGCACAGTGCCAAACCAAAAAATGGCACGTTCTAGAATCCAGTCAGAAGTCAGGATTGGCTAGTGTAATTCTGGGGTGTCCCTCTTAAAACCTGGCAGTTTAGCGGTATGTTTTTCTATCATGGGCATACATAAGTGTTAGAAAACTTAATTTCTGTATACAGTCATACCTCAGCAGTCGAACAGAATCTATTTGACGTACAAAACGTTCGAAAACCAAAGTGCAGCTTCTGATTGGCTGCAGGAAGCTCCTGCAGCCAATCGGAAGCCACGGAAGCCCCGTCGGATGTTCGGCTTCCAAAATTGTTCGCAAACCAAAATACTTCCTACTTTGTGGCATTCAGGAGCCAAAATGTTTGAGAACTAAGCTGTTCGAAAACCAAGATATGACTGTATTGAACTATTGTTTTTTAAAAAACAAAAAAGCAAAAAACAATGCAGGCACCTACCCAGCAGAAAAGGTGACAATCCTAAGTCTGTGTCATCTGAAAGTACCCTTGGCTTATCCTAAGAAGTACTGTAAGACACCAACCAAGTGGACTGAATTTATTGTCTACCACATAGATAAATATGACATTGCCCCTGTTAAGGCAACTTTTGGGAATATTTTTAACTCAATCGGTCAATGTGATTTAAAAATGCTTACAGTTGAAAAGAATACTGGAGTCAGTTTCCTTGTTTTAGTGGGTTTTATCCAGGCCTCTGTATCTTGCAATAATCAGCAGAGTTTGGTTTTTATTTAAACATCCTTACCAGAATATGGACTCCCACAGCTCAGCAAGAGAAGCAGCAGTCTACAGGGAGAGATCAAAAAATTCAGCTGACCTAGCAAAGCTGTACCAATGCAAGTCATTAAAAAGTCTTTGGTGCTCCAATTACATATAGACAAACACATCTGTAGCCAATGGGAGTTCTTGCAGACACAGAATCCAGCAGCTAAGCAAAATATGGTCTTGGGAGAACAGGAATAGGTAGAGAAAAAGGAAAGCTCATCCTGGATGCACACAAAATAAAGCACAGAAAAAACAAACCACTACCTTTTAACTTTTTTATTTTTTTTAACTATGCTTGAGTTAAGATTAAGGGTGCAAACTGAGGTACTATAATGCAAATATGTCTCTGTGTTTATGTGTCCCTAAATGAGCCCGAAAGTGTTTGCAGAAAACACTCAGAATTGGGCTTTGACAAATCTTTAAGGGAGATTTCTGGACAGTCACTATTTGAATTTTACACACAGGAAACATCCATAAGGTTGGGCTGCCAATCTTTGATTATTTTTTAACTGTTATGGCTTCACCCAAGAATTCTCAAAACTGCAGTTTTACGCGTGTGGCAAGACATGGTCCCTTCCAACTCTACAATTCTAAAAAAAAATTGTTTTGAGATCATCCCCTCACTGAACTATAGTCCCCAGAATTCATTGTTGGGAGCTTTGACCAGCAAATGAATCTGAAACTGGTTTAAATGTGTTGTGTGGACAGTGTTGGGAGTAGGTGAATACTGAAATATTGACTTATGAAGAAAATGTTACCCAATGTATCTTTAGCAGCAAAGGTTCAGAACCCCAACAACTTTGGAATGGTTAAAAAACAAACAAAACTGAATGCTGCTGTGCAAGTAAAGTCGGCCTAATATTCAAGAAGTTATTTCAGAAAACAAGAAAAAATATTTTAGCAAAAATATGGATTTTTGGCTGAAAACCTAATCCCATTTCCCTTTGGAATGAACCTAAGTTTATTTTATATATATATATATATATATATATATATATATATATATATATATACACACACACACACACACACACACAACACACACACGCACACACACACACACTTTAACTGAACATGAGGAATTTTTATTTAAAAAATCAAGTTAATTAATTCAATGGTTCTGCTCCAAGTAAAAGCTAGTAGAATACAACCCACTACGTTTGAACCTGAAACTTAAATCATCTTCCTGCATGACTACTGTTTTTATTTTCTGTGAAGACATACCGAAGTTGGAAGAGGTAGCAGGTTTTAGAGACTATTAGAGAGCTAAAACCATAGTCTCTTCTATGGCTATATTCTGTAGGCTTTTTAATGCAATTTCCTCTCCTCGTTGGCAAAATATGGGATCAGTTAAGTATTCAGGAAGGGTTGTTTGAGGATTTGGAAACTTTCAGAATTCCCTTGTTTAAATCAATCCACATTAAAAGCACGGGTTTTCTTTATTATCAAGTGAAGAATAAACAGAATATATTGTGTGATGAAATATGAAACAGATTTCTTTTTCCTCTCTGTCAGCCAAACCAGAAATTGAAATAGTGTTGTGCGGAGGAATCAGCCTCTCATTCCCACAGCAATTGTGGTCTGGTGGCAAAACATTACACCAGGGGTAGACAACCTGGTGCCCTTCAGATATTATGGACTACAATTCCCAGCAGCCCCAATAGTCAAGGATGATGGGAAATGTAGTCCACAAGAAGATGCATTCCTTATGGTCATATTCTTTCTTAGAGGCATCTTAGTACTACTTCATATCATCTGCAGATAGCAAAGTATATCAATGTGGTGTGGTTGAGTGTCCAGCTATGACCTGGGAGACTGAGGTTCAAGTCACCACTCGGGCCATGAAATGGGTGACCTTGGACCAGACTGGGTGACCTTGGGCCAGTCACAGTCTCTTAGGCTAACCTTCCACACGGGATTGTTGTGAAAATAAAATGAACAGGGGAAGAACCATGTGCGCCATCTTGATATCCTTGGAGAAAATGTGGCATATAAATGTAATAATAAGCAAAACAAAACACAAAGTATGGATAATCTTATGTTGTGTTGTCCGTCCCAGAGAAAGCGAATAACAAATGGGGCACTAATTGACTACCGAGTTGGGTTACCTGAAGTCCTGCTCTTTACAACAACAGGTGGAAGGGAAACAGGACCAGAAGAACAACAACAGATGGGAAAAGCCAAGGCTACCTTGTTTTTGGTAGGTTACATCCTGGCAAGGATTTTCAATTCAGTGAATGTAATTCTGCATGCCGTGGGTTAACAGGAAGAGGCTTGCCTGTGTTTGTGCCTATTGTGTGCATGAATCTTTACAACTATTTAAAACAGTAGAACTAGAAAGCTGGTCATGAGTTGGAACCCCTGACAAATAATCCATGATCCAAGTGGGTTGTGATGGCATTTTCAGGTACACCTTAGAGGCATCCCACTTCTTTGGGGGCAGACATACTTTGTTTAGCATTGCTTTCCTACTTTCTTTTTCTTATCCCCCTCCCACTGGAAGAAATAAGCTCTGGGAATAACCACATACGATGCAAAACACGAGAGACACTGCCGCCTTTCACCCATACTGATGCATATAGGTTATTATATATTGAATATGAAACACCATAGACTTTTTGTTTCTATATTGCTCATACTTTACTTCACTCCTACATTTCTCCAAATATAGCGGTGGTGTTGGGGTGGGAGCATGTTTTTTTTAAAAAAAGATACACATTTTTTGTTCATAAATAAAACTTCTATGTGTGTATAAGCACTGGCTGCAGAAGGTATTTTGTACGTTAATCGGATGATCAGTCATCACGGAGCTATTTCCTGTTTCCATCAGTTTACTACAGTGTAGTCGATGAGATAAATAATTCTCGAACATGCAAAAAAGGGATAGTTTTTGCTAGGGCATTGCTTCTCCCTCTAGTGTAAAATAATTCTAGAAGAGGCAGCTCCCTGTGTCAATAATTCCATGCTCCTCTTCTGTGAACAGATGACAGTTAATACCACAGTCCAGAATGACAGAACAAAGGCTTATCTGCACATCAGTTTGAACGATTCCTCAACTACCTCCACACACACACACACAAACACACACACAAACACCCCACTCACTACTACACAGCTTACAAAAGTTTAAAGTCCGTTTCTGCTTTTGTTGTCCACAAACACATAGGGCTGATGCTATCATTTGGCCAAATAGGTGGCTGTCTAGGGTGCAGACCTCAGAGGGGTGCAGTATGGACCTTTGAGGGGCACAATTTTATACAGATTAGTTTATGTGATGTCTTATAAATTTCTGATAATATTTCTATTTCCTATTTTGAAGGGTTTTATCCTTTTTACAAGACATATGTTTTGGAAAATTGATGTTAGACTTTTTTTCTGAGGAGGGATACCTAGGGAACGAAACAGACCAACACTGCAAGCACGGTAGCCTTTTTCTTTCTTCCTTACAGTTCTACAAAGGGAAGAAAGAGTGTTTCAAGAAAAGCATCCCCAGTTGTTGTGGCAGGTTAGCCAGGGATGGTGGGCAGAGGGAGCGAGAGCAGACAAATGCGAGTTAAGGATGGCTGGGGCATGAGACAAAATCTGAACTTCAAAAATTCATAAGACTAAACTATGCACCACAATCAACGCCATGTGTGTCGAAACCCCGATGAATCCTTTTGTCCCTTGCAAAGCATACTTTGGAGGCGTTAGTTGTATTGAGGAAATGACAGGAGGGAAGGAAATGTTTGATCATTCCTCTTCCAGTCACTTTCCCCCTGAACCTCCCCTCCATACAACCACTGGTTTTGTTTTCCCCCATCACTGTTGCAGTGCAACGATGGATCTGGAACCCTGTAGTGTAAAGGCAGCTGGATGGTGGATAGTTTTGCTGGAAAAACTGGTGTCAGCAGAAGGGCTAATAATTCCTTCTTTGCTGCACATCCATCACCTGCTCCCCAAGGCATTTTGCAACAAAGTTAAGGATCTATTGGGGCTTTATTACATGGGGCTGCAGTGTGCTGTGTCATTCAGTTGCCCCCTATGAATCCTCCAGGTTCAGATTTCCTCTCATGCTTTCCTCTTAGACCTGTCCCAATGTCCCTCAGCAAGCTGGATTGACAGTTCTTGTGCATATCGGTCCCTCCAGGCCATGGTGTTGGGTTGCATTTAAGTCCAACCCTCATCCTCTCCTATAGCCTACTGAGTTCAGAAATAATGGCAAGGAGGAGAAAACAGTACAGGTTGGTTGTGCAAGAATGGCAGAGCTATGAACGAAGCCAAATTGAGCCGTCTGGTGAGAAAGTAATAGGACCTGATTCAAAATTACTAGTCTCACTGTTTAAACAGATCACAGACCATATGCACTGTGGAATTTTCCACTGAAAGGGAGAAGGGAGAAGCTTACTTTAAAGAAAACATTAAAATGCTTAGAGTCATGACTTAGCCTGCTGAGATTTCTTCCCTGAATGTAACCATCGGGGGAAGAAACACTTCATAATCGTTGTGTAGTTAATCTTGATTACGTTCCATGTGGGTGGATGACGATATGTCTGTCAGGGAACTTGAGGTGTGGGGAAAACCCCAGAGGGCTATATGGAGTTGTCTATTAGTTTAGGCCTGGAAGGTTTAATGTAACGAGTGTTTCCAGAAAGTTTTGAGCTGAATGTTCAAGAGCATTAAGATTATCCTGTTTGCAAAAACCAGCCAAGACAACTTTGCTGACCGACGGAGGCAGAGGACCAAGCTGTCTCAGAGGTCCAAAGAGACCTGGGCCACTTCCAGCTTTTGAGGGCCCTAGCCATAATAAAAAATAAAAAATGTTGACACACCAAAACACGACACCCCCCCCAAAAAAAGAGTGAACGGTTTGTTTATATAATCAGCTGATCTGAGAGGACGCATTCATCAAAGTCTCATCTTGCGCCATCAGTAACAATATATTTTTATTAGCATTTATGAACAAATTTAACTCTTTAATTTTTTGAGCTAATTATAAGAATTATGTCTTTTACATCTCCTAGTTGCTGAAAATTGTAACTTGAAGCCTAGAGTATGTGCCGCATTGTGAGTCTGGCTCCAAACCTGCATCGAAGTTGCTGTTTCAAAAATGAAAACAATCTACTTCTCTGTGTTATATTATGAGTTGCTCAGTGCAGTTTTTCCATTAATCATGACAAATGTGTTGTGAGCTGCCTTGAGCATCATGCACATCAAATTAACATGTCAGGGCCATTCCAAGCTGCCCTAGCCATCCACTGGAATCTAAGAGAATGAGGGAGGCAGGGACACATTTATTTGCCCTGCACCAGAACCAGGGGTGGCTCCCAAACCAGCTAGGAAGACAGCGTGCCAAAGCTTTTAGCACTTCCGCAGGCAGTGAATGTGTCTGTGTTCAGGGCTGACTTACTGTAAGAACTTCATGGTGTGTTCTGGCACCTATTTTTCTTGAGAAAAAGCACTGAGCAAGAGCTATGGCCTTTTCTCCTTCCCCTGTATTCGTTGAGCAACAGCTAGTATGTGACCCAGCTAATATCAGTAGGACCCTTTAAAATCTGTTACCGTTCCACATGAATAAGTGTGATGGAATCCTGTTCTTTGCAAACGGAGCTGTAGCAGCGAGACTTGATAGGAAAAAATAACATAAAAAATTGAGCGAGAAGCTCTTGGCAGTATTAACAGTTTAGGTTCTCTGTCTAAACCTGAGGGACTTAGGCAAACTTTTTTTACATTTCTAAAGGGTTACTGTAAGTGTAAATATTATTTCACCCACCCACTTGTATTTGAGCCTTTTGGATAACTACCAGATGGCCCCGCCCAGGCTTGAACTCTGTCTCGATGCCATGGTTTGCAGCTGTGATAGATCATTATCTGGGTCACACAAAACTTATTTGCAAAGTAGCGGATGCACAAAGGACAACTTCCCTTGTCCAGCCCCACCTAATGAAGCAGCTGTGCTCCAAGACTTGGTCAGATGCAAGGACTTCCTGTAAAGATCAAGGCATCTTTGCAGATCAACCTTAGGTTTATGGTATGCAAGGAGCAAGGCCAGCACAGCAGAAAGCAGTTGATAGGAAAGGAGTCACAAAACAACCCTCCTGAAAACATCATAGGCAGGAAAAAGAATTCTCCAAATGTTTGGGATTAGATTGATTCTTACCCTACTTAAACTTACGCGTTGGCCAAAGTTTTCATTTTTTCCATCCTACACCACTCAGAGGTGGGCCAGGGTCTCTTTACAGGAGTATCACTCCTAAGTGTGGCCTGTAGGAAGGAAGGAAGAAGAAGAGGAGTTTGGATTTGATATCCCGCTTTATCACTACCCGAAGGAGTCTCAAAGCAGTTAACATTCTCCTTTCCCTTCCTCCCCCACAACAAACACTCTGTGAGGTGAGCGGGGCCGAGAGACTACAGAAAAGTGTGACTAGCCCAAGGTCACCCAGCAGCTGCATGTGGAGGAGCGGAGATGCGAACCCGGTTCCCCAGATTACAAGACTACCGCTCTTAACCACTACACAACACTGGCTCTAGTTCTATCCATAGCTTCCATACCCTCCAACATTTCTCTGATGAAAATAGGGACATCCTGTTTCTAATTGCCATGGTTCCTGCCAAGACCCAGAAATCAGCAAACCCCCTTCTGAAAAGAGAGTGGGGGAGAAAGGAAACAGAACATTAGCCCCTCGGTACTCTTCCAATCTCTAAACCAGGATTGGCGATTGGGAATAATTCTGAACCAGGCCTGCCACCTTATGAATCACTGTGATTTGAAAAGGCACTAATTCTGGGCATAGGTCTATCACAGCCACCTAGCTTCTGAATATTTTAGATATCTTTTTAGCACTCTGCTGCCACACTTCCATGCTCTCCTTGCAACAATATGGACTAGAGACTTGCTAAAAAAAAAGGAAGCAGCAGCAGCAGCAGCACCAAAGCTGTGATTCTCGGCTTTCTAACAAGAATGTAAGAGGGACTCAAAGTATCCTCAGGGATTTCATGCCTCTCTCACAATATAACAGCCCAGAAGACAGCCATGTAACACTATCAGATAATTGGCTCTGTTGTTTCTTCAGGATACTGGATATGCCTGAGAATGATCTGGTTTGATTTATTATTATTCACATCAAACTATACTTGCATATGTAAATCAAACAAACAACAAAAAAACCTTTGTATTAAGCCTAATATTATTGAATGCCCACCAAGGTCTTCCTAAATATACACTGAGATTACCTATATCTCTATGATAAACTCAAGCCACCAAATGAGTTTCTGTTTAACATCACATATTGTAAAAAGCCTCTCCGGAAAATATCTGTGCCAGATTCTGATTTTATGGGGCAGTAAAAATCCCCCCCCCCTCAGTACTATTTCTGAACATTATTTCTGGCACTGTCAAGGCACTTTTAACAGCCTAGTCCTATGCACACTTACTCAGAAGTAAGTTCTGCTATGCTCAATGGGGAATGCTGGGGGTGAGGATACTCTGACTAATGGCCTGCTGCAAGCCTTATTTGACTCGCAAGGACATTTTCCCTAAACCACACCTGCCTGTCCACCACAGTCCGGATTTACGTATAAGCTAAAACAAGCTATAGCTTCCCCCCCCCCAATGATATTTATTCAAAGTTTCATCAATACATATAAAAAACCCCAACCCTAACCCAAGAAAGGAAAACAGAAAAAATAGAAAAAGAAAAAAGAAAAAATACAAATCTCAAATTACAGTTTTTCATTTGCTTAATTCTTGAACCTCCTCACACCTCCCTTTTTGTATTCTAGTTTAGTTCGTTATTTCAGCAAATTCTTCCCATATTTCTCAATTTTAGTTTAAATAATTAATCTTCACACTCTATCTTATTTATTAATCAACATAACCTTTCCCTCTTTTAATATAATCTGTTATTCAATTTACCTTACTCACTTTAACCTTATCTTATCTTAAAAATCTTAAAATTTCAAAATCACATCACATTCATGCATTTCTCCTTAAAGTCATTTCTACTAAAGCCAATTTGGTTCCTTTCCAGCATAATCCCTCAAATTTCAATAATATTACACTAATTCCAAAATTTACATAAGAATTTCCCTTCATATCTCTGATTTTCATCCAACGTCCCTTCTTCCTGGTTTCGGGTCATGTCAGTCCTTTCTGTCCATTACATAGTCCATCAATCTGGTGTTCTAATGTCCGAGGCCCTTAAATCTCTTCTAAGCCCCTTCTGCAGATTTTTTTGTTCTTGTTTGTACTTACGCAGTTCTTTGTCTATTGTTAATTTCTGGGGGAGTGGGTCTCCGGAGGGTTCCATCCAGTAATGATTTCCATTTTCCTTCTTCCGATTGTCCCCTCCCCCCCAGTCCCACTCCCAATCTCCATCTTTGTAGTCCAAAAAGTATTTGTCCAGATAGTTGTTCACCTGTTTCACAGTCCCACTAGAGTTAAAAGCTTCTTTGACTTCAAATACTTCCCAGCCCTCTCCAGGTTCAATCTTCCCACGCAGTAGCTTTTGTTCCTGTAGAACTTTGGATCTTACCATTTGTGTTGTATAGGGAATATACAACACAAATTCCTTCTCCATCTGCCCTTGGACTTGCCTTGTCAAACCGGATTCCTGAGTTGATCGCTGTGTAGCTTCTTTATCCTTGTTCCCTGTTAAATCATATTCACTGGCCACAGCACTCATGAAGTCCAATTTTTCATTCATCAGGCTCATTTTCTTGGACAGCTGCTCCAGCAAAGCATTAGTCCTGCCAAGGGCAGACACCAAACCTTCCTGCCAACACATTTCTGTTCAAAAACAAGGTCAAACGGCTGTTCCCACGGTCCAAATCTCACATATGTAAGCTGCGACCGCAAACTGACAGGCTCCCTCTAGGGGACACAATTTCTATTTGTATCCTTTTTTTTTTTAAGAAAGTATCAAACAAAGAAAATTACTTCCGATTTCAAGTCCTTTCAATTTCAAATACTTTGTTTCTTTAAAGAGCAAAAATGCAGAAGGTAGCGTTGAAGTTAGTTTGTTTCTCTTTTTTTTTCTATCTGTCAAAGTACTCCACTTTCAATCAATGGACGTCTCAATCAGTTTCTGTCCCGACACCCCGTCCCCAGGTTTGGGACGGTGGAAACTTATAATCCTTTTCTCACTTCCTGCAGGATTAAACAGTCAAATTTCCCCCCCTTTTCTCCTGCTTCCAAGGGGGTTTTGTTGGTTATGGGTGCAGGAAATTTCCAACTTTAAAAGAACTTTTTAGGCTATTAGGTTGCAAGATCTTTGCTTCAATCTGTATACAAGAACGGGAGGCGGACTTCCTGTTTACACCTTCCCGCTTCGTGCCCAATTCATAAATTTGCAGATTCTTAATCCGATTCTCCGTTTTTACTCACGGGTACTTGATTTAGAGTCCAAATGTCATCAGGAAAAAGTCAGCGCTCTCCGGCGATGGCTGCGCGGCTTCCCTCCATGGAAATAGCAATCGGTTCGATGCACCGCGCTGCTCACCCCACTTCACTCCGGAGCCCCAAAAATGGGTTTCCTCGTGAGTAGGGGAGGCGCTCTTGGTGCTCTGCCAAACCCCACGTTCCCAGGCTTCCTCTGCCTGGGATTTCTAGCGGGCCCCCGCATTCGCCGCGGCGGGAAGACCCAATTTCCACGGAGCCCGTTCCTCCAATCGGAGGAACTCCGCCATTCGTCGTTGGCGCTAACCCGGAAGTCCTAAAACAAGCTATAGCTTAGAGCCCCACTCTCTTGGGGCCCCCAAAAAAATTCAAGGGGAAAAAACTTAAGTTAGAGCTTAATAATTATTTCACTATTAATATACTGCAGAGGGAAAGACATTTAGTCTGGCTTTGGTTGAGAGGAGTTCCCTACCAGGACAGACTTTGCTCGTGTGCTCAAGACATTGATTCCATAAAGCATATTTTGTTGCATTGTACAAAATATGAGCAGGCCAGGGCTGAACTGATACTACCCTTGCTGGTATCTTTCCCGGGAAAATCAGAGGCTCACTATGTCAGGTTCCTACTGGAAGACCGGACAAATGCTAGAACGTTAGCAGTGGCAAAGTTTTTATCGGTGGTTGCAAGAACAAATGAGCCCTATATTCTAAACAAAATGCTTGATTAACCTGGAGGTAGGCTGTATGAATTGTGTATTGATTTGTTGGGCCTCTGGACCGTAATAAAGATTGATTGATTGATTGATTAATATACTTCTTAACTGTATTTCAGTTCAATAATTACTTTGATAAAATACACATTTTGTTATGTGCAAATAGCTTTAGGTACCTATTAGGTCCATATAGCATATATTCAACACAAAAAATAGCGGCAATTTCTGGTTGACAAAGGACAGCTGGACATACATAGGGCCCCATTACCTTCAGTAGCTGAGGGCCTCATCAAACCTAAATCCGGCCCTGCATCAGCAGGAAACATGGCAGCAAAGCAGACTCCTGCAGAGAGCAGGATTTAACCCTCTGCTTATCAGCTGGCGAGCAGAGTTCAATCCTGCTCTGGGCTGCTTCTCCAGTGTGTTCTTTGTGGGGAACATGGTGGCAAAGCAGACCCCTGCAGGGAGAATGAGTGAAGTTTTCACTCATCGGTTGAGCGTTCAATTCCTCTTTCAGTGAAATCAATAGGGTTTGAGGATATGCGTGCCAATTCCATAGGGTTACAGGCTATTGATTTCACTGAAGCAGTAAGCACATGCCTAACAAGTTATACCTATATATGTCTACTCAGGGGCTAGTCCCACTGACTTCAAATTGACTCCATCCTAGGTAAGTAGCTAGACTCTGAACTGCAGCCTAAGATTCTCTCATTTGAATCTAATGCGGCTTAAAATATTTAATTTTGGTGGGATCATGCCCTTTGCTTTAAAGAAAGAATATCTGTCCAATAAAATCTACTTTACATCCTCTAACTTTAATCACTTTAGCAATCTCTCATCACACACCTGCTTTTCTGATCACCAACTCCAAACTTGGTAGCAAGCCAGATCTAAATGTGGATGGGTGTTTGTTTTCTTTTGAATGTATAGATGAGAGAGGTTTCTGTTTGCATACAATTGTGGATACAGAGATAAAAACCCACCTTAAAGAGATACAGATATGACTTTGGTTAAATCCTTTATTAAACGTAAGCTGATAAATTAGTTGTACACTCAGAAGTTTAAACATGCTGGCTCGCTAATGATGGCACAATGTTCTTGTTTTACAACCATCTGTTGTAAGACAGATTAGTTTTAAAGCAGTATTATATATCCAGTAATATTTTATTGTCTTACTTTAAATCAAGAAAGAAATGTTTTCAAAGTATTAATATTTGCTTTTTTTTCTAGAAGCATTTTCTCTCTCTCTATTTCAGCTCTGACTATAAAAACAAGTGATGTCTGAATAACAGGTTGGCCTATAATGAATTTAATCAAATGAGGCAGGAAAGAAATATTGACTCCCGGGCTACATTCACACCAAACATTTAGAGAACTATGATGCCACTTTAAACAGTTATAACTTCACACAAAGAATGCTGGGAGCTGTAGTTTGTGGGTCCGGACACAGCAGAGCCACTGGTGGTGGGCCAAGGCATGGAAAAAAACCCCACAAAGAAACTGATGCAGAAATCTATTAGGAATGGTAGGAAATGAAATCAATAAGAGAGACTGTAAACTGTTTCAATATGCAGTGACTGCCGCAAGGTTACTTCTGGCCCAAAGATGGAAACAGGAAGAAATTCCAACAGTGGAAGAATGGAGAAGGAAATTGACCGAATATGCAGAATTGGACAAATTGACTGGGAAGATTCGATACCAGAAAGACCAAAAGTTTATTGAGGACTGGGGAAAATTTACAGAATATCTGAAAAATATATGTGATACACAGACAACGCTTGTTGGTTTTGAAGAGACTCTGTGAAATAGTAAGAAATACTGCAAAAAAGAGAGTAAGAGGAAAAGGAGTGGGGAAAGGCAATATCATGTTTAGAAATGCGTCAATAAATAGAAATTTTTCGAAAGATTGACAGAGAAACTGAGGGAAGTCAAAAATTGAAGCATGAGTGTAAAATAATTTGTTGACTGTATAAAACTTGTTTGGAAAATGAATAAAAATTATTTAAAAAAAAAAAAGAAACTGATGCAGAAATGTGGAGAACTGAATTTAAGATGAGAAAAATGAGAAATGGAAATGGATGGATTTGCCCATCCCCATCTAGAGGGCCCCATGGTCTACATGGTGAAATGGGGCCTTTTATTTCTGGTGGTGGAACTGTCTCTCTAAGGAAGGTTGTTGGCCAACAACGCTACTTCAATGTTTTAAGCAAGGAAAGCTTTCTAAAAGTGTTATTTTGCCAGACATTCTGGTGGTTAACTATGTGCTGGTTTTATGGGTTTTGCTGGGATTGTAAATGCTGTGACTTCTTCTTCTTCTTCTTCTTCTTCTTCTTCTTCTTCTTCTTCTTCTTCTTCTTCTTCCCCACCCATCTGACTGGGTTTCCCCAGCCACTCTGGGCAGCTCTCAGCAGAATAGTAAGAACACAATAAAACATCAAACATTAAAAACTTCCCTAAACAGGGCTGCCTTCAGATGTCTTCTAAAAGTCAGGTAGCTTGAACCAGGGGTCAGCAAACTTTTTTAGCAGGGGGCCGGTCCACTGTCCCTCAGACCTTGTGGGGGGCCAGAATATATTTTGAAAAAAAATAAATCAATTCCTATGCCCCACAAATAACCCAGAGATGCATTTCAAATAAAAGGACACATTCCTACTCATGTAAAAACATGCTGTTTCCCAGACCATCTGCGGGCTGGATTTAGAAGGCGATTAGGCTGGATCCGGCCCCCGGGCCTTTGTTTGCCTACCCATGGGCCTTGAACCCTTCAAGCTCCAATCACAAGGGCTGTAAGGAACAATGTCAGAGGTTTCTGGCCAATCCAGGTTCCCTTGCCATGCAGCAACCCTTTTACAAATTCTTTTGCAGGGCTTGTTGGGAAATGAAGTTCAAACGTGGAAAAGAAAGAAAGGCAGCAATACCCATCAACTTTGGGGGGTACCCGGCCCCCTCAATTTTTATTGGGGGGCCTATGAGAGTTTGGGGGGCCCTGGGAGTTGGTACATATGTGCAGATACAGGACGACACAGAGGAAGGCTAATGTAGACTGAAGCCCCATTTGAGGAAAGGAAATGAAACTGCTCTGAAAATTGTATTTCTGTAAGGGAACAAGGGTCTCCTAACAACTATTTGCACCCTTAAAAAAGTACATGTCCCAGGATTCTTTGGGGGGCAGCCATGACACTGTAAAGTGGTATGATGCTGCTTTAAACTGATAGTACAGATGGGATCTTAGTAGTAAACAAAGAGAGCTGGCAGCTGTGGTCGTGGCTGTATTCTTATTCTTATTTGAACTACTGCAATGCACTCTACATGGGGCTACCTTTGAACCTGACCCAGAAACTACAACTAATCCAGAATGCGGCAGCTAGACTGGTGACTGGGAGCAGCTACCGAGAGCACTGGTCCTGAAAGAGCTACATTGACTCCCGGTACATTTCCGGGGCACAATTCAAAATGTTGGTGCTGACTTTTAAAGCCCTAAACTGCCTGAGCCCAGTATACCTGAAGGAGCGTCTCCACCCCCGTCATCCAGCTCCTAGGGCCTTCTGGCAGTTCCCTCCCTGCGAGAAGCAAAGCTACAGGGAACCAGGCAGAGGGCCTTCTCAGTAGTGGCGCCCGCCCTGTGGAACGCCCTCCCATCAGATGTCAAGGAAATGAACAACTATCTGACGTGTAGAAGACATCTGAAGGCAGCCCTGTTTAGGGAAGTTTTTAATGTCTGATGTTTTATTGTGTTTTTAATATTTTGTTGGAAGCTGCCCTGAGTGGCTGGGGAAACCCAGCCAGATGGATGGGGTATAAATAATAATTTATTTTAAAGAAGAAGAAGAGGAAGAGGAAGAGGAAGAGGAAGAAGAAGAAGAAGAAGAAGAAGAAGAAGAAGAAGAAGAAGAAGATTTTGCCTTGGTCTAGATGATTACTTGCTTTCCATTGTGTGCCTCCCAGTTCACACTAGCCTTTTCTGTGACATGTTAACTTTTCCACCATGTTTCACGCAGGCACATCAGAGCAACGTGAACCGTGATCCCTGTCAAGGTATGCAACATTAATAAGGCAAAACATTCCTACTTGTTGCTAGTAAATAAATGGTAAGCGATTTGTCTTTTTGACAAATATACTGAAGCACAGAGCACCTCCTGGATCTATGATCCCCCCACCCACCCAGCCATCTACTTCTCTGTTTATCTGTTACCTCTGCTTCTTTGCCAGTTGGACCATTTATTTCTGAATGAAAGAGAAGACAGATGTTTCTGATTATAAAAGGATGAGACTGTGGAGATGTAAGGGGAGGAAACTTGGCACAGCCGGCTACCTGAAGCAGCGATACCAGATGTCCCAGTCACAAAACAACTACCACATACAGTCTGTTCTCACTAGCAGATCTCGGCTGCAATTGAACAGATAAAGCGCGTTTTCCAATCTAGCCCAGGATACAAAGCACTTTGGCAACTTCAGGGCTGGGGAAGGAGGGGCGGGATTTGGACTTGACAGAAAACACATTTTTAGATGAATGGTGACCCAGAGGGTTTCGTTGTACTTTGCTTGAGGGAGGTCATGCCATTTCTGTGAGTTTTCAATTTGGACTCTGTGTCACTTAGAACATTTGGATTTTCTGATGCATAGCCAGTCCAAAGGTACAAAGGGTGGTTCGGGTTTCCCCACTGCCCTTCAGAATGTAGGAACCAGCTTGGAAGAAGAGAAAGATGGAAATCCAAGAGTGCTCATGACAGAAGAGACGCTGTGCTTCCAGGTGTGCTATTTGACCATAACTGGCTGCTGGTTGCAGTTAGGAAGGAAGGAAGGAAGAAGGGGAAGCCTCTCCACCCGAGCAGGCAGTATCTGATTTCTCTTTGGAGAACTGTTTGTATCAGCTTATATGTCTTGTATTTTTTTTTCTTAACTGACACCGCTGTGGTATGTTGTAATGCTTAGCACTTTATAAATATTCCAAATCAATAAACAAGCCTGGTTAGGAGGAGGAGGAACAGGAGGAGGAGGAACTTGATCTCTGCCATCCTCAGTAACTCGGACACCAGGACCAATAATTTAGGGCAGGCGCGTTCAACCGGTAGATCACTTGATGTCTGTGGTAGATCACTGGTAGACCATTGGCTCCCCACAAACAAGCTCAACAACCTTGGCTCCCCTAAAAAAGTAAAAAAGTTTAACAGTGTTGGCCTGCACCCCCAAAAAACAGGGCTTTCCTTCCTAAAAAGGGGGTAGATCACTGCCAGTTTTTAACTCTATGAGGTAGATCACAGTCTCTTGGGAGTTGGCCACCCCTGATTTAGGGTAAGTGGGCACCTTGATTCTTTCCCATATGTGACTCCATTGACACCCCCTGATCTTTTCCTCCTCTTGTTGACCTGGAGAGACTTCTTGGTCGACTTCTTTTTAAATAAGATTTTATCAAAGCTTTTCCATAATACAATAAAAAATAGTAATAGTAAAAAATAAAGTAATTTAGACAGAAAGATGACGAGAAAAGAGAATTCAGAGTCCTGTGTCAAAGGTAGCTCCTAACCTTTGTCTTACACAGAAAGAGGTGGACCCTCCCAGCTCTCACCTGGGAGATCTTCCCTTCGCTGCCTCTCACTCAGGGTCCTTCACCAACCAACCATCACCTTTGTGTGTGTGTGTGATCCTTGGTCACCAAACCTGATGGTTGCCTAGCAACTACATTAAGCCCTAGCAACGGCATGGCAAAATGGTCAGCCAGTCCATTTGCTGAGGAATGAAGCTGCATGTGTACCACCTATACACAAGTAGGCACTGTCCTGAAGAAAGCACTGAGATGTGGGGCAACCCATTTATCTGACAGGCAAATGCTGTGTGAAGTGTCCTCCACAGATTTTGGACTCCAGTTCCCATCATCCCTGAACATTGGTCATGAGGGATGCAGCTGATGGGACTTTGAGTTCATAACATCCAGAGGGCACCTCATTGGCTACTTCTGAAGTAGAGCCTTAGCCTGTTCTTTCCACAGAAGGCTCTGCACCAGCAAGGAATTGCGCTCCCAACATTCTTCATTTAGGGGAAAAATCCCTTAGACTTCAGGACATAGAGTCAAAGGCAGAGCACATGTATTTTGTATTAAGTTGTCTGGATTTATTTTTGTCATTCATATACTGCAGCACAGAGCACTCCTTGGCTCTGGAACGCCAGCTGATCTCTCTGTATATCCATTATCTCTGTACCTTTGCCAGCTGGACCATTTATTTCTGAATGAAAGAAAGGACAGGTGCTTGCAATTAGGGCTCTGTAAAAGGATGAGAGAGGTAAGAAGAAATCTGGCACAGCCTGCTACTTGGGTATCTATACCTGAGTACAAAACGCTTCATGGAAACCATCCCTCTTTCCTCCTGCTATTACAAACAGATGCTCAGAGTTGCTATGAATAGGATGGCCATGTGTCTTCCTTTATAGATGACAGTCTTCTAATTTGATGAGCTATCTGAAGGGTTGTCCAAACAGGAGACCCCAAACCATAAGGAGGGAGAACAGGGACCTTGGAGTTGTCAGTACCTGGGCTGAGCAGTCAATGGATCACACTTTGCCCAGAGGTACGGTATTACTATATAAATTACAAAAATAAAAAATAATAATCTAAATTAGCATATGCAAATTTAATGGAAATCTGTATCCTCTTCTGTTTTTTGTGTGTGACCCCTTTTCTCTTTTATTTGTGAGGTTTAAGTAGCCACCTTACATGATGATTCCTTCCTGCTACATAGCTTCACAGTCCCTCCTGAAAAGAGTATTTTATTGCATTACATTTTGAATTCTATGGAATTCAAATTATAACACACTAAAGCACAATATATAAGAAAATAAAATAAGCATTAGAAATACAATTAAAAGTTATACCACAGCCTGCACAGCACATTACATTTGCTACAACAGATGGGAAAATCATTAAGTGGCCGGCCAAGGCCCTCAGCAATTTTCAAGTCGTCTGTAGGAAGACTGCACTGCTCAAGAGCCATAACACTGGAGTCAAAGTCCCCAATAAAACATCTTCAGATTCTTTTAAACGTACTTGACAACTACCATCCCTTTGTATTAGTTAAGAATTTAACAGAGAAATCTTATGTTGAGAAAGGGGAGATTCTATGGTAGAGCTGCCGCCATTTCTTAAACCCTACCAGCTTACTGCAACCAGGGCAGTGGGGGTTTATAGTGGAAGCTTCTGGAAATTAACTGTGCCAGATCCATGCTAGAGTAGATTAAGAGGCATCCCATTGATCCTCTGCTGCCAAAACACCTGGGAGTAAGTGTCACTCAATCCAATAGGACTTCCTTCTGAGTAGCCAGGCATAGGATTTCTCTCTAAGTCTTACTGAAAGACACAATACGCAGTTCAACTCTTTTAACACTCATTTTGTTCAGTGGTTACCTGAGGCATAAATATTCTATCAATGGCAAAATGCATGATGACTGTATTTTCAGTGATCAAGGGCTAGTTTCCTGAGATTAGGAGTGTCTCAAAAGAGGCTGATCTACCTTTGCAGAAGAAAAGCAAACATAGTCCGAAACTGTTCCGCCAAAGAGCAAATCATATTAACTGGCATAAATCAGTGAAGATCGACTGAAGTTAATTAATAGCTGTCAATTGGCACTGTCTGAGAACTTGGCAGGAGATCACATATATATCTACAAATATTGGCGGCCTTCCCTCCGACAGATGTTTCTCACATTCAATGTCTTCTCTACATGTGCTCCGTGTCAAGAATATACCCTTCTATTTATGGTATAAAACTGGCCAGATTTGGTCAACCAAATAGAGTTCTCCTTCTTTAACAGGGATTTGTGTTTGGTGTTTTAAAGGTATAGTGTGTACACAGCTAAAGGGTAAATGAAAAACTAATCTACAAATGTCCCAATTTACCATCATGCCTGGATTTTCTCCTCCCTAATGCTGCAAATTGTTACAACGTGTGTGCAATTTCTGAGAAAATGGCAAGGGAAGAAATTCAGAGAACTTAAGGATAATTTTCAAATATCTGCTTAACTGATTGGCTTAAATACACAGACATTGACTGTGAAGGTTAAGATGGCAGCTGTGCAGCAAACCGACTAGAGACCAGCTGGTTTCCCCTTATGACGTCTAATTTCACCCCTCTCCTCCTCTCTGTCAATCTTGCAGGTGCTTCTGAGCTGGGCCTTCAAGAAAAGGATTGACAGCTTCAAGCCCGAGGGAGAATATCCTCCAGCATTTTCGCAAAGCTCATGCCTCTTTTCATTGACATATCTGTTATGAAATGTCCAGTGTCAGGGCTCATAATTGGAGACACATTGAGGAAACCCCACGTTCTGCCTCAGTAAGCTGAATTTTGATCTGCCCTTTTCAAAATATTAGAGGCTTGCTTTCAGCTTGTAAATGAACAGCACAGTCAAAATAGTTTTTCGAGGGAATAAAAGGGGGGGGGACAGTATCACAATGTCAGCCACAAGATTCAGGTGTGCTCTCCTCTCCTGGAACAGAGGTTAGGGCTCTGTGGGTACACCAGCAGAACCAATCCAGAGCTTCCAGCAGTGTGCCCAGAGAATCATGGGAACTGTAGTTCTTCCCCTTACAGAGAGTGCTTTTTCTGGGGGGATTTATTCATAACTTAACATTTCTGTAATGGTTCTTGTCGAACTTTCTGCTCTCAGGGAACGATTTCCATATTAATTTGTCTGCCAATGATCCTTTGTGGCTTGCAGAGGATTAGGAATGGGCAGATTTTTCGATTTCTCTTTGTTTCTTGTTTTTCTAAACTTCAGTTCTCTGCATTTCTACGTCAGTTTGTGAATTATTATTTTTTTAATCTTATGAAAATTCAGCAGCATTTTGATGTGGATTCTGCCTAATAAACACATTTTTGTATGCCTTTCTTTGGCGTGTTGCACACTTTAAACCAGTCTGTGCATTTTGGTACACATTACTTTGCTGGAGATCTGCATGGCAAAATTTGGGTAAGTGCAAATTTCAAAGGATGGCTGTGTTTCAGCTCAAATCTTGTTTCAGAAATTGTGAATTAGGTAAGTTTGCCTTTAAATGCCAACAAAGTAAACTTCCTACAGAGAAGTTGCATGAGAAACATTCAGGGAGAATATTCAGTTCACCCAGGGGAGCTGGCAGAGACTTTTTGACCTCTGGATTATACTTTGCTAACTGCGGTCTAAACAAGACATGTTTGGGCTGCGTAACTGGTTTTTGTTTAGCAAATAGTTAGCGTTTGGTAGGGGTGGGGGTGTGCAAACTTGGACCATGACATTACAGAGGGCATATAACCCCCCTGCCCCCTCACCAGACTCACACACCCCTCCATGCTTGCTATTTGCAATGGGAGGAAGGTTTGCATGGGAGCCAACAGGAACTTTCCTTCCCAGGCAAATCACAGCAGAGTGGGGTTTGATTCTGATCAGGACTGGAGCTGGTCAAAAGCACTAAAGCTTCTCTTCCCATCCACACCACCACACCAGCTAAAGAGCAATGCAGGGCCAACCTACTTAATAAAAATCGCTTTAGCCCACATGAACCATAGTTTCATTTTACTGAACGTGTATGATCAGTTATATGGACGCGAGTGGCGCTGTGGGTTAAACCACAGAGCCTAGGACTTGCCGATCAGAAGGTCGGCAGTTCGAATCCCCATGACGGGGTGAGCTCCCGTTGCTCGGTCCCTGCTCCTGCCAACCTAGCAGTTCGAAAGCATGTCAAAGTGCAAGTAGATAAATAGGTACCGCTCCGGTGGGAAGGTAAACGGCGTTTCCGTGCGCTGCTCTGGTTCGCCAGAAGCGGCTTAGTCATGCTGGCCACATGACTCGGAAGCTGTACGCCGGCTCCCTCAGCCAGTAAAGCGAGATAGGTGCTGCAACCCCAGAGTCGGCCATGACTGGACCTAATGGTCAGGGGTCCCTTTACCTTTACCTTATGATCAGTTATGGTAGACATCAGGATATCTTTGCCAGCTTATTGGTCGTTACTGATCTGATCTAGGGACCCTTGAAGCTTCCAAGCCCTAAATAAATTTCTAGGAGTAAGGTTTGAAAGTCACTCCCCACTCCATGTTTGTTTTGGGGGTTGTTGTTTTTTTTAAAAAAAACAACTTTATTTAAACAAATAATGTCAACTCTGCTTACATCAAAGATCTTGGTAACTAAGGGTTGATCACCTCATACTCAATTTTTAATGTCTTCCTACTGCTGCTTGCAAATGACGCTTTATGGAATAACAAAATAGGTCACTGCATGACTGTTCATCTGTGAAGAGAGATGAAATCTATCAAGATTCTGCCTCTCCTGTTACCTTAAACAGACTTTCCTCCCAAGTGATATGAAATGACTGCAGCTTGTGAAGAATGCAGCTGCTAGGCTGGTAAATGGGCCATGTGAAAATACTCAGTGCAGGATTAAACCCCGTGGAGGCCCCTAGGCAGTCAAAATCTTGGGGTGGTGCCCTCACAAATTATCTCCTAATACTTAATTGTAATTTTCTTTCAAGATCAAATCAATATTATTTTGATCCGTTGTCAGAGGGTCCCTAAAAGGCCATAGGCCGGTGCCTACTCTGCCTATTTGGTAATCCAGCACAGCTGCCAATGAACTACTGGGCCAAATACAAGGTGTTCATAGTAGCCTATACAGCGATAAATGGCTTGGATCCTAAGAACATAAAAGAGTACCTTCCCTACTAACAACCATACTGGACTCTATGATCCTCAGGTAAGGCCTTGTTCGTGCCACCCCTGGGAGCTGCCCAGTTTGTGGCAGCCCATGACAGGGTCTCTTCAGCGGCAGTTCTCTGTTTAAGTGATGTGAAACTGTCTCTCTTTCATTCTAGACCTTAAGGAGAAATTTCGAATCATTCCTGTTTGCCTAGGCAGTTGATTGCTGGGAGACATTGCTCCTTGTGACCTTTGAGATTACTGGTTGAGAATGCTTAAAAAAACCACTAAAAAAACTAGTTGCGTGTGTTTTTTATGTTTTATTGTTGCTGTGTCTGCCACCCTGGGCTCCTTTGGGAGGAAGGGCAGAATATAAATCAAATAAATAAATAGAATTAATCTTAATTCCCTTCTCTATCGAAGGATGATGTGAACTCGAGATAACCTTCCATCTCATAAACTATGAGAAGGGCTGGGTAAAGGTTAGTTTGTAAAATCTGGGAGAAGGGTCTTCAACCCTGCCTCTCCATTCTATCTTTTCCTCGCTGTGTCCGCTTGCTGTGTCTCCATTCTAGGAGTTCCTCCCTGTTTAACACAAGCAGTTCCTTCTGATAATTCCTGAAACACTGGGTGGATGTTGGTGAAGTGCTTTTCTCCTTGCCTGCAGCCCCTTCTTTCCTTGCCCTCTTGTGAAACACCAGTTTTTTCGAAGGATCGTGTACAATAAAGTTCGGTTTATAGTGTGCCCTTTAAGCAATTACCACTTTTGACAAATGCTCATCATTTTATGAGCAGTCTGTCAGACTGAACGCATATGCTGTCGTTGCAATACGTAATGTGTCATTAACTAACACTTTAATTCTGTAAAGATTATTAAGCAATTACTGACTGCCGCATATTTATGTAATACGTCTGGTAAATGCATGGCAAATACTTTTCAGTTATGTCACCACAGTGGTTTTTAGCTGATCACCACCTGCCTTTTAAACATATTAAATTTAAATTTGTCAGAAAGCAAAAATTAAAGCACAGTGTCCATAAACTAGATAAATTAGTCCCTCCCTTCAAAAATCTGCCTTTAGTGGGTCATCTTGAGAAAACCAAAAAGGAGCAATCAAGACAGATGGATGTTATTTTTAATTAGTGCTGCCTCTTTAATAATTAAAGAAATAATGTCAATATGAGTGCAAATTAATTGAGAAAGGGCTAAAATATCAAATATCAAGTAGCAGTCCTATTCCTAAATCCCCATTTCAAGTTTCTACTGATTTTTTAATGTCATGATTTAGAGAGTTCTTTTACCTACTCACTGCAATGTGCCTCACAAACAGGAAAACCGATTATAAAGTGAAAGAGGCCCATTATGAATTTTGGCCAAATACACAATATAAACCAGCTGCACACCAATTTAATAAAATATTTTGCCTTACTGATCTTCAAATTACTCCAATTTGGATTATTATTTGTAGCAATCAAAACTAATACATCCCTTCTCGCCTCCCAGTTCTCTAATCACTCACAGATTTTTTTTATTCTATTTAAACAAATAATGTCGGCTCTGCTGACACCAAAGATCTTGTTAATCAAAGCATGATGATCTAAAGTTGTGCCATGCTCAATTTTTAATATCCTTCTCCCACCTTTTCTGGCATATCAAAATAGTTTGCCGCAAGACTATTTATCTGTGGAGAGAAGTAAAATCTATCAAGATTTTGCCTCCTCTGTTTTTGCTCATCTTAAACAGACTTCCCTCCCAAATGATATGAAACGGGGGTGGGAGTGGTAGAGGCAGAGGCATGTTGCAGGGATAACAAAATTAATCTTAATTCCATTCTCTATCCAAGGATGATGTGACCTCGAGATAACCTTGCATCTCATAAACCCCAAGAAGGGCTGTATAAAGGTCAATTTGTGTAATGGTGGTTTTTTAAAGGAAATTGCCTAAAAAGCCATGTGATTCCAGAAGGCCCATTCCATAACCCAGAAAGCTTTTAGGTTATTTAATGTGAAAACTGTGTGTGTAATGTTATTGTGAACTTTGAATGGTTGCTTATAAACATTGAATCTGATAAATAATTACTGGCAGTAAAGCGAGTGTGTTGCATCTTCCCTACAATCATAAGCCAGCGCTATGTCTGCAAATACAAAATCGGTGAAATGCAAAGGCAGTAGAAAGTTGGGGGGGGCCTTCTGCTGATTTGCAGTTTGTCAGACAGGAAAATAAATTAAGGGCAAAATGCAAGCTTCAGATTTAAGTGCTCCGCTCTCCAGCTATATTTAGACCCAACTTCCTGTAGCTCCATCCCAACCGCTATACTAGCTTAGCGACAATTCCAAAATATTTCCCTAGTTATGTACCTAACTGTGCAGCTCCGTTTTTATTTTTTGGGGAAATGTCTGTATCCCTGGCGTAGCGTGGGGGGTGCCAGGGGTGCCGGCCGCACCGGGCGCAACATCTGGGGGGGCGCGAGTCCAGAGGGAAGGGACAAGTTCCTTCCTCCGCCGGGCTCCCCGCCGCCACCGCCAGCCTTGCGCCCTAGCGCGCGCGCCCCCCGCCGCCGCTGCGGCTGCGCTCCACTCACTGCTCGCAGGAGGAGCAGCCGCTGCAGCAGCACCGACGCCGCCACCGACGCCTGGCCGGGCACGGGCAGCCTCCGCACCCCGACGCCAATGACGCCAACGCCATCCCCTCGGCCCAGCCACAGGCAGCGGCTGCTTCTGCCGACTGGAAGGGAGGAGAGCTCCGAGGGGCCTCGACGCGCCCTGCCCTCCCCAAAACCCTCCGAGACGAAGCCGGCGGGTGGGCGAGGGTCTCCCGGCGGAAGGGGGCACCACTGGCTCCGGCTCTCAGCGCAAGTCTCAGCTGCGGGGGGGGGGCGAGGATGGAGCGCGGCTGGAAGCCCCCGGACCCGGCCGGGAGGAGGAGAGGCGCTCGCCAAGCCCGGATCTGGAGCACCTCAGAGCGCGGGCTCCACCTACAGCCCAAGGAGAGGAGGGGGCGGGGAGGCGCCCGAGGGGAGGGGGCTTTGGCTGCCTCGGCCCGCGGGGGCTCCGCAAATAATAAATTTAATAAATTCCTGCTGAGCCTTTGGGGGGGTCCTTGGCTCCTTCGCTCGCCCCCAGCCCCAGTGGCGTAGCATGGGGGGTGCAGGGGGGCCGGCCGCAACATCTGGGGGGGGCGCGCTCGCACTCGAGTGCTAAAATCCATGGGTTAGGGGGCGCAAATTACTTGCCTTGCCCCGGGTGCTGACAACCCACGCTACGCCACTGATCCCTGAGCAGCTAAAGAAGTCTGCAGTTCCTCTGGCTTCGGTGCAATGTTTATTTTTTAAGGCTGAATATTTCAGCAGTCCTCTTTCTGAACCAATCTAGTCTCTCTGAAAAGAGTGGCCCCCTTGTGCGACAGTAGCGCTACCCTTGTTACAGCAAATGCAAGAATCATTGTCTAGTTTACAGAGACCTTGGTTAGTCTCTGTAATATTAAGTGTGTCCTAGGAGAGAGGAAGAAGCTATTTTTATTTCCAGATTCAGTATGGATAAAGAGCCTCATTTTCCCAAATCTATAAGTGAACCTATTTTTAGCTTTGCAGCCTTGGGCAAGTTAGATTAGGAACTGATCCTCGTTCAGTTTTTATTTCCTCTCTGAGGTTCCTGCTAATATTTATTTATTTTAGAAAGCAGGACAGCTGTGTTGATCCGAAGCTTGCAGTTGGGATCACTGCTTCATGGCTAAAATGTGCTGATAGGAAGGACCACCATCCTCTAGTCCTCAATTGTGTATTTATTACCCCTGTTAAGAAGTTCTAGTGATATTGAGCACATGTTTGAAATTTGTAGACGGGAGTTTCAGCGGCAATGTGTCTTCTCACTGCATCTGTAGTTGGAACCCATTTATAGTCCATTCCAAGTGTGCTGGGAAATGTAGTTCACTCCTCACATAGCTGCAAAGCGTGTTCTCCTTCATGGAGAGCACGTGTTGCGGTGGGGGCCGCCAGGACACTCCAAAGTTGTGGGGCGGGCTAATTGATCGTTGGCCACTGATGCGATTGGGCTTCCCTTGTTGTTGGGAAGAAGTTAACGTTGCCATTTGTTGATTGACAGCCAGAAATGCTAAAACTCCTTGCACGAGGCTAGGGCTTCCTCTTTTCGCCCCACATCGGATTGCCCGTCCCCCCCCCTTCCTATATTTAGGGTTGTTCGCTTTGACCTTGCTATGCCTGTCATGGGGTCGTCTGCTCTTGGGGCAGGGGCCCGGTAGGAATTTTGTTCATCTGGCTGATTGGCTGGGGCCGTTTGGTTTTTGCCTACTGCGTAGCAAATCATCACAACTTGTAAGGTTGCAGTTAGGCATTGGTTTATGGTTTGGTTGGTTGAGGGGCATGGATTGGCTGTGCCTGCCCCTCTAATGCTGCTGCTGCAAGGGATTCCATTAAAGGAATCAGGGGCTAACTGTTGCTTGTCCACTCTGTCAAGGGGGCTCGGGCCATAGCAATGAGCTCCTGGTTGCATTTGGGGAGGGCTGAGGGCAGGTTCCCTGCTCCATCGCTACCCCCAAGTGTATTCCCCTATTCTGACTTTCGCATCGTGCGGAATGTCAGTCTGTCCCCCATGGTGGGGGCAGATAGTCGCAACCAATGCCTAAGCAACCACTCACAAATTTGTATTTTAATAAAGTTGTGGCCAAAATTATGCCAAAAATCTTAAACAAAAAATTCTGTGTGATGTGTGAGTTATTGGGGTGGCCCTGGGGACCTCGACACGCAATTCCTAGCACCCTTAACTTACTATAGTTTCCAGGAAGCCATGGGCTTTGAATGTGTGCGTGTATGCAGCCTTCATCCTTGTGGTTATATTTCTGGCATGGTGTGTAACAGAGAAGACAACAGCTCCCATAGGGATGATAGCCCATCCATCAGGCTAGCGGTCACTCACAGCTGCCAAACGCAAGGAGAGAAGCTGGGGGGGGGGGGGAGGA
Source organism: Podarcis raffonei (assembly GCF_027172205.1). Classification (NCBI taxonomy): domain Eukaryota; kingdom Metazoa; phylum Chordata; class Lepidosauria; order Squamata; family Lacertidae; genus Podarcis; species Podarcis raffonei. Next base: position 27,116,604 of record NC_070610.1, on the reverse strand, counting down.
AAGAGTGTTCATCTTACAACCCGTTCCATAGGAGAGAGGTGGAAAACTGTGGTCCTGCAGATGTTCTTGGACTCCAGCTCCCATCATTCTTGACCATCAGCCATGTTGGCTGCAGAGGATAAAAGCTGGAGTCTTACACAATCTGGAGGGCTGCAGAGTCCCCATTGCTGCCAGGAAGTCCTCAGTTTGAATCTCAACCTGCTCTCTGAATTCACAAGGTATTCTTAGACAAGCCACCCTCTCAGACTCAGACCCCAGATCTGCAATATGGGGTATAATAATAATGTTGTCAGGATTATAGCTCCAGGATTTCCTGCTGTGTAGACATAAAGGATTGTGTTTTAAGTCCTCAACCTCAATGAGGGGAGTTGTTTCACACTCATTTAACAGGGCAATCCTATACAAGTCCACTCAGTAGTGAGTCCCGTTGTTTTCAAGTAAGTGAGGATAAGATTGCTGCCTTGCACCATCTCTCTCTTAAGCATAAACCCTCACCTTCAGGAAGTTAGTGCTTCCAGAGTGTCAGTATTTTGTGGGAGGGATTCTAGTGCATATTGGGAAATTTAGGTGTGGGCTATCAAAGGAAAAATACACATTTTAATAATTGTGCGATGAGAAACTGCTTAAGCACACATTGCTGATCAAAATACTTTTGAGTTAAAATGTTAGTTGAAGCCACCTTCAAGCACTCTGTCGTCCTAGTGTAGCAAATCCACTTTGAGAAAGAAACAGACTTTTCATGGTTAGAAAGGTGATGGGGAAACACATTGAGAAGTGTGGGATGAACAAATGATTATTGGGAAGATCTAAAATCATCCCGCCAACAGATCAGAATGGATGCTCACTAAAGACCTGAAATAATCTAACCCCAGCAAAAGCTTTGTGCAAGCAAATCATGAAAAAAAACCCAACAAATAGGTCATCTGAAGGAGTCCTAAGTGAATTTCTTAGTTTGAAGAAGGAAACAATTGCCATTTAAATATCTATTTGTTCTAATAGAACTGCAACCCAGTGACTCATTTCCAAGTGTCAGGTCACACAGAAGAGTGTTGTTATCTCTACAGTTTGTCCTAGATGAAAGTCTGATAGAATTAGTTCATCCAGATCGCTATCGTACATGTGGGCTTGAAGTTGTATCGTAGCCATAAAGAGCAGAGAAGAACAGATGCAACCATGGAAATAAGCCAAATGAATAATGGAAATGAATGCTTGTTTAGCCAACGTCTCTTCTCTGTGGTGCCTTCTCCATAGGGGAGAGGCTGCACTATATACAATAGACTCAGTCTTTACCAGCAACCTCCCGGTTGGGGAAACAGTTCTAAAAAGACCATTTGTCCTGAGGGACAATAACAACAACAACAAAAGAAACCTCAGCACCTGGCTAACTTGCAATACACAGATTGTAGAAAAATGATCTAAGAGAAGTGGACATGAAACATTAACCCACTGGGCAGCAGACAGCAGTTTCGGAGAAGGATTCTTACGTAATCCCATTTAAGAATAATGAAAAAAATTGGCTGCCTCTCCAGAGGAAGCTGTGCTCCCCAGATTGCTTTGCAAGACGAGATTCAGGAAACCATCAATCAGGTGGACGAGATGCGGTCTGCATGCGATTCCATCCAGATGAGATGCTATATTAAAAAAAACATGTTCCCACTGGAAGACCCAATCAACACAATGGTAGACGATCTCAAAAAGAGTTTGTCTCCCCTTCTCTCTTCCACTTTCATTATGAGAGATTTAAGGAATAGAAGTTCTCTTCTCAGTGCAGACAGAATTAAGATAAGAGGCTCTCTCATGAGAATCGCGATTTTGCTTGACTCCAGCTGTGTAACATTAGACAACCATAGAGGATAAGGTGTGGCTTAACAATGGCTCAGTTGTGAAATCTCAGCTGAATGATGGAGTCATGTGCAGTAGGAAATAAAATAAAAGAATTACAGTGTTCCTGGGCATGGGCAAAGTGCCTTTTCTTCCCAGCTTATTAAGGGTTTCTGGAGCAAAAAGCATGGCTTTCTCATCAGGTCAGGGCCACAGTGCTTGGTTTGGTTTGCTAATGAAAAAACCATGTGTTAAAAAAACAACCTCAATACCACAACTTCGATACATTGAGAAAACTTGTCCTGAATTAAAATTATTTTATTCAACACTTTCTCCCAGGACCTCAAGGTGGTTTACACAGTAACACACACCACTGCCCATTTATGCTCACAACAACCCCATGAAGTCAGGAGAGGCAGAGAGAGGCAGACTGGCCAGGGGTTGCCCAGTGAGCTTGATGGCTGGGTCAAGACATTAACCTAGATCTCTTCAATCCTAGTCCAGTATTCTAACACAGCCTTGCCCAAACTTCATATGCTGTTGGGCTGGACTCCACCTTCCATCAGCCCCAGTCAGGATAGCAAATGGTCAGGGTTGATGTGCTGGCAACTTCTGGTGTGCATCAATTTGGTGGAAGGCTTCTCTACTCTCTGCTATATCACACTGGCTCAATGGGTAAGGTAAAGGTAAAGGGACCCCTGACCATTAGGTCCAGTCGTGGCCGACTCTGGGGTTGCGGTGCTCATCTCGCTTTATTGGCTGAGGGAGCCAGTGTACAGCTTCCAGGTCATGTGGCTAGCATGACTAAGCTGCTTCTGGCAAACCAGAGCAGCGCACAGAAACGCTGTTTACCTTCCCGCCGAAGCGGTACCTATTTATCTACTTGCACTTTGATGTGCTTTTGAACTGCTAGGTTGGCAGGAGCAGGGACCGAGCAATGGGAGCTCAACCCATTGCAGGGATTCGAACCGCCAACTTTCTGATCCACAAGTCCTAGGCTCTGTGGTTTAACCCACAGCACCACCTGCGTCCCATCACACTGGCTCAACAGGTAAGATAGCCATCAACAAATCCCAATCTCAGCATGTAGCTGAAACATTCCTCATTTCCCCAACTCACTCCCTTGAGGCAGGAGCAATATTAGGTTAGGATAAACAGACGGGATAAATTCTTTAAAGGGGAAGGAATGGGGGAGCAGAACAGGCAGTATTCTCAAGCCAGATTACCAAAGGCACAGAAAGAACCAGTTCTTTCTAATCTCCCAAAATCTAGAAAGTACTGCCAAATTTCTTGAAAAGCACTCGTCGTTATTCAACATATGTAAACCACCCTCTCTCCCTTGCCGCTTCTTCCAGCGAATCACTAACCCATTTCCCAGTCTCAGGGCAGTAGTCTATTTTGAGCTTCAATATTAGGTACCACTGCAGCCCAAATATAAACCCAGTGAGTTTGTACAGAGAGACAGAATATGTGTTCTGGATGTGTGCCCCTCCGACAGAATCCGAAACAGATTTGACAGAAGCACATTCCTCAAAGAGAGTTAAAGCTGTTCTGTTGGATGTAACTGTGCTAGATCTAGTTAAGGGAATGTAAGGAGAGACTTGTGGGGTCAGACTAAAAGCATGCCATTTCCAGTAGCGACATAAAGGCAGCAGCTCCCTCCTAAATTTGTCCGCAACATCTAGCATTCAAAGATGTTGAATGCTACCCTCCCCCCCCCAGCTGTATGAGACTCAAACGCTGAACAAACAGTAGTTTTCTCTGTTTGTGGATGCTGAACAAATAGCTGCGGCACCTAGTGGCTCAAGTTTGGAAGTGCTAAAAAATATTTAGGAAGGCAAAGTATTCAAGCAGGAGGAAGACAATTAAATTTCACTTTACTTGCCAAGATTAATAACCCGGAAAGGTAAAACGCTTCAGGTCTCTGTATTTACTTTTAATAAGAAGGAACATGGAGGGGAATATTGATTGTTTTCTGGATTTTTAAAAGCATGGCTCTCAGGAACTTTGTCCACGCTTAATGAGAAGGAGAGAGGGTTGAGATGGGCTTCAACGAAAGATAGGATTATGATGTGTACTGTGATTGTAGCTTTTAAGGTGCACAGCAACGGAGAGATGCAGTGTTCACAAGATGAATGCTACCGGATCAGGCCATTGGTCCATCTATTTCAGCATCCTGTTCTCACAGTGACCAACTGAATACCTGTAGGGAGCCTGAAAGCAGGACCTGACTGCAACAGCCCTCTCTCCACTTGTGGTTTCCAGCAACTAGCATTCAGAAACTTACTCTCTCTGGCAGTGGAGGTAGAACATAGACCATCAACAGCCTTATCCTCCAGCCATCCAAGCCAGTGGCCATCACTGTGTCTTGTGGGAGTGAGTTCCATAGTTTAACAATGCACTGTATGAATGACTTCCTTTTGTTCATCCCAATTCTTCCAACACACAGCTTCATTGGATGTTGTGCCAGCCCTAGTGTTAGAAAACCGTTTTTTCCTACCCAATTTTATCCGGTCTGCAATCGTGCTCTCTTATTCGTATGGAGAAACCTAGCCATCGCCTCTGAAAATTCATCAGCATTTTAGTGCAAATTTCTCCCAATGGTCACTTTTTTTTGTAAGCAATTTTACCAAATATACACACTTTTCACAAACAAATCTCCCTAATATAATTCACTATGTGGGTTTATGGATACTTTACCCTAGTATATGCGTTTTTGTACACATTACTGGGCGGGAGAACTGCATTGCCAAATTCTAAGAAGTGCAAAATTCAGAAATATAGCCGTGTCTCGGGGTTTGCTTGTAGTTTCAGACAGTGTTTATTTGGTCTGTTTGTCTTCGGGTTACAGACACTTCAGGTTGCAGACACTTCAAGTTACAGACTCTGCTAACCCAGAAATTGTACCTCGGGTTAAGAACTTTGCTTCAGGATGAGAACAGAAATCACGCGGCGGCAGCGGGAGGTCCCAATAGCTAAAGTTGTACCTCAGCTTAAGAACAGTTTCAGGTTAAGAACAGACCTCCAGAACACATTAAGTTCTTAACCAGAGGTACCACTGTATATGCATACTAAATGGAATATCTCTCTCCCAGCCTAACCCAGAAGAGCATTGTGTGATAATGTATAGCAGTTTTGTGGAAAAATTAGCAGCACAGAAAACCTCCTTATGTCATACAACTGGTCCATGCGGCTCAGTAATGTATGCAGGAAAAGGAAAAAGCTCTTTGTGGTCTGAGATGGGTCTTTTCTCAACTCCATCTGCAGATGGCAAGTATTGAAGATGGGACTTTCTGTAGGAAAAGCACGAGTTCTTCCACTGATCAGTGTTTCCCTCCACCCCTACATATGGGGTTTCCTTCCATTTCAGAAGATTAGCTTCAAATGAAGTAAAGTGTTCATTGGTGTCTCTCCTTTGTAGAAATCCATGGGAACGACTGGTAGATGGTGCCACGTGCATTCTGTTGTGTCAATGATTTGCTAATCCTGAGTTAAACTTTGAGATACCTACAGTGGATATGTGTTCGAATATATTTCTATAGTTATCCATCAACACAAAGTGACTTCTCAGTTTAAGTTTCCCATATGATGCTCTGGCTTAAAGACACATGAAGCCACCTAAACAGATCTGGATCCGGTCAATGTCGGGATAAGTGACTGCCTGGGAACCACATATAAACTACAGTAAGTTTCACAATGAAAGAAAAGCAGGATATAAATGTGAGGAAATAATAATAAGCAAAAGAGGAGTGGAAATCGAAATACAGTAGTGAGCACAGAGGTATCAAAATGCATGCAGCTATCAGTGAGAGTAAGCATTCATATGCTCCTGCAGTTCTGGGGGAAGAATGGAGAGAATATTTGGAAGGTGGAAATTTAAGGAAGTGGTAAATATCTTTTAAACGCAGACAAGGTTATCTTAAATGTACAAAGGTACTGCAAATATTTATGTAAGGTGCTAAAAAGCAGGATCCCTTTTACTTAGAATTATTTGGACAAGGAAAGCCCATAGCTCTCATACGTATAAACAGTACAGCAGTATTCTAAACAGATTTATTAGTGGTATCAGTATAAGTCAAATATTTATGGGAGCTACTCTAGGTACTCCAAGAGAACATTTTAACCACTGGTTTTTAAAAGGCTGAGATGCTGGAGAATGCTGTCTATATCCCTCCGACCTTCACTGTATCCTTTTATATATATAATAAATGAGACAGTGATAGCAAAGCTATTATTTCCCTTTACCCAAGAAAAATGACTTTCTGACTTTTTGAAGGTCTCTCTATATCTCATGCAGCCTGGCTTTAACATACATGTGCAATGGGGAAGTGGGGATGATATCTCTTATAGAGATACCTCATAGCAGCACAGAATAATTTTTCACAGAGCACTTTTAAGTGGCAGAGGTAGTAAGGAGAGAATTTCCTCTGTGTGAGCAGGCTACGCTCAACATAAAAAACCCCCGAAGATCATGGCCACTGGGCCCATCACCTCCTGGCAAATAGAAGGGGAAGAAATGGAGGCAGTGAGAGATTTTACTTTCTTGGACTCCATAATCACTGCAGATGCTACCAACATGAGTTTGATCAAACTGTGGGAGGCAGTGGAAGACAGGAGTGCCTGGTGTGCTCTGGTCCATGGGGTCACGAAGAGTCGGACACGACTAAATGACTAAACAACAACAACAACAGAGCAGGCTACTGTTTTGCTTCATTCTTACAGGTGTCTCACGCATGCATGCAGGTACATGAACCATTAACACTTCCCAAAGACAAAAGGAGTTCTGTCAAGGCATGGGTCCATGGCAGGTCAAACTAGGGTCCCTATAGTTCACAAGCCAGGGTTGCTTTGATGGGCCATCCATGGAGGCTGCCTAAGGGAAGCAGAGAGCTACAACCATTCCCCATATAAATAGTGGAACAGGGCTAGATTTCTTGCATTAATTTACAAGGCCCTTAACAACCAGAGTCCTGGATATCTTAAGATCCCTTGTATCACTGCCCAATCACTGAGGTCCTTGATGGAGTCTCTGTTGGTGGTGGCCCCATGGCTCAGATGCAGGTCTCGTAACTACCAGAAGTCATGCTTTCATTGTTGTGGGCCAAAGCCTGTGGAACACCCAACTAAGATTAGACAGGCTGCCTCCTTGCTGAACTTCAGGCACATGACAAAGACCTTCTTATTCCAGTGGGTGCATTAAAGTAGTGTTCAGGTTGTTTTATGAAGATTTTATTCTGTATGATTCATTTTATGTACACCACTTAGAAGTGCTAATGATTAAGCGGTACATGGATGCCTTAGAGAAATATATACCACATTCACCACTCAGCTAGCACCCTTGATACTTTGGATCTGGGAGGGTGAACTTTAAAAGACTAAATGAGCAGGCTAGCTGCAGTTGTGTTATAAAGTACCTAACAAGGTTGCTTCTTGCAGATTCTCTTGCTTAATCAATCACGGCATTTGACAGTCGAAGAAGCAGATGTGAGTGACCTCAGCTCTTGCGGTTATCTTGTTATCTCACACGGCAATGAAGACGCCACATGCAAGACTCTGCAAAGTGATCCAGACACTGACCAGCGATTCCAACTGACTGCAGCTGTGTGTGTTGAAGTAAGTGTGCAATTTGGAATGCAGCCATATTCATAAGGCCAGTATTCCTAATAAGTTTTCCTCTTGGTTATTGGTTGAAGTCAAAGCACTGTTAGCAACCACCAACCCCCATTTTAAAATAAGTCTTCAGAGATAGTGCTCCATGATGCCAGACCTATTATTTTCAGCTCTTCTTCTAGCTAGGTGGTGGCACCACTGAGCTTTTGTAGCTATGCAATTAAATAGCTAAACTTCACTTTTCAGCAACATCACACAGCAGAGTTCTTTGGGGATTCCTCCTGCTCCAGATTTCAGCTGGGGGATGGAGGATTTTATTTTTAATGCTCTCTTCATTTGTGTTTTTTGTTGTTGTTTTAAATAGATTCAGTAAATGGTTGGCAACATTCTCTTTTTATTCTTTTTAATTTCACAAATTAATCATTGCACAACAATATAGGGATCAGATTAAAAGTGGGCCGCTATATTTTTTTTAGGCATGTTTGACACATTTCACTTACTGGTTGTTTGAAAAAGAACAGCAGCATCATACCATAAATGGTGTTCCAGAAGAACATTCTGCCATATTCAAAAGAAAGCAGAGTTGAGGAACAAAACAAAAATACCGACAGGGATAAGAAGCCAGTATCCTTGAACCAAAATTGTAACAGAGGTTACGAGAGCGTCAATAAAATGTATGACGAAGCTATCCCCCCACCATTAACAAATATGGTCAGTGCCGTTATTTGTTCTAGACTGGAGGAACATTTGGTGTTTAATTATTTGTTGTTGTTTTTTAAAATATTTTTATTAAACAGTTTTTATAGCCACACAAACAAAACATAACAACGACAAATACATAAACAAACAGTAACAAAAACAAAACAAAAAAACAAGTACCATTTCATATCCTAATTTCTTAAACCTTTCTTCCTCGACTTCCTCATGCCTCCCTTTTCTGTATTCCAAATTCTAATCAATTACTCAGCAAATCTTCCCTTATTTTACTTTAAATTTAAGCTACTCTTCCTTATTCTCCTTGTCTTAACCATTACTAATAGTAACCATTTACTTTCCAGTCCAACATCATTCTAACTGTCATTAATTTTGTAGTATTTCTTTAGATAGTCCTTGAACTTTTTCCATTCTTCTTCCGCTGCTTCTCTTCCCTGGTTTCGGATTCTGCTCGTCATTTCTGCCAAACCCATGTAGTCCATCACCTTCATCTGCCATTCTTCCAGTGTGGGTAGCTCCTGTGTCTTCCAGTACTTTGCAATGGTGGTGTTTAATTATTTGTGGCTGGAGAGTTGTACTGGGCTTAATTGTGGGACATGCCATAAAAGGATATCCAAATATGTATCTGTTCATCTGGGCATAAACATGTGGGATACCCAATCATTTTAACAGGGGGGCTATGAATGTCCTCGGTTTCAGTCAATACAAGTTGCCTTGGCAGTTGTCTAAATGGCAACTGAAATTGTTATACAGGGATGGGAGTCACCGAATAGTTAAGATGCGAGGATGTTTTATGGAAGTGAAGGAATTTAAAAGAGCTGTAAATTAGGTTGATTTGTGGTGCAGGTTAGACCGTTTGGAGGGTCAGGGTTTTCTCACTGATCAGACTTGGTGATAGTTCTAATTAGGGATGTTGCAAGAATCCAAATATGGGAGCTGACAAAAGGAAGCATCTCTGTTTGATTCCTTGTGAGGATTCCTTGTTTGAATCAAGCGGGGCCCTGCGAACAGAGCCTGCTCAGACGGAACCTCCAAAACCTACCTCTGCTCCTCCTTGCCCAGTAATACATTTGCAGTGGTGATGAAAGCAGCATAAAGAACAGTGCATGAGCACTCTGGATCCCCAGTGAAATCTGTGGAGAGGGCTGGAAGCAGAAATCCCAGAATTCCGGGAGGAAAATGATACTATCCACCTCAACTACCATAGAGAAGGTCTGCCACCTATTCTTCACCAGCACATGGATGCAGAACAGCAAGGGTCACTATGTTGGTGTCCAGGGTCATCAATAAGTTGCCCAGTACCTCCCATGGCAACCGCAAAAGGTCTCAGTAAACATCCCCTCAAAAATTCTCAATGCACAAGGAACGTATAGAGGATTGTAATTTAAGGGTATAAAAACACATCTGTTCATTGAGCTTGATCTTCCATTACAGACATAAAGGTAAAGGTAAAGGTACCCCTGCCCGTACGGGCCAGTCTTGACAGACTCTGGGGTTGTGCGCCCATCTCACTTAAGAGGCCAGGGGCCAGCGCTGTCCGGAGACACTTCCGGGTCACGTGGCCAGCGTGACAAAGCTGCATCTGGCGAGCCAGAGCAGCACACGGAAACGCCGTTTACCTTCCCGCCAGTAAGCGGTCCCTATTTATCTACTTGCACCTGGGGGTGCTTTCGAACTGCTAGGTTGGCAGGCGCTGGGACCAAGCAACGGGAGCGCACCCCGCCGCGGGGATTCAAACCGCCGACCTTTCGATCGGCAGGCCCTAGGCGCTGAGGCTTTTACCCACAGCGCCACCCGCGTCCCTTTATTACAGACATAGAGAACAATTTACTTACAGTATTTAAATAAGATGACAGAATTTGCTCCATCACTTTTGTTAACTCCTGCTAGGAGTATTTACATGGTTGAATATGGTAGCTGCACTACCATCTACATAGCGTTTAGAGCTACAGTATGAAGCTGTAGGCTGTTCATATGAATCCTCTGCCTACATTGTGACTGGGTGCAGGACAAAACCCGCTAGCCCTGCAAGGTAGTCCAGTATTATCACGATACCAACAGATTCATCCCAGGCTGAAAGAAGAGTTGTTTGCCTATGGCTAGCTAGATGGCAAACAATAAAGCTGAAATTACTCAAACTCTCTTTTTTGACATTCACGATTCTCAGGACACATAGCCTGCAAATATGATGGTCAGTCAAGGAACAAACACAGTCACACAAGCATTTGATTGTTGACCTGATATAGAAAACCAAATTTCAGAGAACGTTAACAGCAAATAAAACAACATGCCAAATGAATCAGAAAGGAGAGGTTTCAGCTGTAATGATAACCTTGAGCAGCTAGAAAAATAATGTCCTTCCAATGCCCAAACACCAAGGGTGGGGGGGACTGCATTTCTTCAGGGGCAATCTGTTGGAGGGGGCACATATTACTTCAGACAGTGCCAAGCCTAATGGTGGGTGGGCTAAAGCCAAAGGCTAGGCTATCATCATCTTTCTTTCCCCATCCCTTTTCTCATCTTATTCTTTTTGCCACTTCTCTCCCTTTCTCAGGTAGTCCTTGACTCCCAGGAGTCAAGACAGTCCAACAGAACCTTTGCAGGGCAAATATAACTGTGCTTTGAGAGCTATACCGACAGCTCAATCCTATGGCTGATAGTCATTTGCCAAGTCGTTAAGCTATCACGGTGTGCATGTAACGACTTGGCAAGCCTCTCATCTGTGATCTTCTGCTAATCGTGGCAAGGATTCAACATTGCGAAGACTTTACCACACTCCCATGTAATCTGCCTCAGACTTGTGTAATACACGCTATCAATTTGGTGGTGTAAAACCATGTTTGCGGTGCAAGGAAAACCTCAGAAAACAAAAAAAGAGCCAAACCCAAAGCAAACATATTTGGTTTCAGGTCTCGTGAACTTGAAACCAACCTCATTGTTCGGCTGAGTTTGTCTCCGGCTTGTTAGACATCTGGGAGGACTGGGAAGGCTACAGTTGTTTAGAGGCATTCTATGCAACTCCAAATGCACACAGTACACACAGATGGAGTTTGCCTGACTGGGCCTGGCGGGAGGAGTTGAGTATCTCTGCTTAGTTAGGCTGAGGGATCAGAGACGCACCTAGGATCTCTTGCATCCTTGGCAAGAGGCAACCCTCCAACCCCCCCAAAAAAAATCACTTTACCACAATAACCACATTAAAAATTACTACATTTTACACAACCCGAGTGCTCAAAATGTCCAGAGTGAGGATAAGACAAGGAGGAAGGGTGAAAAAACTCACACACCTTTGTGCCACAATGCAAGGATGGAAAGCTTCTCCCTCAGGTGATCTCACAGCAATAGCAGTGTTGCGTCGCCACAAACATTTACTGAAGTGTAGGTGGGCTAAGAAATGACCCATGACTGAGACTCAGCTCAAAATGGACTTATTGGAACATCAAGAATAAGAATGACAAACAGGAGCACTTGGCCCTGAAGCTGGCCAAGGCAAAACACACATCACCTGTGATAGATTGCCTTAATGCTGCAATTAGCGAATCACAACACTGGCCCCATCTCAGCAGGAATTGGGAGCCTGCCAGCTGCTAACAATGTCATTGATGGGTTTTAGAATCCTCTCTGTCTTTTGTTATGCAGGTGACGCTCCTGAGCTCCAGGAGACCTGAAGGCCTAGGCTTGCATTGCATTGCTTCAGCCTGCATACATAACATATACATCATTCAGTGCTTTTTTCTGGGGGTATTCAAGGGTATGCAGTACCAAACCCCCTTCCCCCCAAATATTAAAAATGTGGCACTTACTGTAACAATTTCAGGTGAGTACTGGCAGCTCCCCCCCCCCTTTTAAAAAAACCACTGCATACACTCCATAGTCTCCAGCGGTCTACCTTCATACTTTGTTGCCATTTCTCCTGCTGCTCAGCTCCCAGTTCTTGTCTAAACTCACAACTTTACCCGGATAACTGGATACAGGTTTCTGGGCTGATTTTTGCACTCCCTGGGCCTGCGTCCCAAGTGAGGGCCAGTTTTGCCAACCCCAAGGTACACCTCAGGCTGAAGGTTGAATCATAGAACCCTCTCAGTCCATAGTCATTGTGAAGACAGGAAGTTGTCTATTGCTGAGTCAGACCATTGATCCAACCAGCTCAATCCTGTCTTTACTGACTGGCAGTGGGGCTCCAGAGCTTCAGACATGGGTCTCTCCCAGCCCCAGCTGCATAGGCCAGGGATTAAACCTGGGAGGTTCTGAGCACAAGGCAAATACTCTACCACAAAGTTGGGGCCCTTCCCCAACGAGGACAATGACAATCTAACATGGCTTTCAGGAAGTCCTCTTCCGACTCGTAGGTGCAATTCTGTGCATATTGTTGTTATGAGTGGAACTCGAACAGCGCTGGCTTTTAGCTTGCTACCTCAACAGAGCAATCCTATGCATGCTTACTCAAAAACAACTCCCAATCTGTTCAATGAGGCTTACACCCCTAGGAAGTGTGAAGTCTAGATGTAGCTTTTCAAGCATCTGTGGCACTCCACTGGCTCCAAATGGGTGGAGGCAACCCTGAAATGCTTGGAAACTATGGGTGGTTTTCACATGCTGAGAGAGTTAAATAAATTGGGTGGTGGTCTTGGACAAGCTGAAGCTTCTTAGCCTGAGTTTCACGTGTATAAAACTGGAATTTATATGGACCTACCTCCTTGGGCCATTTTGAAGAAGAAGAAAGGCTTTAAAAGGATGAGGTAAGGAACAGAAATATGTATGGAAAGGTTGAAAACATTTAGAGCCTATGCTTCGTTCAGATAAGAGCAGTTTGCAACAGTTAGTATACATTCATAGAACAGAAACTCTAAAACATCACGATTTACCAAATTAAGGCCAAATTGTGTTAGCTGCTGCAGAAGACTAATGAGTCATTTGTTGTTCCATTGTCCCTAAAGACAAATGAATCTGTTCCTTTCGCATCTGAAACAGACCACACTGGAATGTTGTAGACCTTCCAAGACCAACGGACTGAGACGCAGCTGAAGGTGTGTGTGTGTGCGTGTTGGTTGCATGCTGGATTGCTTTACTGCCTGCCTCTTTTCGTTCTTAAATGGGATTTGCCGGAATCCCTTCCCAAACGACTAGCAGGAGGATACTTAATGGAGGGACCCAGCAGAGGTTTCTTGCCAGCTCTCAGGTCCAGCCAGATACTGAATACTTTGCAAACTCCCCGAGTGTTCAGTGATGTATCCAGTGCTACAGTAGGCCTTCAAAACAACTCCACAATAAAATAAATCTTAACAGTAATGCAATGCTGTGAGTGGAACTACAGCAGACAAAATGCAGAAATGCTATCTACTCTACGAAACCTATCAGGCTCGGCCAATGAATCTGGTGTTCAACAAATTGCCTGATGTGGCCACCCGTTGAGACCCTCCTGGTGGTTCAGCAGCCAATGGAGGTACAAATGATGTCCACCAGGAGGCATGGCTTTTCTCTAACTGCACCCTTCCTGTAGAACTTAGGCAGACACCATAGAATTGTAGAGTTGGGAGGGAGCCAAGGGTCATCTAATCTAACCCCCTGCAATGCAGGAATCTCAGCTAAAGCATCCATGACAGATGGTCATCCAACCTCTGCTTTAAAACCCCCAAGGAAAGAGAGTCCACCACCTCCCAAGAGAGACCATTCCACTGTTGAACAGCTCTTAATGTCAGAAAGTTTTTTCTTTATGTTTAGTCAGAATCTCCTTTCTTGTAACTTGAAGCCATTGGTTCAAGTCCTACCCTCCGGAGCAGGAGAAAACAAGCTTATCAAACCATCTTTGACTTTATATCACCTCCTCCTCAAAACATGCTTATTTACCCAGGCTTTTTCGGGTATATAATTCCAGTTTTCAGTTTGTATTACTCATGCCTGTTCTGGTTTTCTTTCTCTGTTTTAATATGGACATTGCTTTGAGACTATGGTGAGAGGTGGTATAGAAATGCTTTAAATAAATAAAACCTCCCACCAGGCTGGGGTCGTGGTTGTGGCTGGTGGAAGTTGTCATCATAAACATCTGGAGGCTACTAGATTGCCAGAGGCTGGTATAGACCATTTGCAAACTTGAATGAAACATACAACCCAAAATCATTTTAATAATCCATCTTTGCCAAGAATAGAGTTGTTGCATTTTGTACTCTTACTTAATGTTAATATAAACACTGAAATAAAAACTTCTTTTAAAAAAAGGAATAGGGTTACAATAAATGCAGTCAAAACTATTAATGAATCTGGCTTAATATTGTGTACCTCCCCCTCCTCCCCCAATCTAAATTTTCTTACTGTGCACATTTTCTTCCTTCAGGGACAGGTCAAGAAGTGTAGTCAGTGTGATCAGTGCTCTTTTAATAGAAAAATAGGTGCCGGTACTCACCGTGAAGTTGTTACAATAAGTGCTACACTTTTTTAGCTAAAAAGGGGGGTGCCGGTACTGCGTACCCTTGAGTGCCCCCTCAAAAAATGACATTAAGTGTGATGATGCCAAATCATCATTTCACACAATCTTCCATCTTCAAGTCTGGTACTAGAAGGCCAGCCAAGCTGATGAAGATCAGACAGGATGTTGTTTGTCATATTATTATTTTTGAATATTTTATTAGTCGAATATAAGAACAACATATATTCAAATACAAGAAATCAAATACAGTTTTCCCCTAGCCCCCCCCCCCCAACAGCCCCAACTACATCCAGGTAATTACATTAGTAATATAATCAAATAAAAAATTATTTCTACCGTTGCTGGTTTAAAAAATATCATTCCACATGCTCCCATGTGTCTTAGGTGGTTTAAATGCATGTTCTTTCTTTGATGTAATAAAGGAGGACCACGTTATGTAAAAGTTATGTTTCTCACATTGTTTTCTTTCACGTACCTTTTCTGTTAACTTTTCCATCAAAATTAATTCCCAGACATAAGCATACCAAACTTCATATAGGTTCACATTTAATATCCTCCAGTGTCTAGCAACAGCAAGACGTGCTGCAGTTATAAGATGCACAATTAAGTCTTTGTCTCCAAGATTTTGTGCTTTGTCATATTATTGTGATAATCACAGTGCTGAATTCTCTCTCATATTTTGCTGTTGATATGTTCAAAAGCAGAGCTTTGTGCATGCACCCCTTTAAAGCGAGGTGCCACTGACCAGTGTGCATGGGCTGAAATTGTGTGTCTTTGACCAATCCTATGCAAGTTAACTTAAAAGTAAGTCCTTCTGAGTTCAATGGGGCTGGTTTCTAGGTAACTGGAATATAGGATTGCTGGTCTATAGTTTTGTGCTGCTGCATACAGTCAGGCTTTATAGATGTTTAGCATTGCTACTTTGGGTCTCCTTGCCTTCCCAATGCAAATTCCTAATTTAATTTTATTTTTATGACAGTGGGAAGAGCCAATCAATGGCATTTGAATGAACCCAGAAAATACATACAGAGACACACAACATAGCACAGATTTAGACTTCATAGCATAGCCAGAATTCTCTCTCTGCTTTCTATAAAAGACCTGGCATCCGATCATTAATTGAAAGGTACAATTTTTAAAAAGATCTATGGCATTTCTTCCTTCTCTGCTGTTTATTTATTTATTTTTGCAGTCCATCTTTCGGACTGTCAAGGGTTATAGCCTCTCTTGAGTGGAGCCAGAAATGTGGCTTGGGTTTGTATACTTAGTACTGGTTTCTATGTAAAATACACATTGTGCCGATCTTCAAGGAACTATTTCTCCCAGCAGAAGGTCAGACGCTTGGTGCCTTTTTCCATATGTTCTCTCCCGAGTGGAGTTGCTGGCTGCTCTGTGTGCATTGAAATGGACCTTTGGGAAAGATGCGTTCAGGCATATTGCACATCTGGAAATGGTGACGGTCAGTTTAGATTTTAAAGCACGCCGGCCAGTGTCTTCTATATGGTAATAAAATAAGTCAAACGGTAACAGAAGCAAAGAATCGGTGAGGGGGAGTTTCTGAAATATGGGCTGGTTCGCATTTTAATGATGCTTGATTCCTCAACCCTTAATGACTGATAGCAGCAGGGTTTTTTCAGCCAAAACTTGCCAGAACTGAGTTCTGGCACCTCTCAGGTGAGTGCCATTGTCATTATAGGAGAACAAGAGAGGCATTCATGGTTAGTTCCGGCACCTCTTTTCTAGAAAAATAGCAAAGGATATGTACTGACTCTTGAAAAAGAAGAGGTGACAGAATGCCTCCCTTGTTCTCTTACAAAAGCAATTATAATAATAATATTTATACATACATACATACATACATACATACCTACATACCTACATACCCTGCCCATCTAGCTGGGTTTCCCCAGTCACTCTGGGTGACTCCCAACAGAATATTAAAAACACAATCAAACATTAAACATTAAAAACTTCCCTAAACAGGGTTGCCTTCAGATGTCTTCTAAAAGTCAGGTAGTTGTTTATTTCCTTGACATCTGATGGGAGGGCATTCTGTAGGGTAGGAGCCACCACCGAGAAGCCCCTCTGCCAGGTTCCCTGTAACCTCACTTCTTGCAGTGAGGGAACCGCCAGAAGGCCCTCTGCTCTGGCCCTCAGTGTCAGGGCTAACGATGGGGGTGGAGACGCTCCTTCAGGTATACTGGGCCAAGGCCAATTAGGGCTTTAAATGTCAGCACCAACACTTTGACTTGTGCTCGGAAACCCACTTGAGAGGTGCCAGAACTGAGTTCTGGTGAGTTCTGGCTGAAAAAAAGCCATGGTTGTGTACGATCTAGTTCAGATTCCTGCATAGAAGGGCTTTGGACTAGATGACCCGTGGGGATCCCTTCCAGCTACAATTCTATGAACCTTCCAGTTTTTAATGTTGGATTTGTAGCTTGCTGAGCTAATTTTTGATGGTGTATGTTTACCCATCCTATATATACATGAAGCTGAGGCTCCAATACTTTGGCCACCTCATGAGAAGCGAAGACTCCCTGGAAAAGACTCTGATGTTGGGAAAGATGGAGGGCACAAGGAGAAGGGGGCGACAGAGGACAAGATGGTTGGACAGTGTTCTCGAAGCTACCAGCATGAGTTTGACCAAACTGCGGGAGGCAGTGGAAGACAGGAGTGCCTGGCGTTCTCTGGTCCATGGGGTCACAAAGAGTCAGACACGAGTAAACGACTAAACAACAACAACATATATACATGGCATGTCCTTCAGAATTTTCCGAGCAATACATCCCAACCTTTAGATGTTTACCACTGTGAAAAACAGATACACTGCAGCCATTTGGGAACTCTTTACAAGTGGCCAATCTAATCTACACCCACAGGATTAAACAGTTAAGGGGAGATCAGTTAAAAGCAGTGACTGGACTGGGGCTACTTGATGCTGTAATAAGATAGAGTAGAGTTCAATTAGTGTCTTGATGGGAGACTATACAAACCCCTCAAAGCTTGCTAGAAGGACATAAACACAATTTATACTATAGAACTGTAGGTACAACTATGAATTTTAAGAGGAACGCCTAAATACAGAACCTATGTAAATACATATGTTCTGTTGACTGGATCGGAACATTTATTGCTCTTTAAGGCTGAGAGATTATCAGTGGAGGGGAAAGACCTTTTGATCCTGGGAACTCCCATGTCAGTTGCTCCTGCAAGTCTTCTGTTTAAAGAAGGCACTGTATGTTTATCCATTTGCCTGAAATACAGAGGGTCTGTGGCAGGCGCTCTTTGGACATCCATCAGCTCCCCCATTCACTAATAAACACAGTCAAATTTCAACACTTTCCTGAAGATCAAAGCCCTTTTGAGAATACACTTCTTATAAAAAAGAAAGAAAATAGATTCACTCAAGTTCAAAGACAATAAAATATTAGAAGCTACATCCATACGACATGCTAAGTAGCTCTGATTTGCACCCAATCTGGCCTATCCATAAATTCACATTTTAAGATGAATCTATCTTTCCAAAACAAAATGAGAACCAACACACACTTATCCTTTGAAATTTGCACTCAACTGAATTTTGCGATGCAGTTCTGCAACCAAACGACGTTTACAAAAATGTATGTATATAAAAATTAACATGCTGGCCACAATAATATACACGAATGCACTATGCAAGGAGAAATTTCTTGCCCAAAAAAATTGTGTACAAGCTGTGTTTATTAGTAAAAAATTGCACTAGAATGCTACTAAATTTTCATGAGGATTTTTTTTAATCCAGAAATAGCTGCAGAAACGTGGGGAAAGGGATTTAAGATCAGAAAAATGAGAAACTAAGAAAAGTGAAATGGGCATATCTGTCCATCCCTTTCTATGTCTTTATCTAATCCTTTCAGTGCCAGCAGGACAGAGGCGCCATCTTCTCAAAATGATTGACACGTCCTGATGTCACGTGCACAGTGATGTGCGGCATCCTGGTGTCGCAAGGAGCCAGGGGACAGAGCTGAATGCCCGCTGAACATTGAGGGGCTTGAACATTTGGGGGAGCGAAAGTGCCTCAGCATCTATGCAGCTGGAGGGATTTAGGGGCCCTCAGACATGCAAAGAAAGAACTTGTGCTGTGTGCGAAGTAAGATCTGCATTGTAGGCGCAGTGAGGCCTTTGCTGGTGTTTGGGCCCAAGTAAATGCCTGAAAAGGGACGCGAGTGGCACTGTGGGTTAAACCACAGAGCCTAGGACTTGCTGATCAGAAGGTCGGCGGTTCGAATCCCCGCGACGGGGTGAGCTCCTGTTGCTCGTTCCCAGCTCCTGCCAACCTAGCAGTTCGAAAGCACGTCAAAGTGCAAGTAGATAAATAGGTACCACTCTGGCGGGAAGTTAAACAGCGTTTCCGTGTGCTACTCTGGTTCTCCAGAAGCGGCTTAGTCATGCTGGCCACATGACCCGGAAGCTGTACGCCGCCTCCCTTGGCCAATAAAGCGAGATGAGCGCTGCAACCCCAGAGTTGGTCACGACTGGACCAAATTGTCAGGGTTCCCTTTACCTTTACCTAAATGCCTGAAAACTTCACCACTTTCTGGAGCCAGCCCTGAAATTCTTCAATGAAATGAAACAAAAATGTCTAAGCTAGTGGTCATTATCTTACCTTGTGGCAGATAATTCCATAAGTTAATTGTGCTTTTTGTGGGGGAATACTTCCTTTTTGTCCATTCTGAATCTACTGGAAAAACATTTTTTTCAAAGTATGGGGGTACCTGGAAGGTTTGTTGTCTGCATCCAATAGAGTTGTTTTGGAATTAGGCTGAGAATTTCTTAGATTATGAAATCCCTTCAGGGAAAATAGGGATGAATCAGTGTTCTTTGGCAACAGCTACTATTACCCAAAAAACCCCATTTTCAATGAAAGAAGAGAGAGATAATGTCAAACCAATAAATTAGTCTGGAAAAGGGGTTGTAATGAAAAACATACAGCTTTGTAAATGAGTTGCCTGAAGCCTGATGAGCCAGTTTCGGGACTAGTCACAACAAAAATTCCTCCTCCAGCCAATGAAGTGAGGATTAGTCAGCCCAAGGATTTGGAG
Source organism: Podarcis raffonei (assembly GCF_027172205.1). Lineage (NCBI taxonomy): Eukaryota > Metazoa > Chordata > Lepidosauria > Squamata > Lacertidae > Podarcis > Podarcis raffonei. The sequence continues at coordinate 27,096,954 of NC_070610.1, read as the reverse complement.
GAGAGGAAACCCATTTCAGAAAATGGCCAAACAAGAATGCAAGACCAGATGCTGCAAATTAAAGTATTTATGCACAATTTACCGGAATGTTCCCTGCATGAGCCCCATGGGAATGAATGGCTCTTACACAGCTATCATTCAGTCCAATGGGGGTTACGCGGAGACATGTTTCCACAGAATTGACAGCCATTTGACTGTGAAGTTTTAGATGTGACCCAGTGATGGCTGGTTATCAATAAATACACTGTGTTGTTGAAAACCAGAGTTTCAAATGATGCGCGGAGCCTTCATAGATATAAAAGGCTCCTGACAGTCACCTTTCACAAATTGGAAGCCAAGAAAAAGAGGGATGAAGGGGGCAAAGCTAATGTACTTCTTTTTGCTGCCTCAACTCACATGGTAACTTCTCAATATGTAGAACACCTGAAGAGGGTTTTAGATAGAACAGGGAGTCCCTAGGTGAATGTTAGGACTCCCCTGCAGGTCTGAGGTCTGGAACCTCTCTTTTTACAAATTAAGTATTTCACACTGTCCCCAGCCCAGTACCATAACTACCTTCTGAAAACATAGTAACTAGCTTATTTTTTATACTGTGTGGTAAGGTTAGGGAGTGCTGTGATAATACCACCACACCACTGTTAAACCTTACAACAGTATTCCCTGCTCACAGGACCAGCACCAGGGGCCAGCCACACTGAGCACTGGATGAAGCCCCAGTGACTCAGATCAGCCCCTCACTGGACTGACCTGGCCATGACACTTCCTGGCCTCTCCACGGGAGACATGGACAGCCATTTTAGCTGTGGCCCAGCGGCAGTTCCACTTTTGAATGGGAGTAAATCTTAATTCCATCTCATTTTTCTCAAAACACAGTGCAAATCTTTAAATTGTGGTGGGGGTGGGTGGGAACAGGGGTTTCCTTGCAACTCTCAGTTCCCTTAACAAACTACAGTTCCCAAAGTCCTTTGGAGGAACCTATGACTGTTTAAAGGAACGCGGGTGGTCCTGTGGGTTAAACCACAGAGCCTAGGACTTGCTGATCAGAAGGTCGGCGGTTCGAATCCCTGCGACGGGGTGAGCTCCTGTTGCTCGGTCCCTGCTCCTGCCAACCTAGCAGTTCGAAAGCACGTCAAAGTGCAAGTAGATAAATAGGTACCACTCCAGCGGGAAGGTAAACGGCATTTCCGTGCGCTGCTCTGGTTCACCAGAAGCAGCTTAGTCATGCTGGCCACATGACCCAGAAGCTGTACGCCGGCACCCTTGGCCAACAAAGCGAGATGAGGGCCGCAACCCCAGAGTCGGCCACAACTGGACCTAATGGTCAGGGGTCCCTTTACCTTTAAGTTTTATGACTGTTTAAAGCGGCTTAATACTACTTTAATGCAGATAGGGTCTTAGGGGGCAAAGTCAGTTTTCCCTCTAAATGCATTCGTTGGGGTAATATTTTGTGTACTTTTAAAATTTTGTGTGCATCATACCACTATTCAGTCTAGCTTTTGACATGGGATTAAGGCAGATCCTGTTATTACTGTTTGCTTCTGTGCCACCTCCTCGGCTGCATCTGGCTGAAGATTGCAAGCTATGTGGGCTATTCATCTGACTCACAAAAGATGTTCTGCTGCTCCCAAAAATAACCACTGAAGTTCAGTTTGGAACATTAACCATCTGTCAACATAAGACATGCAATGGGGGAAGAGGCTGGATTTCATTTATGAATTATCTCTTGTACAAGCCATAACACAATATGATGTTGTTGTTGTTTAGTCGTTTAGTCGTGTCCAACTCTTCGTGACCCCATGGACCAGAGCACGCCAGGCACTCCTGCCTTCCACTGCCTCCCGCAGTTTGGTCGGACTCATGTTTGTAGCTTCGAGAACACTGTCCAACCATCTCGTCCTCTGTCGTCCCCTTCTCCTTGTGCCCTCCATCTTTCCCAACATCAGGGTCTTTTCCAGGGAGTCTTCTCTTCTCGTGAGGTGGCCAAAGTACTGGAGCCTCAGCTTCACGATCTGTCCTTCCAGTGAGCACTCAGGGCTGATTTCCTTAAGAATCGATGCGTTTGATCTTCTTGCAGTCCATGGGACTCTCAAGAGTCTCCTCCAGCACCATAATTCAAAAGCATCAATTCTTCGGCGATCAGCCTTCTTTATGGTCCAACTCTCACTTCCATACATCACTACTGGGAAAACCATAGCTTTAACTATACGGACCTTTGTTGGCAAGGTGATGTCTCTGCTTTTTAAGATGCTGTCTAGGTTTGTCATTGCTTTCCTCCCAAGAAGCAGGCGTCTTTTAATTTCATGACTGCTGTCGCCATCTGCAGTGATCATGGAGCCCAAGAAAGTAAAATCTCTCACTGCCTCCATTTCTTCCCCTTCTATTTGCCAGGAGGTGATGGGCCCAGTGGCCATGATCTTCGTTTTTTTTATGTTAAGCTTCAGGCCATATTTTGTGCTCTCCTCTTTCACCCTCATTAAAAGATTCTTTAATTCCTCCTCACTTTCTGCCATCAAGGTTGTGTCATCTGCATATCTGAGGTTGTTGATATTTCTTCCGGCAATCTTAATTCCGGCTTGGGATTCATCCAGCCCAGCCTTTCACAGGATAAATTCTGCATGTATAATATAGGTGCATATATAAATCAGGACTTGGAAACCTGTGACCCATCAAGTGTTACTGGACTACAACTCCCATCATCCCTGACCATTAACCATGCCATCTGGGGCTGCTGGGAATTGGAGTCCAACAACATCTGACGGAACACAGGTTCCCAACCCCAGATATACACAATGAAGACTGCAAACAGTTACTTTAGGATTGCCATCTTTCAAAAAGTAAAAACCAGAACACTCCGAAAGTTGAGCTATTTTTTTAGGAAAATCTGAACGTTGTCGAACTTTGTTTAGACAAACCCCAAAGTTGTTGAAGTTTTTTCAAAGTTTTTTCAAAAACACAAAAAACCTCATGATATTTCAACTGACTTGCCTAAGATCCAGGACAAAGTTCAGTTCCTCTTTCAAGATGACATTCACCTCTCATGTTTTCCCGCACTGGTATACACTTGATTTAAAAGGCCAAGATGCATTGCCGTACCAGTCAGTAATGGATGAGTGACATGTAGTTTTCACAATTGTATTCCATGGAGAGGAGACTGTCAGTACCAGAATGCTAACCATACCTGCCCATCCTTCCCTTGCCGTCCTTCTCTTGCAAGCCGATAAGGATGACTGAGGGCCTTTTAGCGTGTTTTACATCAAAGGCTGATGATGGGCTCTGACAGCCTGGATGTCAGTGCTGTAAATAAACCATTAATCACACTGCTATTCCATGGGACAAACCTTTCCCAGAGGGCATGAACCTTCTTCAGGTCACTAATATAAACCACATCTTCTCTTGTCCAGAAGTGAATTAGTGGGGTAGCTCTGATGTCAAAGCTCTCAAGGTGGCCTGGCTCCATGTCAGGGTGACATGCCATTACTTCAGTTTTAACGCACAGGTCAGTGTCATGATTCACATGATTATACATGGTCTGTTAACACAGGGAGAGGTTCATAGATGTTTGCACAGAACTATTTTGGTTTAAATATTATACGATCTGTACACACACACACAGAGAGAGAGAGAGAGAGAGAGAGAGAGACCGACCTCTTGCCATGTAGAATAAAGATTAAGGGCATATCAAAAATATTTCAAGCAAAGAAATAATAAGTCCTTTGCTATAGCACACCTCAAGTCAAGAAATGTTTAAGCTATCAGGAATGAAACTTACATGAGCAAGCTGTGTATACATATATTTAGTCTGTTCTTTTATTTAAATTAAAAGGAGACAACATAGAATCACCACAAATATCTACATCTATCTATCTATCTATCTAATCATCTATGTATCTATCTATCATCTATCTATCTATCTATCTATCTATCATCTATCTATCTATCTGCATCATGACACCTTAATGGTCAGCATATTTATTGTAGAATATTTTTTTGTGGACTAGAATTTACTTCGCCAACATCTGATGAAGTGGGTTCTTGTTCATGGGATCTTGACCGCAATCAATCTGTTAAGTCATTAAGGTGCCACAGGTCTCCCTTTTTGTATTTGTTGTAAGAAACTATTGCATCTATCCCCCTCCACCCTCAGATTAATTACAGAAATATCATTCTATGGACTTGCATAGCGACGGGGGATGTTTTACAGTCCTGGAACCAAATAGTGTGGGTGGCCACACTAGCCCTCTTAATCCCTGTCCTGGTGACCTGGTCCTCTTTCAGGTCCACTGTAGATTCACTATGGAGCTTCTCCACTCTGTTGCTGCTTCAGTGCAGTTGGGGAATGGAAACTTATAGGAAACAGTCTCCTTAAATCTGAGCTCATATAGCAAATTGGCATAATTTAAGTCCAGGTCTGTCCGAAGTGATTTTGAAATAATTGGAAAAAGACAAAGAAGTGAGACAGAACAGCTGAATGGGGTTTTTTGTTTTTGTTTTTAGTTAGCATGCTAAATATTCAACTTAAGAAGCAAAGGGCTTGGTCTAACACAATTGATGTCTCCTCTGGGACCTGCAAGGGATGTGTTAAGAGAATTGCCACCACCATCGCAGACCTTAATCAATTTAACTGGTTGGGTCTGTTTTTAGTCTTACAAATGAAACTTAATACTGCAGGGTATGAGGTTTTTACATCAGCCCATTCTGTTAAGCTGAATTTTATCTCACTAAAACAACACTATTTAAATTAGGGTAGTCAACTCGTTAAAGGATGGGGTGTAGCTCTGTGGCAGACCATCTGCTTTGCAGTCACAAGGTCCCAGGATCAATCCCAAACATCTCTAGGTAGGACTGGGAATGCCTCTGAAGAACCGCTACCTGTCAGAGTTGACCGATCGGACATAGGACAAGAAGGCAACTCCCTGTATTCCTAAGGTAGTTCAGTCAATTAGTTAATTAATTTTAATTTATTACGTTCATATACCACCTTTTTCTCCATGGAGCTCAAGGTGGTGTATATGGTTTTCCCTCCCCATTTTATCCTCACAACAACCCTGTGAAGTAGGTGAGGCTGAGAGACAGTGACTGGTCCAAAGGCACCCACTGAACTTCATGGCTGAGTGGGGATTTGAACCCTGTTCTCCCAGGTCATAGTCCAACCCTCTAACCATTGCACCATACTGGCTCTCATCATTAACAATGTAATTGGGTAAAGCAAAACCAGATAATTTCAGATTATTTTACGTAGTACCAATATCTGGCCAGAGATGCCCTTTTGAAGGCATCAGAGGAAAGACAAACTTTCTCTATACCCTGGTGGATCCTGCCCCCCTCAAATCATCTCTCAGCAATACCTGAACTTATATGTGCATGTATTTTTGATACCCTCCATTCTCGACTGATGTATACAGGGGCTATCCAATTCTCTGAAGCAAATTTTGAGGATGGGAAGGCATGGGGGGTCAAGGAGGGAAAAATCCTGTTGAACAATTGAAAGACTGTTACGCAAGTAGAACAGCAGTATTGGGTACAATCTCTGGCTATTTTTTAAAAAAGTTTTTCTTTTGAATAACTTCTTTACATATTGCCCTTTGCATGCACGATATTAATATAAATGGAAGGAAATTACCACAGAAGAGAAATAAGCAGGTTTGAAATGTTAGAATTCCAGATTGTTGTCGCCTGCAAATGGGCTTTTGAATTTTCAACACGTTTTGAAAACCTCCGAGAAGGCGGCGATGCCGATTTGCAAAAGTTTTCAAAACTAGGAGGGTTAAGATTTAAATTTTTAAAGGGTAAAAGGTTGTGGGAGGAGGGATCCTAACAGAAAGGTGGGTCGGTGGCTGTGTGTTTACATTTCTAATAAATACAGTTCATAGTGAGACGCGGACGTCAGCAATAAATCAGAAGAGCTGTTACGCCCTTTCAAACCCAGGCTTCTTCTAAAAAAGATCTGTGAGGTAGGCATAGCAAACGATTGCCAGTAGATTTGACTGGGTCAAAACCAGAGAGGACAGAACCCTAAGCCTTTCTCTCTGAACCAAACTGACCCTGAACGGCCCTTCAAGTGAGCTGGGTTGTCTAGGGTCACCGAGTAAATACGAAGCTCTGAGGTGGGTCTTCAGGGAGGTCACTCTGTGGCAAAGGCTACATGTAGTCATTTTCAGCTCGTTTTCGAAACTGCCTTTCTGTTCTGAACCGGGGCTTCCTGCCAATAAGCACCAGTATTCTCTTACTGAAGCTCACAGCTGGTGCTTTCCATTTATATCCCAATCCTCGGTGTTAAGATTTGTAGGAAAGCTTTCCCATGATACAATACGATATGGAAAACTAATGTCAATAAATAAATAAATAAAAACAGCTACAAAAATTAAAAAATGGAAGATGAGGTCCTCTCTTGAAGGTAGTAAGGTAAAGGTAAAGGGACCCCTGACCATTAGGTCCAGTCGTGACCGACTCTGGGGTTGCGGTGCTCATCTCACTTTATTGGCCGAGGGAGCCGGCGTACAGCTTCCGGGTCATGTGGCCAGCATGACTAAGCCGCTTCTGGCAAACCAGAGAAGCACAGAAACGCTGTTTACCTTCCCGCCGGAGTGGTACCTATTTATCTACTTGCACTTTGACGTGCTTTCGAACTGCTAGGTTGGCAGGAGCAGGGACCGAGCAGCGGGAGCGCACCCCGTTGCAGGGATTCGAACCGCTGACCTTCTGATCGGCAAGTCCTAGGCACTGTGGTTTAACCCACAGCACCACCTGCGTCCCTCTGGAAGGTAGTACTTAACCTTTATACCACCCACAGAAAGTAGTAGCCTCTTGTAGCTCTCAGCTAGGATCAGGCATGCCAATTCTATGGGGATGAGGCCTCTACAGTATCCCGCCCCCCATGTCCACTGGGAGGGGGCTCAGTCCTCCCAGTCTTGAGGGAGCAGACTCCTGGGTGATGCAGATGCCTTAGGCGGTTGAATGCGCATGTGTACTCCATCCGTTTACCTCTCTCCCTCCCACCCCTCTGCACAGCCCCAGGCGCTGCTAACCCGCATTACACCACTGGTGGCATCATAGTGCTTTAACTGTATGCTGTGAATGTGGCTGGCCCACCTGTGAGGAAACTGGATGAAAAACTTTATTGCCTCTCTTAAGCAAGGGTAGAGCAGCAAAATGCACCTCTCGACTCCATCCAGGTGCAGTTAAGTCCAGTGCCACCTAGTGACGAAGCGGTAAGACCTTATCCACACGCCTCTCCCCGCTTTAGTTTCATGGGTGGCTTTCTTGAATATAACACTGACTTCATAATTTGACTTCTAGCTTCACTTACATAAATGAGTCACATTCTAAAAATAAAAATAATGGAATATGGGCCATACACCACATGGTACGGCCGCTCACCTTTTTTTTAATAGCTAGAGGCACCAGCTAACAGTTATATTACTTTGTCTACTTTCTGCCTTATCTTCTTTCTATTCACAGATGTGCCGTTTCTTTGCGCTTTACTCTCTTCTCTGATCATTGAACTTTCTTTACCCAGACCCTATTTTCCAGGGACAGTGCCAGATTTAGAGAAGCCATCCTGCTTTCTGATTTGATCCCAGAGTGTTCCACTTTTCCGTAGGAGGTCCCTATTTTCATGGGAGAAATGTTAGAGGGTGTGAAGTTAGGCAACCCCTGAGTCAAGGAGACAACCTTCAGGAGACACCTGAAGCCAGCCCTGTATAGGGAAGTTTTTTGAAATGTCACTGGAAGCCACCCAGTGTGACTGGGGAAACCCAGTCAGATGGGTGGGGTGTAAATAATAAAATTGTTGTTGTTGAAAAGCATGTCCCTATTGTCATAATAATATATTATGTATACCCCACCAATCTGGCTGGGTTTCCCCAGCTACTCTGGGCGGCTCCCAACAGAATATTAAAAACACAATAAAGCATTAAACACTAAAAATTTCCCTAAACAGGGCTGCCTTCAGGTGTCTTCTAAAAGTCAAGTAGTTGTTTATTTCCTTGACAACTGATGGGAGGGCGTTCCACAGGGTGGTCACCACTACCGAGAAGGCCCTCTGCCTGCTTCCCTGTAACCTCACTTCTCTTGCTTTTTTTAAAATAAATTTTATTAACCAGCCAATGACATCGAATCAAACCACATCACATAAATTCCAAATTACAGAGCCGAGTTTTTAAATTTTGTTGGGAGGTCCCATACTTCCAGATCCGAGGAAGGATTCTGATCTAAATACTTACTTCTGCATTAATGTCCAAATAAGTCCGGATAGATGTTCAAACAGTCCAAACACATATTCATAGTTCTTTCCAATCTTCTCTTGCTGTTTCCACATCACTTCTTATTCATATATTTTCTCTTTGTCCTTTATGGTCTATTCTGATGGTCTCCTTAAGCCGATAAACGCCAATAATACTCCTGTGTGGATTTCCCGTCGTCATTCCTCAATTCCAGATGGTTCCCATAAATTGTCACCTTCGGAGATAAGATCGCTTTTTCCATCGTAAATTTATAGCTCTGTTGCTCTTAAGACCTCTTTGAGGAGTTTCTCCCACGATATAGAAAATCTCTATTTCACTCTTTCTCCTCCCGGACTTAGTCCTCCGACAGAGCTTCCCAAAATGGCGTCGGCATTTTTGACTGCGTCATAACAAAGCTCTTATACATTCCACAGTCTTCTATAAACATGCTTCGGTTCGAAAGTTTATCTCCACACAGCCTTAAATTCACACCTTAAGTCCTTAAAAACTCATTTCTGGCTTTTGACTCTTGAAGGGAGGAGATTCTTGGCTTTAATCACATAAGTAAAAAAATAAAACATTTTTTCCCCTCCCCCATCAGTCATTTGCCATACCGTATCTTGACGTATCTTCTCATAATTTAAATCTTGTTTTTCCAGAGACCTCTTCTGTTGCAGCCTTCACTCCTCCTCATTTCCTGAAGTATGTGCATTTCCTTCATGCCAATTCGTTTCTTTTGAAGTTCTTGCAGCTAGTGGCACAGGTCAGAGACAGCGTCCAGGAGTGCCGAGATCCCACAGGAGGGTTTTTGTGCCTAGTGCCCCCATCCCCCTCAAAAATTTGGGGATGGTATCGGGCACAGCAGGCAAACGGCCCCACTCACCGTCTTGAGTGGGTAGGGAGGCTAATTACTCCCAACATAGCCTCCAAATTACCTCCTGTGGGTCGGAGAGATGTTATTGTCGGCCATCTTCCTATGCGCCCCCTAGTGGCCCCCTCCCTGTAACCTCACTTCTCACAGCGAGGGAACCATCATAAGGCCCTCTGAGCTGGACCTCAGTGTCTGGGCTGAAAGATGGGGGCGGAGACCCTCATTCAAGTATACTGGGTCGAGGCCATTTAGGGCTTTAAAGGTCAGCACCATCCACCCTGGCGGTTATCAAAAGTTACTTACTGGCCATGATGCTGATGTTCTCCCTCCCCTGTCAGAGACATCATGCCCCTGAATATCAGTTGTTGGGAATCACAAGTAGGGAGAGTGCTATTGTGCTAACATCCTGCTTGTGGACTTCCCATAGGCATCCGGTGGATCACTGTGAGAACAGCATGTTTGGTTTAGGCCTTTAGCCTGATGCATCAGTGCTCTTCTTACCTTCTTAAGATGACAGCTATAGCTTCTTGGCCCGGAACCAAGCCATTAAAATACTGCAACAAAGTGGGGAGGCTGAAATCAACCCAGGAGGATCCTCCAGACCCACTAGCTAAGCTTAGTGGCCCATGAGGAGCTGAATAAATCCATTTGGGCTGCCTTTTGCAGGCTGGTGGGCTGCGGTTGACTTGGTGATTCACAAGCCGTCCTGGTCTGACTTAGCGACAGTTTTTCCAAATTCCATCTTCTAACGACAGCTTTCCTGCTGTGGTTTAGCATTAATTAGTTAATGGTGTTTAAAGAGGAAGACACAGTGTGTGGTTGTTGTTTTTTACTGCCACAAATTTTAAAGAAAATATTTAATGTTTCACCAAGCACTCTCTTTTTTTAAAGGCGCAAACCCTTAGAATCTAGTTTATGGTTGCACACACAAAGAATATTTTCCAGTGCAATAGGTTTCAGAGTTCAAACTACAGTAATGTGGTATAGTTCAGTGTGCACATATTTGACATAGTTATACAATAAGCATACAAAAATGAGCCAAAATCAAGTGTCATGTATGCTCAGAGCCTGCTCCTACCCGTGTGTACTCATAAACTTTGTTCAGTTAGACAAACTTGTAGCAGTAGTAGTAATAATAAAATAATAATAAAGAACAGACATCCAAAATTTCAGCTAATATCCATGATGGAAGAGTGAAAAATTACCAGAGACACACCAACAAAGTCAAATCCAGCCTGATTTCAGATTAAGCCTCCAAATCACCACAACAAGTTATAGCAATTTTATCCAACTTCCCCCCCCCCCCGATTTTTTGTTGTAGCCATTGCATAGAGGGCCCCTGTCTGCGTTACAAAGCTATTATTGTCACTCAAAGGAAATGGAACCTTTTCTTGTTTGTGTAGACCAGGGGTGTCAAACTCAAATTCATCGGGGGCCGCATCAGCAGTTTGGTCACCCTCAAAGGGCCGGTTGTATCTGTAGGACTATGTGTCCACTCTTTATCATAAATTATTGTCACTGCATTCAATTATTACTGTTTTTTGTAATAATGTAAGTAATAACTAGCTCTGAAAGCAGAAACATAGTCAGAATAATGGCAAGTAGATATTCAAATGTACAATTATTGTACAATTTACTGAAAAATGATTTTTGGTAACAGACAGTAATTTTTTTTAAACATCCAAATATTGCCAAACACTGTTTATTACACATATGGCAAACACAAGGCATTAACTTTTTTTTGGACTCACAGGCACAGGTCAAATCTGTGTCCAGGGCAGCTGTTTACCAGCTCCATCTGGTACGCAGGCTGAGACCCTATCTGCCTGCGGACTGCCTCGCCAGAGTGGTGCATGCTCTGGTTATCTCCCGCTTGGATTACTGCAATGTGCTCTACGTGGGGCTACCTTTGAAGGTGACCCAGAAACTACAACTAATCCAGAATGCTGCAGCTAGACTGGTGACTGGGAGCGGCTGCAGAGACCACATAACACCGGTCTTGAAAGACCTACATTGGCTCCCAGTACGTTTCCGAGCACAATTCAAAGTGTTGGTGCTGACCTTTAAAGCCCTAAACGGCCCTGGTCCAGTATATCTGAAGGAGCGTCTCCACCCCCATCGTTCTACCTGGACACTGAGGTCCAGCACTGAGGGCCTTCTGGCGGTTCCTTCACTGCGAGAAGCAAAGCTACAGGGAACCAGGCAGAGGGCCTTCTCGGTAGTGGCGCCTTCCCTGTGGAACACCCTCCCACCAGATGTCAAAGAGAAGAACAACTACCAGGCTTTTAGAAGACATCTGAAGGCAGCCCTGTTTAGGGAAGCTTTTAATGTTTGATGTATTTTAATATTCTTTTGGAAGCCGCCCAGAGTGGCTGGGGAAGCCCAGCCAGATGGGCGGGGTATAAATAAATTATTATTATTATTATTATTATTATTATTATTATTATTATTATTATTTATCCCGTGAGTCCTGTATCTAGCAGTATTTTGCTTTTGTCTTCCCAGTACCCACATGCATCACGCCAATTTTATTCCAGGCAGTACCGTATTTTTCCCTCTATTACACGCAGATTTTTTCTCCTAAAAAGTAAGGGGAAATGTCTGTGCGTGTTATTGAGCGAATGTGTGGTTCCTGGAGCTGACAAGCGCGAGTGAAGGCAAAAATCAGGCAAATATCAAATCGTCCGGAGAAGGGAGGAAAGCTGCTGCTTTCCTGCATTCTGCCTCAGGGTCTTACTGCCCACCTGCTTCTGTTTCCTTACTGTGTTTGCTCAAACGGAACAAAGAGCAGAGAAAACCCCTCCCCTCCAGGCAAGCAGAGCGTCCTTCCAATTCCTCTCCGTGCGTCTGGGACTCGAAGGCAACATGCAGGTTGGGGGGGGGGGAGAGAGAGAGAGAGCTGGCTGGCTTGTGGGGGGGGGGACTTTTGCCTTCCTTTCCTCCCTCCGGTAAAACCCCTCTCCTGCATTCTTAGCCAGCTGCTTCTCTGCACACCCCTCTCCTTGTCGCTTCTATGTTTTTCCTTCCCTCCCTACTTAAAACGTGGTTCCAATCACGGATCCACATGGATCCTCAGGATCTTTGCATTGAGTCACCCCAAATTCACCATCAGATCACATAGCAATGATCTGATGCAAAAACAGGGCTGCAATGGTGCAAAAACATGGTTACAAAGCACGGATCCACATGGATCCTCAGGATCTTTGCATTGGGTCACCCCAAATTCACCATCAGATCACATAGCATGTCCATGGCTACAGCCTGCACCAAAAAAATCACGCACCCACTGTTGCCTGGGGCTGCAATGGTACAAAAACGTGGTTACAAAGCATGGATCCACATGGATCCTCAGGATCTTTGCATTGGGTCACCCCAAATTCACCATCAGATCACATAGCATGTCCATGGCTACAGCCTGCACCAAAAAAATCACGCACCCACTGTTGCCTGGGGCTGCAATGGTGCAAAAACGTGGTTACAAAGCATGGATCCACATGGATCCTCAGGATCTTTGCATTGGGTCACCCCAAATTCACCATCAGATCACATAGCATGTCCATGGCTACAGCCTGCACCAAAAAAATCACGCACCCACTGTTGCCTGGGGCTGCAATGGTGCAAAAACGTGGTTACAAAGCATGGATCCACATGGATCCTCAGGATCTTTGCATTGGGCTACCCCAAACTCACCGTCAAATCACATGTCTGTGGCCGCAGCATGAAGCACAAAAATGATACATCCACTGTTTCATTCAGAATTTTTTTTTCTTGTTTTCCTCCTCTAAAATCTATGTGCGTGTTATGGTCGGGTGCGTGTTATAGAGCGAAAAATACGGTAAGTACTGGTACCTTACTCAAGACTGGTTAACGTGCTGTAACTACCAAAGCCTGATTTCCAATACGTGCTTTCGCGTGTGTGGGTGGCATTTTAATCTGCATTAGTGACTGACAAGGTGAAACTGGAGCAGGGTAGTGATTCCAAATCACAGCCGCATTCAGAATAAAGGTTTGCCATCGACTGGTGTATTTGTCTCATCAGTATTGTAACAATTCGATTCGGACCATTGGTCCATCTAGCCCGGCACTGCCAGGCACTGACTAGCAGCGGCTCTGCAAGGGTTAAGGCAAGAGTCTTTCCCAGCCATATCTGGCGACAGTGAGGGTTGAGTACGGCTGACTAGCAGCGGCTCTGCAAGGGTTAAGGCAAGAGTCTTTCCCAGCCATATCTGGCGACAGTGAGGGTTGAGTACGGCTGACTAGCAGCGGCTCTGCAAGGGTTAAGACAAGAGTCTTTCCCCGCGCTAAACAGCCTCTCCCCAGCGAGGGGTTGCTCGCAGAGCACAAATGGTCACGTTCAGACCAATCCACAAACTCCTTATGTTGCGTTAGCGGCTGATGTGGATCGGTAGCCTGCAAATAGTTTAAACTGCCACTTCTTGAACAATAGACCCTGCGACAGGAGTAACCACTCTATTATGTCGACAAGCAAGGTCGAAGTTCCACTGGGATTTATTTAAGTGTTTGCTCCGGAGGAAGTGGTTTGCGGATCGTGGCCCTAATGCAATTCCCAGCTAGTTTCCCCATCCCAATTTAATTATCCTTATGGGATTTTTATGATTACCAGGAGCTTTCCTCGCCTTGCAACTGCCTCTCTGCAAAAAGTGAACACGTGCCTTGGGAGGAACGAGACTTCTTTAGAAACCAGCGCGCTTTTTCGCGAGGTTGCCGCTGGTGCCAACCGGGGAGGCGCGGAGAGAGGAACCTATAACTTGATATCTCTTTCTCCGCAACAACTGCTTTTCGGAGAAAGCTCTGCAGAGCGAGCCGCTAAGCAGGCGTGAATCCGGCGCTCTGATCCCCCGAGCTCTGCTGGCGCGCCAAAATGCCACCGCCCGAAAAGGAAAAGTCCTCTGTCGCCTCGCCATTGGCTAGCAGGAATGGTCGTGGCTTGCTATTGGGCAGCGTGGAGGGGAGAGCCCTCCTTTAGGAACGTACTATGGCTTGTCTGGCATTTTTCTCTCCTGGGGGGGAGAAAGGGGTGGGACGGCGCGTGCCTCCTTTCCCGCTTTGCTGCTCGTGCGGAGGGAAAGCCCAGCCTTGTTTGCACAACCTCGAGCCAGTCAGTCACGTAAAAGCATCAGCCCGCCCCCGGGGCCGTCCTCCTTTTCTCTGAATGTGCGGTGCTGCCACCCCGCCTCCCCGCCCCGGTCTTTCCCTCAATGAATACACACAAGCTTTCTCCTTAAAAAAAAAAAAAGCGCTGGCGGCCGGCGGCGGCTACGCGAGCCGCATGAGGAGGTCTGCCGGGCCGGATTTGGCCCGTGGGCCTTGAGTCTGACACCCGTGGTGTAGACAAAGATATCAGAAAATGATCTCTTTTGAGTAGCTGTATAAGGGGCAGGCTAACAGATAATGAATGATGCATACCTCCAACATTTCTCCGATGAAAATGGAGTTATCCTGATGTCCTCCACCAGAGGTTAACCACAAATACAGAGTCTGTCTGCATATGGGGCCTTGCTGTAGCAGCCATCCTAGACTGCAATGGGCATCACTTGGAAACCCAACTCAATAAAGGCATTACTTAAGGAAACTCATGAGAGTTTGGTCATGTAACTAGCCCTGTTTAGGGAAGTTTTTAATGTTTGATATTTTATTGTGTTTTTAATATCCTGTTGGGAGCCCCCCAGAGTGGCTGGGGAGGCCCAGCCAGATCAGCGGGGTATTATTATTACTTTTTGAATAGAGATTTTACCTTTGTTTTTTCTTAATGTTTTTAAATTGCTTATTGTGTTTTGTGTAATTGTTAAGTCACTTTGAAACTTTTTTGTATAAAGGAATGAATAAATGAAATAAATACAAGGGGGGAGTTCAGTGGGGGCTTTGTTCAATGGGACATGCTACTAAGTTCAGAAACTTTGGCTAAACTTGGAAATTTGGTGATCAGGTTGCTCACCAGGGCAAGACAGTTTGAGCATGTTACACTGATCCTGACCTAACTGCACTGGCTGCCAATTAGTTTTGACCTATAAATCTTTGAACAACTCAGGACTACAATACTTCAAGGACCACATCTCTCCATATGAACCTACCCAGACCCTGAGATCATCCACTGTGTGTTCTTGTCTTTATTACAAGAGGATTTATTCCAAGAAATCATGGATAGGATTCTGCTTTTTTGAATTCAATGTAGTTCTACCAAAATAAATGGAGACTTTGCCATCGACTTGTATGCAAGGTGGATTAAAGGTAAATTAAAATTAAGTGCTACCATTGTGCAGCCTAGCAAAATCAAAATCTGTCCTAAAAGGGCAAAATCTGATCCACTGACTGACTATAAAAGAATCACCATTAATTTACTACAGTATTATTTAAGCAGCAAGAGAATTTATTTCATTGCCCAATTATAGCTTCAAATCTATACTATGTGGAGGAAGAAAGCCAGTGAAATGCCACATCTTATCAGGATGTGGCCAAGACGGTCATAAAAAGTCATGCTATTTAATGTACATACCAAGGAGGCTTTAAACAAATCGGAAGGATTCAGATGTTGAACCCCACGCAGCTCTTTTGAGAAATCCCAGCTATACAGATATATAAAATCAACACCACATATTTCAGTATAGAAAAATGCAGGTCATCCAATGTATTTATATATTTTTTTGCATTTTGCCATAGAGTTACAGAATTTAATCTATTTAAATCTACAAATTCCTCCCCCATAACAAACACTCTGTGAGGTGAGTGGGGCTGAGAGACTTCAGAGAAGTGTGACTAGCCCAAGGTCACCCAGCAGCTGCATGTGGAGGAGCAGAGACGCGAACCTGGTTCCCCAGATTAAAAGACTACCGCTCTTAACCACTACACCACACTGGCTCTTTCACCAAAGCTCTTTCACCAAATCACAGAAACCTTCAACCTATAATTTGTAGATTTGAATCTACAATATGTATGGGACCATGTTTCAGATTTTGGAAGTGTTTGACTGCATATGCGCATTTATTACATATGTGGTGGAATTGCCTGAATGCCTAGGAATTTTGGAGGCAAATTGTGCATCATTAATAACAGGATAAACTTTGAGACTTCCCCAGTGTTGATCCTGTTCAGCTGGATTGAGAAGAATATTTATGGTGAACAAAAGTCCTTAGTTAAGATACTGTTGATAGCAGCCAATATAGTTTGGGCTTGCAAATGGAAAAACCCTCAAGTCCCATCTACATGAGAATGTTTACTGAAGTGTTTAGAATGGACAGAAATGGACAAACTGACAGATGGCGTTCATAAGAAAAATGGAATTTTCCATGATGTAAAGGTTGCTAAGATGTGGTTGTGTTTTGTTAAATACTGGAATTATAGATCAGACTTAAAGGAACCTTATTTTTGTCAACTATGAATTATGAATAAATTTCTGAATCTGAGGAGGACAATGAATCATAGGAACCAGTTTTAATCAATGAAGGCAAAAATTAATCTGGGGACTGAAAATTAAGGACACACTTGTTTATTTCCCAAGACTATTTTGGTTCTAGCATCTTAGCGGTAGTAGAAAATGGCCAAATTTGGCTTTTCCTTCTTTCAATGAGCCATGGATTTTATTGATCAGTCTGTAAGTTCTCATATTTCCTTCTAATAGCTCAAAAGTGAACCTAGCAGTGCAATCCTACCCATGGCTATGAAGGAATAAGCTCAGATGGATTCAGTGGCACTTACTCCCAGGTAAATGTGTATAAGATTGAAATCTACATGAAGATTGTGGTAATATTCAGATCTATCTACTCAGTTCCTCAAATAATTGGCCAAATGGGAAGTACTTGCCTACAATAGTTTTTATCTCATGGGTAGCCCTAAATCCTCTTGGTTGCTGTTTTTATTCTGGAAAATATGAATGTGACTTGAGCCGATGTCAAAGAAATAGCTGTTAAATTCGGTACAAGACCACGTCACATTTCAGGGTAATTTGCTAAGTGTCACTCGCTGCCCCATGTTTACAATTTGCAGAGTGAAAAATGGATGCACAAATCCACAAGCCTGACCTAGAGGGACCTTGCATCTGATTGCCTACATCCTGACTCATGGATGAAAGATGGTGTTGACTTCCATGATCCTACGACAACTTTGTAATTGATTTTTATTTGACCTCCAGCGTTTAAATGTGTTCTCTGAAGAACTGTAAGGTCATCTGGGCTGTTAGCAAGCTGGACCACTGCACTCTGTATACGATACACAAATCCACAGGAGGCTGAGAAAGAAAGAGAAAGAGGGGGAAGAAAGAACCTGTAGCTTTGGAGTGGAACCAGTAGCTCACACAGCCACTTCTGGTATGATCAAAAAGTCTAATTCATATTGAAACACAGAAAGTCAATCAGCACAATGAGTTGTGTGTGTCATCAACAGTCACATGACCACCCAATTATGCTCACATGACACCCACCTGAAGCTTTTTCTCCAGGCTGACTATCAGAAGTTATGTGGGACTGAACATTTTCTGGAAAATATTTTCACTTCTGTTTTTTTCCTGGGAAACATCCCCCCCCCCCCCAGTTTATTGTTTTATAAAAATTTGTTACAACATAAGTTACAGTAAGCCCTCAACTTATGTGAGCGTTACGTTCCAGGAATCTCTCCTAAAGTCAAAATCAGGCATATGGGTGCAAGGGCGAGTGGGATTGCCAAAGTCTTTTTTTCCTGGACACCCACCCCCTTTGGACCCCCTTCTTAATTTTTTAATTTTTGTCAAGTGGGTAAAACTGAACGTGCACAAGTTAAATGCGGGCTTACTATTCTACAACACAAGTCAAATTGATGTCTCCCTGTGTAGCGTTGAAATCTGCAAAGGAAACCTCAGCAGCTTGATGTTTAGATGCAGAGGGCCAGTTGAGTGCATGTCACAATGGGTGGATGCAACAGTGCTCCACCATCTCCATACTTGTGGGTAATGCACTCATGGAACTTGAAATACAAGAGGATCTTGGATGTTGGTTATTTATTTAGAATACTTAAAACCTGTAGGAACGCGAGTGGCACTGTGGGTTAAACCACAGAGCCTAGGACTTGCCAATCAGAAGGTCGGAGGTTCAAATCCCCACAACGGGGTGAGCTCCCGTTGCTCTGTCCCTGCTCCTGCCAACCTAGCAGTTTGAAAGCACATCAAAGTGCAAGTAGATAAATAGGTACTGCTCCAGCGGGAAGGTAAATGGCATTTCCATGCGCTGCTCTGGTTCACCAGAAGCAGCTTAGTCATGCTGGCCACATGACCCGGAAGCTGTACACCGGCTCCCTCGGCCAATAAAGCGAGATGAGCGCCGCAACCCCAGAGTCGGTCACGACTGGACCTAATGGTCAGGGGTCCCTTTACCTTTACCTTACTTAAAACCTGTAGTCTTGTGAAGTCACCTCGTCCCCCTTGGGTTGCCCAGGAAGGTCACTTTGGTACTGCTAATGCAGCAGTTTGACTTCACCCCGAGGTGCACTCCATTGTCTCTCAAGACAGAAGATGTTCTCGACAGCAACATGACGATTTGCACTCATGATGAAAATGAGGCAGTCCCACACAAACCTGCTTCCATACTGTTTGCAGGTTTTAGGGAAGCCATACTGCTCTATTTCCAGTCAGTGCCATGTCCTGCAGCTTCCTGCTGTAAATCCCTTAACTTTTTACAGAAGAAATGCTCTGGTTTATATATGTCTAATTTTTGTTGTACTGCAGCTGCTTCAGACAGAAAGAATGTGGCAACACAGAACAAACCACGGCAGAAGAACCACCAATGAACTATCAGTGTGTAAATAACATGTTGCAGAATATGTCAGCAACAAAACACTGCCCCAGAGGGACCCCATAATCCTGCTACACGCAACCATCCATTTGGTAAATGTACCATGGGACTATATGCCATGTGGGTAGATCAGGCATCCTTAGGGAACTCTTGTTTAGGGGACTTAGAACTATTTTGGAGAACAAAGTTTTGAGGGAGGGGATTTTCCCCCCTATGTCAAACAACGAAGCATTCTTTCAAATGAACATTTGGGTGAAAAGTGCCGAGTTTATTTAGACTGGATAAAACAAGATTCTCCAGTCAGGCACCAGTTGAGCCATAATTTGCATGAAATAAACAACAATTTTCAGATGGGGGGAAAAACAAACACAGAGAGTAAAATAAATAAATAAAGCCTAATTATAGTCTAAGTAAGCATATGGTGCAGCTCCATTTTACAGGGAAATCATATCCATGTGGCACAAACTAGATTCTTCAATGGCTAGTTGTATGACCAGCACTTTTTTTCCTGGGGGTATTCAAGGGTATGCAGTACCAGCATTGTACATGACTGAAGCAATGCTCTCATATGCCTTGCCCACAGGATGGAGTACTGCCATGCGTGATTTTATTTTTATTATTTATTAAATTTGTATACTGCTTCTCATCTGAGGAACTCGGGGCAGTTCACAGCATAAAAATACAAAACACAAACACAAAATCCATAATAAAAACAAGAACAAAGAAAGCCAACAAAACCTAGAGGGCTGTGAGTTCTCAATCCCAGATTTAAATCAGTTTGCAGGGAGTGATTTTGAACAAGAGCATGGACCTGAAGGTTCAAGATTATGAGATAATGCTCGGTTGCCTAGCTACATTGCATCTCTTTTCTCTAAGACGTTTGGAGGAAAGCCACAATGGGGGTCCTCAGGAGGCCTTACGGGTGATGATCCTGTTCCAGGGGCCAAGTCAGGTTAGCAACAGAAGGCTAGGAGAGCAGGGCCAATTGCAGAACAGCTGCTGCACGACTTTTCATCAGAACACAGGATGGTGCCTTATACAGTGGTACCTCGGGTTAAGTACTACTTAATTCGTTCTGGAGGTCCATTCTTAACCTGAAAATGTTCTTAACCTGAAGCACCACTTCAGCTAATGGGGCCTCCTGCTGCCGCCGCACCACCAGAGCACAATTTCTGTTCTCATCCTGAAGCAAAATTCTTAACCCGAGGTACTATTTCTGGGTTGACGGAGTCTGTAACCTGAAGCGTATGTAACCTGAAGCGTATGTAACCCGAGGTACCACTGTATCGAGTCAGATGATTCATGGAATCACAGAATTGTAGAGCTGGAAGGTTCAAACATCCCTCACTGTCAGAAAGTTCTTCCTGGTTGGTCCATTCAACTTAGTATTGTCTACACTGATGGGCAGCACATCTCAGAGTTTCAGACAGCCCTATGTGGAGATGTGAGATATTGAACCAAGGACCTTCTTCATGCAAGGCAAATGCTTTACCACTGAGCTATGGCCCTTTCCCCCTTCAGGCCTGTCTCCTACCAGAAACAATGAGAAGATGCACGACGCACAGGGCCTGCTGTTTACTGGGAGGCTGTAAAAGTGTCTCAATTCAATAACCGAGAAGGAAGTCTTCATCTGGGTCCAGCTTAGCATGAGAGCTGGAGAGGGGAGTGGGCTAATGAAGTGCCCCATCCTCTCGAAGCATTCACCCCTTATCCTTACTGGCAAATGAGCTCCAACAATCTGGCCCCACCTACTATGCGATTATCAACTCTTCAGGGGCATGTGTACAAACAGGAATTCATTCAGCAGCTGATAAATTGCCCACAATATACGTACTAATTTCATAATGCCACATCTAAAGAAGACAGTAAAGTAATGTTACAGGCCACCCCAATCCCAATGGGATTCCGGGGTATTTGCTCCTTTGGAGAATTGAAGATGCAGTGGAGACTTCTTTCACGGCATTAATAAATATGATTTATTCACATATTTATACCTGAATTTAGATGGAACGAGTCCAAATGTCATGGTCCGGTTCACGGGCGATCGAAGTCCCAGCAGAGGACGTCAGGACCGGGGGCAAGATGGCGGGGTGGGAGCAGGAAGAGGGGTCCAGAACCCAGGAGTCAGGAAGCCAAGAGTCCGAGGGTCAGGAAGCAAGGAGTCACGAAGTCAAGGATCCAAGGATCAAGAAGCAAGGAGCCAAGAAGTCAAGGGTCCGAGGATCAAGAAGCAGGCAGCCAAGAAGCCAAGGTTCAAGGATCAGGAAGCAAGAAGCCAAACGCAGTAAGGCAGGAAACGTGTTGCTGTGGCAAAGAGCCGAAGGGAAATGCTGACCTTATATCCCTTCCCTGCTCTTGCCACCAGGTGCTGCGAGTTACCAATCGGCCTCACCTGTGAGGCCTTGCCTTTTCAGAACCAACTTAGGAAGGCCCCAGTCCTGCAAAGTCCTATTGGTCACAGGGCCTGGCTCCTGCACTCGCACCTGACACCAGATCTTACAGCGTGGTCATCTCAAGAGGGGCTTGTTCACCATAGCAGTGCAGCCCTGGAGTCCAAGACATCTCTCCCAGCCTGCCTTCAGCCAGCCAGCCTCTATCATTCTGCCTTTTTCAGTTATCCCAAACCTCATGCCAAAGGGCCCAAACTGTGACATGATGCCCAGTTACCCTGGCAACCTTCCAAATCTCCTGTCTCTGTTCAGCCCTCAGGGCAGGGGGGAAGGATAGTTGTCTCATGCGGTCAGTACTCCTCTATAGCCCTGTATTGTTTCTTAATGGCCAGGTTATTTTGCATAGGGTGGCCCAATAATTCCTCCGCAGCTTGTATTTCTCCCTTCACATCCCAAACAGTCAAAATCTTACCATTTATTCATTTCTTGGGTTTAAGGGAGTCTCTCCGCCCCCGGCCACATTCGTAGCAATAATTTTAAAAGAGAAAAATAGACAAGTGTCATGGATAAGAAAAAGCAATATGATTAATAAGAAATACAACCAGTATAGCTGCAGCTGATTTTATAGACAAACAAGAAAAGAAGAGGGAATTTCCAGAGACTCTTACCACTACATCCATCCATTATTCAGACAAATAGTCATCTGAAGTCAAATGAAGATTCATGCAATGCTTAAAAGCTTGGCTGAATCAGCTAAATGAATGCACCAGGCTCATTTGGTTAACAAGCATGCATGCACTATATTTTGCTTTCCTGAGTTCTCCGGAAGAGGGCTATGTATTCTGTCCTGTGATGTCCGCCTACTGTTTTTATAGCAAAATTATAATATACCCAAATACTTCTCCCCCGGGCAAACTAATTGTTAATAATGAAAGAAGCTGTCAATTCAGTTCTAGCAAAAATCATCACGAACCACTCAAGTCTGCCAGATCTCTCCAAACATGTCAAATTTCATTACCCTGTTTAAGTGTCAAGAGAGTTATTTCCTCTAGAACAGGGAGAGGGAGTGACTCACCACTATGAACTTACTTGGCAGCTTTGAATGAGCTGGAGATCATTTGCATATGCAGTCAACACCAGAAAAGCATCAGTTGGCATGTTGGGAAATGGTGACAAAGATTCCTCTTGCCACCTCAGGAGGACCAAATGGGGTGAAACTCACTCGGAATGTACAAAGCAGTTGCCCACACTTAATACAAAATTATACTGCAGTGGGGCTGGGTGAAAGCCAACTGCACACAAATGCTTGAAAGTAGGTTTTCTGTTCGAGTCAGTGATCTCAACACACTCACACATTAGAAGGAAAAATTAGGTTGGGGCCAACTTATCTAAGTGTCCTCTCTCGACATTGTTGATGTAGGGATGTGCATAGGTGCTAGGAGAGGTTATATTTACAGTGGAACCTCTACTCACAACCACAGTCCGTTCCAGAGACCCATCCTTATGGCGAAACAGGTCACTGGGAGAGGTGCCATTGTGTGCAGGCACAGGCGGCGATTGCCCACTTCTGCGCATGCACAAACGGCGATCGCTGCTTCTGCGCATACGTAAATGGTGGCAAACCCACCGGTTACTTCCGGGTTTGCTGTGGTTGCAACTTGGATCATCCACGAGTGGAGGTGGTTGTAAGTACAGTGGTACCTTGGGTTACAGACGCTTCAGGTTACAGACGCTTCAGGTTACAGACTCCGGTAACCCAGAAATAGTACCTCGGGTTAAGAACTTTGCTTCAGGATGAGAACAGAAATCGCATGGTGGCAGTGGAAGGCCCCATTAGCTAAAGTGGTGCTTCAGGTTAAGAACAGTTCCAGGTTAAGAACAGACCTCCATAACGAATTAAGTTCTTAACCCAAGGTACCACTGTAGAGGTTCTACTGTATTACAGTAGATATTATCCTTCCTTCCTCACATTCGTGAGTTCAGCTGAGTACAATCCCTTTACAGCTTAAAGGGAAGCTTAGATAGGCTCATTTTAGCCTTTTAATTTAAGTAATCCAGGATGTTTTAAGGCACACTGGGTCCTCCTGGTATTCCCCCCCCTTCTCCCCCTTAAAACAATAATCACACAAACAAACTTGCAAAAGGTAAAAATAACATTTACTCACTTGGAGCACTTGTTGAAGAGTAACAGATAAAACAGCTTTGTTCAGGCAGGCTTAAAATAGTAATTTGGTTACAAAGACATGCTTAAGTCTAGCTTAGTTTAAGATGGTACAGGGGTGCCAACTTGAATTATATATTGTGGGGGCCCAGGTAAGCCCTGCTGCACATAATTGATCACATGATGTGGTACACACACACCATTTGAATGCAATGCCCATTAACTTTGGGGGGGCGGGCCCCTCGGATATTTTATTGCAGGGTCCGAAGTCTCTGAAGCCCCTAGAAGTTGGCTCCTATGAGATGGTGTCTGAGCAATGGAGCTCAGACATGCAGATTGTTCTCAGATTTCAGATTTCCATGCTTTACTTTGCTGACTTGTGATCTCTGCTGGGGCTCTCTCTCCCAAAGTACTTGCCCCAAACCTGAATTTTAGGCATCCAGGCAATTCTCCTTTTTTCCCCTTTTTAACCAAATTACTAAATATCAACAGCTGGCTGCCTTGGAGCCATCCTAGGCTCGAATGCCCCTTCCTTATCAGTACACATAGAGTAAACTAAGCCAGCACAATCAGAGAAGCAGAAAGAAACTTTGAGGAGGGTTTTCTGGCAAAGGATAAAAGAAGGAGCAGCCAGCGGCTAGACAGAAGATACCGTAAACGTTTTAGAAGCTGTTTCGTTTTATGAGGAAAGAATGGGCTGAAGGTGATGATACAAAGTGATAAGACAGCACTGTCCACATTCTTCGGTCAATAATGATCTGGTAAATCAGTGTTTTAAGGGGCCTCCTGGTTGCTTCGCACACCCTTTATTCTGTCAACCATTCTGACCGGTGTGGAGCCTTCTCTTTAGAGAGCATTGATGTTGTTTGAGGTGGACTATGTATGTGCCAGAAGTGGGTTCTACAAAGGACACAAACATGGGGGTGTTTCCCCCCTCCTTCTACCCAGATTTGCATTGGCTCACCCCCCCACACACACCTACCCACAAGCATCCACCCCAGCCCTTGTTCTTTCTTTAGTTCACATTTTAGTTTAAGTCGTTGCTGTCGGTGAAAAGACAGCTAAACATGAAATGTAAAGAAAAAGAAGGTACCTTTTATCATATGTGGTGGACCTGCCCCAAGGTGAAAGACTTCTGGGAGAAGATTTATAATGAATTTTTTAAAAATGTTGACATATGCATTCATTAAGAAACCAGAGGCCTTTTTTCTTGGAATAACAGGTTTGGAATTGCCCAAGAAAGATGTTAGACTGTTTTTGTATGCTACAACTGCAGCTAGAATTTTGTTAGCCAAGAACTGGAAAACGCAAGAAGTGCCAACAGTGGAGGAATGGCAGATGATGGACTTTTCGGAGATAGCTGACCTCACCAGAAGAGTCCGTGACCAGAAGGAGGAGGAGCACCAAGAGGAATGGAGGAAATTCAAAGACTATTTAGTTAAATATGCTAAGATAATTTAAATAGAAATACTTGCAAACACCAGATAGGCTTAGGATTTAAATATGTGATGTTATAGAATAACATGTTTAAATTTAATATGAAAAGAAAGAAAGACGTTAATTGATTAAGTAAATTTTATGAGAAATTTGTTTTGGAAAACTGTTACAATGATATATATTGAAACTCAGCCAGGGGGATTTGAGGAAGTCACGTAACAATGTTATTAAGACTGGAATAATTACAGTTAGGATTTATGTTTGTTTGTTTGTTTATAAATTTTGGAAAATCAATTAAAAAAAATTGGAGGGGACAGCTAAACACGGAGAGGATAAATCGGAACTGAGCAGGGGAACGTTGCGAAACATGTGCAGCTTGTCTGGAGCTTTCCACGTGATTCGTGAGATGCTGAGCGAAAACATGCTCCTCAGGTCCTCCTGACAGCAGTTGCAGGCCTCACCTTTGGAGACCGAATTCCCACACTTTCCCATCTGCTCGCTGCCATTAAGTTCAAAGTCAGAGTACAGAATCTGTTTAATCAGATGGGACTGCTTGCTGTTAGGCGTTCAGAGGGGTGTTCTGTATCCAATGACTAATCCTTACACTTGGCAAAATACAACATTTGTTTTCCAGAGACTCTACAGGGTTCCCTCTCTCTCTCTCTCTCTCTCTCCCCCCCTCTCTTTACATGTAATATTCCTTAGCAGGGGTTAGACTGGGGGGGGGCGAGAAAGCATATCTGAATATTTCAAAAGGAGTCTATTGAAACCTGGTACAAACTGCATTTCTGCAGGGAATTTGGCTAAGCAAACCATTTCTGTGGTACTTATGTATTCTTGGTTTTTTATGATACAGTTGCTTATTATTAAGCACAGAAAATTCACAGACACAAGGTATCAGTTTCAAATAAATATGGTAATTGGATGTAGTAAAAAAAAACAGGGGGGTTCCTTTCTGAACAATACCCCCTTCAATCTTACTTTATTTTATTTTTAGGTCCAGTTCACATGGAGGTTTGTGTGTGATTTCTGCTGGGGTTTAAGTCAGGGGTGGGATCCCCTCCAGCTCATCAGCTGTTCAGTAGGGAGCAGGAAAGAGGTAAAAGGATGTGGAAGCTGTGGAAAGTTTTCAATTGAAGCTCCTTCCTCTGCAAGGAGATGTGCTGGAAAAAGATCAAAGCACAGTGGGAAAACGTCTCAGCAGAGGGGCGGACTTGCAGAGATGCAGAAACTGTCGATGCATTTTGCAGGCAGTTTTTGTGATGCAATTACATTTTGCCGGTTGAGGCTTTGAACAACAGTAAGGAGGGGCTTGCAGTTCAGCTGCACATTGGCTTTTATCTGTATTGTTGCAAGCCACCCCAATCTCTGAGCAGTGCTTACTAGGTTCCAGGTCCTTACCCAGGGTTCAGTTTCCTTGGAATGAGGGACAGTGGAGACTGTGGTGTCCTTATGATATATAAAAAGGTAAAGGTAGACCCCTGACCATTAGGTCCAGTCGTGGCCAACTCTGGGGTTGTGGCACTCATCTCGCTTTATTGGCCAAGGGAGCCGGTGTACAGCTTCCAGGTCATGTGGCCAGCATGACTAAGCCGCTTCTGGCGAACCAGAGCAGCACACGGAAATGCCGTTTACCTTCCTGCCGGAGTGGTACCTATTTATCTACTTGCACTTTGACATGCTTTCGAACTGCTAGGTTGGCAGGAGCAAGGACTGAGCAACGGGAGCTCACCCCGTAGCGGGGATTCAAACTGCCAACCGTCTGATCGGCAAGTCCTAGGCTCTGTGGTTTAACCCACAGCGCCACCCGCATCCCTTTATGATATATATTTACACATATATTCTGTGAACTGCACTGAGACCCTCGGGTATAGGGCAGTATGTAAATTCAATTAATAATAATAATAATAATAATAATAATAATAATAATAATAATAATATACAATCTGAGGGATTCACAGCACCCCAACACCCCAAGAAAGTCTTGCTTCTCCCACAGCTACAGACTTGGATCCCAGCAGAACTCAGGCATGGCTGTGTCTCTGATCTGCCCAGCCTGCTTTCTGCTTCTAGCTCACACACCTCAATTTGACTTTTGTCTTTCTAACTAACAGACTTCTGTTTCAGTGTATCTGAAGAAGTGTTCATGCACATGAAAGCTTATACCAAGAACAAACTTAGTTGGTCTCTAAGGTGCTACTGGACAATTTTTAATTTTATACACACACACACACACACACACACACACACACTAACAGACAGTTGAGGGAGGGAGGCCTGCCCATTTGTTTTCTGGCACAGAGCCACTTGCTTTGTATTCTGAATGGCCCATACTTTGGGGGCCACTACCAGGAAACTTGCCTGAATCCTTGTTAGATCCGAGAATTAGAAGGGACTCAGCCATAAAACCTAACCGCCTCAACTCTGCCCAAATTCACAACATTATTCTTCTGCTCAGATTACTAAATTCCTTTTTAGGCATCAGCATAGGCAGGGGAGATAACAAGAGCAAGTTGAATTTATTCTAAAAACCAGAAAGAAAAGTTAATGGAGAAATGGAAAGTGAAACTTGAGTGGAATTACAAGAATTAAATATATGCCTCTGTTTCCATGGAAAACAGATCTCTCTGTGTGTTTGTGAGTATGGTACCTTCCACTATTGGAATGTGACCCTAGGACCAGAAAAGCTTCCCTTCCTCATGGACTGTGGTCCAGATGAAAATCAGTCCCCGTCCCCGTCCCCCCCGCTCTGCAACTGCCCTTAAAATTTATATTATGGGTATGTTGGTGCTGCAAACTGGTTTAGCCCAATATTGGATATGGATCGTTTAAGCAGGTCCACTTACGGCAAATGACTGCAATATTTTTTCTCTTGATACAAGACAGGCAATGTGCAGGGAACCAAGCGCTATGAGCCAGCAGCCAAGAAGTTCAACTTTCCCCTGAGCTTCCCCCTTTCCCTGCTCTTTCACTTGAAATATTCATTGAGGCAGGAGCAATGGATTTCTATGATGGCAGTAAAAGGAAGCCACACGCATTGCTCTACAGAAAATAATAATATTTAGAACTACATTCGCACAGACCTGAGTAAATAGTTCTCAGTGTTCTTTTTTTTTTTTACTGTTTAACTTCTTTTATTTTTAAAACTTTTCCATAACTGTTTTATTATATTTTGTGCAGTGCCTTGAGACATATGTGGAAAATAATTAACAAATAACAATAATACTAATGCTACTAATGGTCTAGGTCCTGGTTAGATTATTACCCCAGAAGTAGAAGCAATCTCACCAATTTAATCTCATTTGCCTAGGTAAAAGGTAAAGGGACCCCTGACCATTAGGTCCAGTCATGGCCGACTCTGGGGTTGCGGCGCTCATCTCGCTTTATTGGCTGAGGGAGCCTGCGTACAGCTTCCGGGTCATGTGGCCAGCATGACTAAGCCACTTCTGGCGAACCAGAGCAGCGCACGGAAATGCCATTTACCTTCCCGCTGGAGCGGTACCTATTTATCTACTTGCACTTTGACGTGCTTTCAAACTGCTAGGTGAGCAGGAGCAGGGACCGAGCAACGGGAGCTCACCCCGTCATGGGGATTCGAACCGCTGACCTTTGATTGGCAAGTCCTAGGCTCTGTGGTTTAACCCACAGCGCTACCTGCAATGCCATTGGAAGGAAAGTGGAGTCTCTAGAAATGGATGTTAATTGCAATGTTAGTTGGAATGTACTTCGTTAATAATTTTGAAACTTAATAAAAATTAATTGGCAAAAAAGGAAGGAAAGTGGAGTCTACGCATGCACAATAAAGTCCTTCTTTCTTGGTGCTTAACTTTGTTTCCGTTAAGAGATTTAATTTGCCCAATTAACAGATTTCTGATCTAAGCTCTGCCAGTTACAGGTTAATGGACCTAACAATCCTTTAAGTCTTTCAGGAAACGTTTCTTTGCTCCCATTCAACCAATAAGTGATAACACTGAGATTCAGCTACGTCTGCCAGGAGTAGATTGGGAAAAATAAACTCCTTAAAGAATCTCAAACTTGGTATCATATTAATCTTTCATGGATAAACTAACTTTGACAAGATATCCCTTTAACCCATATTGCCGCCTGCAATGTGGGTTGTCTATGATACAGCACTTTTTCACCTTTTCAATTTACGTAGAAGTAGAGAGTCTAACCCACTTGTGTACACTGGGAGTATGGAAGCCAGGGTGGAGGCAATAGCTTCTTTAACCTCCGAGATTGCAATCTGGTATTAGTTGTTTGCTCTGCATTTGTCAATCCATTCCCAATCAACATTACTACTAGACTTTTTGTTTAACATAGCTTAAGACTTCAGCTCCAGCATTGTACTGCCATTATCCGCTCTCTGTCTTCTTGTAACAGAAGAGCAGCAAAACAATGGGACTAATCCAATCACATGAGTTGGATAACTTTTTAACCAAACACGAACACATTTACTCCAATCTGTCACAGATGCAAGCCAGATAATGCTAAGCTGAAGTACAACATCCCATCCTTTCAAACTCCTCTGGAAGGCCAAGACTTCAGACAGTGTTTCGACCCAAGCCACTGAAAATAACTAGACCACCCTTGTTATTTCATAAATAGAATCAAAGAAGGTTTGTACGGCAGCATATGCTGTATGGCCAGCAACCCATTCTTACTCTGAGAGCAGCTTGGTGTGTTTTTAAGCTGCCCTTTTTCGCACAGCGAGCTCCTTATTAAATACAGATTTTGCCGTGGAAAATTGGTGACTTTCTTTTTCCTTTAAAGAGAGATCTTGCATTCCAAGCGGCAACTGAAGTGCTGTGTTTTGTTTAATGCTTTCACACTTAAGGATACACAGGTCAGTATAAATAAAGCATACCTTTAGCAGAAAAAGCCATTTTACAGATTTGATATAATACTCGAAATTGTGCAATGATACGTTGCCAAAAGGAAAAGGAGAAACAAAATCTAGACATGTGGCACCTTAAAGACGAACAGGTTTATTCTGAGAATTTTTTTAGTTCAATAGGGCTCACTCCAAAGTAACTGTATGGTTGCAGTCACACGATCATCCCTTGGTTTCATAAACAGAGGTATGCTTTGCCTTTCGCTGTTTTCCAGTCACATGCTATCCCCTCCCCCCCCCCATGTGCTGCACTAAATCAGGAAGTCTTCAATTAACCACAACTTCCCATTACATCCAAAGTGGGGGACTTTGGCTACCAACTTCCAAACAACTGAGTTCTGAAACCAACTCCAAACCGCAGTTTAAGATCCCGGCTTGTTCTGAAATGAGAAACCTTTGTTTCCCAGTTCAGATGTAACTGTTAACGGAAGACTTGGGTTAACTGCAACACGCCAAGAAAGGAAAAGGACTACCAGGCTTATTATAAAATCTTTGCTATACAGTGGTACCTCGGGTTAAGTACTTAATTCGTTCCAGAGGTCTGTACTTAACCTGAAACTGCTCTTAACCTGAAGCACCACTTTAGCTAATGGGGCCTCCTGCTGCTGCCACACCGCCAAAGCACGATTTCTGTTCTCATCCTGAAGCAAAGTTCTTAACCTGAAGCACTATTTCTGAGCTAGCAGAGTCTATAACCTGAAGCGTATGTAACCTGAAGCGTATGTAACCCGAGGTACCACTGTACCTACAATTGTTTCTTCAGAGGTATACTCCTGACAAGTTTAAATAAAATATTGCCTCCTCCCCCTAAACCTACTCATAAAATATTATTTTTTGCTGTATGAGTCTGAGTGGGCAATAAATGCATGACATCTACCAGACTCATTGATGCGGTTTGTGAATTTCCTCCCTTCTGAATAACAAAACAGCTTACTTGCCAGCAGTCCCACCAGCTATTTTTCTCTAGCTACAGTTTTCTGATGGAAGCAGTAATTCATTGCTAGAGCAGATGTATATTAGAGATAGAGATGTGTCACTAAATGCCCATTATACCATCAGCAGCTTAAACAACCACTTCAGATAGACACACAGCACATTCTGCTCTCATCTAGCTAAATAATCTGCAATGGTTCGGTTACATCCACCTCCTTTGAATCAGTTAGAACAATTGCCAAAGTAATCAAATGGACATAAGAGGGCGCTGTTTGGCTTCATCTCTTGGAAGAGAGCATTGTTAACCAAACAGTGAATAACAGCAGTGCCTTTAAGAGCTGTTCAGTGTCCAGCATTTCATAAAGCAGGAAATGGGGTTGTGTGCTCTAGAAGATTAGATATTGAGCCCAACATTTGCCAAAAGTAAGACAAAAACTGGTGTCTGCTTTAAGAAAACTCTAAGCAAACTGGGATGTCTGCCCCATATTTGTACTGCTGTTTTGTGCACTATAGTTCTTTTGATTTAATGCTACTTATAGACGTTAAAATGTCCAGCAGAAATATATAGGAAGGGTAGATCTTTAAAGTAAACATTTTTTTGCATGTTGAAGTTTCTGCAACCTGACAAACGCGAAGACTGGCAATTGCATAGACCAGGGCTAGTCAACATGGTGCGCTCCAAATACTATAGGACTCCAAGTCCCATCAGGACCAGCCAGCATAGCAAGTTGTCAGGCATGATGGAAGTTGTAGTCCAAGAAGATCTGGGGGGCACCATGTTGAATACACCCAGTGTAGATGTTCAAACAAGGTCATAGATATGTATGCAAGCACATATAGGAATATTTGTTCATTGCCTGGCCAACATGCATAGTCTCCAAAGGGGCAGGCAATGTATTGCCCTCCTGATGTTGTTGAGATGTAACTCTCATCATTCTCAAACACTGGCCATACTAGCTTGAACTGATGGGATTTGTAGTCCAATGACATTGGGAGGGGGGGTCATCACTGGCTATTCCTGCTCCAAGTGAAGCTGGTGAACATGCTCAAACTGTCAAAACTGGGGATTTCTTACACTGCCCAGTCAATGTGCATGCAGATCTTAAGAACACAAGAAGAGCCTGCTGGATCAGGCCAGTGGATCTGCTGGAACTTGCTGGATCTTGTCTAGCATCCTGTTCTCACAGTGGTCAACCAGATGCTTGTGGAAGATTTGCAAGCAGGATTCAAGCACAAGAGCATTCTCCTTTCCTGTGGTTTCTAGCAACTGGTATTCAGAAACACTGCATGAGAGCTTGCTTGTTCAATTTGTGCACGGTCTACAACATCACCTGCAGGATCAGACAGTGTACAATTTCCCCCATTAATGATTCGCATTGAGCATGCTTTTAGGAGCCAACCTTGTAGCCTTCTCATATTCTTACGTTTTCTGTAAATCAGATTCTGTAAGACATTTTATGTTGGTCTCTATATAGGATAATGATGTGATGCAGGCAATTTTAACAGAGCCAAATATTCTGCTCGTTTAAGAAAAAAAGGTCAACAGTGGAGAACACTCTTCAGCAAGTGACGGCTTCTTTCACTTGCCAAATTGGAATGGGGAGCCAGTTCTGAATGCCAGTTGTGTTAGTTTCCCCATCTCCGACTATGTAGCAGGATTGACATATAACAAAAGACACATGCTGGAGTTCTATAATTACTTGGCCATAAGGGAGATTGAGGATTAGTGGTAGGGGGGAATTTTGATATTCAGAGGCAACACCCACTGTAACTGGCATGCTCCATCCATATTAAGTCACACGTTTCCCCAAGGACTAGCCAGGCTATGTGGATCTTGGCTAAATGAATCACAAAATACCCTATAGAGGGCAGTCCAGGAACAGCAACCCTTTCAACTTCCTATGCTTTCTCCTGGGCAGCTAACCAAAACAGGGATTTTTTTAAAAAAAGTAAGTCTGAACAGTCAAGTTCATGAGTGAAGTTTGCACAGAGTGAAAAAGAAAAGGGATATGCATATGAAAAAGAAGAGAATATGAGAAGGCACCATTTGTGATACGATACATGAAGGCATCAGATTAATACCCTGTTTCTAGTCTTCAGGGTCCTTTCAGATTAGTTATCAGTTTATGAACACAGCTTTGCAACCAAGCTTCTCCTCCTCTAAAAATTAATATATTTTTATTATTTCACAAAAACGAACCATATTCCAAGGATTCCATTATCTTAGGATGTGGGTCTGTACTTTACAGTCACCATCATGGTTGTATTAATAACCATTACAAAAATTCTGCGTCACATAGAAGGGCTTTTCTCAAGGTTCACCTTATTGGTTTTGCTGAGTCTATAATGCTTTGTCTCTTTTGAGACTGTGGTGTTTTCAGGTGTCTTTCCTGACCAGTTCATTGCCAAACTTTGCTTGGCTGCTGTTAAGATGACTTAAAAGTGCCATGTTTCTGACTCATACACCTTAATGAATTGCAATAACGCCATAGCAGAATCCAGTACTAACATTCTCTTCCATAAGTTTTAGAACTTTGCCCAGTTCTAAAACTGCCTTTTTAATATATAAATCCAGCAAACAACCTTCAAATATCAGTATTTTATTCTAAGCACTTTATAAGGTTTTAACATTTTTTTCCAAGTGAACATTTCTTTTAAGGGTGTATGTTTTTATATATATTATTCACCTGAGAATATCCAACCACATATATATGATTCCATTTGTTTACAAGCACTAGATCCAAAGATGCTTATCCGACCATTTTTATTGTTTCCTCTACTCTTTGAATCAAAACAGTCTCCCACAATCAATCAATTGTGTTGATTAATCAGTTACTAAGGGGGCAAATAAGGCAACAGTCCTAAACAGACTTCCTAGAGAGCAACCTCCCAAGAGCTCAGTGGGACTTACTTCTGTGTTTAAAAAAGGTAAGAGGTAAAGGACTCCTGGATGGTTAAGTCCAGTCAAAGGTGACTATGGAGTTGCGGTGCTCATCTCACTTTTGGGCTGAGGGAGCCAGCGTTTGTCCACCGACAGCTTTCCGGTTCATGTGGCCAGCATGGCTAAACTGCTTCTGGTGCAATTGAACACCATGATGGAAGCCAGAGCACACGGAAACGCCATTTACTTTTCCACCACAGTGGTACCTATTTATCTACTCGCACTGGTGTGCTTTTGAACTGCTAGGTTGGCAGGAACTGGGACAGAGCAATGGGAGCTCACCCCATCACGGGGATTAGAACTGCCAACCTTCCGATCGGCAAGCCCAAGAGGCTCAGTGGTTTAGACCACAGCACCACACATGCATAGGATCAGTCTGCACAGCTTCCAACCTTAGCTTTAACAAGTGGAATCAATTTTTACTAAAAGGGATGTGAAATGATGGGACTTGTAGTCCATCAGTATCTGGTGAGCCACAGGTTCCCTAACCCTGGTGATGAGGCTGATCCATCTTAATATTAAATGCCTTCTTCTTCAACAGACCATAAGAGTGTTTACCATTTGCCATCATCTGCCAGCAGCCATTTGTCTAAGTCAGGTGTGAGGAACCTTTGTCACTCCAGTCATTGCTCAACTACAATCCCCATCATCCCTGACCATTGACTATGCTTGCTGGGGTTGATGGGAGTTGAAGTCCAGCAACATCTGGAGGGCACTTGATCTAAGCCCTTAATTTGTGATCCCATTTCTGGATCACCCAGTTTCTTTCAACACACCAAACCCTTTCTACAAGCAATATAAGCATTTATTGTTCAACACCTACGTACTTATTCAATGCTATAGTAAAAATACCTGACCCACAAATTTTGCTTTGACAGATCCCATAAATGAGGAGTTTTACAAAGGCTTCAAGAATGGTAATATAGAAGTTTAGGCTAAGTATTTCATTGCCAAGGACTGCTTTATATGATTTCTGGAGAAAGATACAGAGAAAAACCTCAGAGGTGAGAGGAAAGGCAGTTGAAATTAAACATGAAGAGGAAAGAGACAGCAGCAAACATTACACGATTACGTAGGAGAAATGTAACGGGCTTCCACGCAACCAATATATCACTCACCCCATAAGTTAATATTTCCAGGTTTCTCCCTGCAAAGGGGATTTGTGCTTCTCTAGTTGAACCGCTCTAGAAAGAGATATTCTCACAGGATCCCTCATTATCTAAATGCCATTAGTTACTGTTATGGAATGCTTTGCAGAAGGGTCTCAAAACATTTGCAGGCGGGGAAGCCATAGTCTACAAGGCTTCCAAAAAGGAAGGGTGTGTGGAGGAACCCAAGAACAGGAAAAAGGAATTACACTCAGCATCTATTCAAGGGCTATTATATGTCCCTCATCATGACTCTTTCCAAAGGGAGGTTTCTCCTGTTAGTGGAAGAGCACAAACCCAAGCTAAGCTCTATGCACGTCTAAGAGATTATTACAAAAAATGAAGTAAATAAAAAACGTCTAAGACATTTTTACAAAAAATGAAGTATGCAGAACTGTGGCTAAAGCCAATGGTACATCTAAACTACATTTAAATCACAGAACTAGACTTCTGTGCTGGTGCATCTGTTTGCAACAACAGCACAATATTATTCTAATTTAGATCTAGAATCACAGTTCAGCACTGCACTGTGCAGAGTGGTGCAGGCTAATGACAGAAAATTAGGGTCAAATAGTGTTCTGTGGAAATAGGCTGCAGGTTGGAGATATGAACAGCTTTCTGCTGGACTTTTTATTACCTCACAACAATCACTCGGTCTGAGACAATGTGCTGTTCACAGCACCTTGCCCCATGAGACCCAGTCCAACTCAGCTCAGTCTGGCGCGTTTGCGTGAAGACAGCACTGCCATCTACTAGTCACAACTGATCCAAGCCCATTCTTCAAAACAATCCGCTTGGCACAGAAATATTTATTATCCCTCCCTGGTGGGTGTATCTAACCCCGAGGAGCAAAATGAATCCCAGCCAAAGAAAACGAAATATGTAACGTCCATGCGAATAACAGATGTTATTCTCCTGTACTATTTTTAGAAACAACATTTATTTGGGAATGCATGGAATTGCTGGCATATATTTTTCAGGTCAGTTATGCAACATTTGCCGTCATATCTAGCAGAGGAACAAATGTAGTATATGCAAGCAACTGAAAACAGCTCGCTGTTTACGTACAGAAACACATTCTGGGAGTTTCTAGTCCTCATGACTGCAACTGGTTTTACAGTATAGAATTTGGGCCAATGGTGTGCTTCATAGTTGCCCTCCGACATCCAACCCCCACCCCCACCATAGCTCCTGGGCCAGCTCTGTGCTCTTTGAGACTGTGTCATTATAGCCAGTGAGTAAGCCTGATCTTCAAGATTTAATAGGGAGTTGGGCGGTACCAATTCGTAGTAGTACTGACATTATTATTATCATCAGTGCTTTTTTCCGGGGGTACGCATACCCCTAAACATATTGTGAATCCAACGGGAGAAGAAACTTTTTTTTAAAAAATTAGTTTCTTCTCTAGCACAGTGAATCATCAGTTCCATTGCTACCCCCAATGGCGGCCTCATGCCACAGTGTTCCTGTCAATGGTGATTTTCTTGAGTCAAAATGAGAGTACCCCTAAACCATTTTTAAAGGAAAAAAAAGCACTGATTATCATTATCATTAGGCTGATATCAGGTGTATAGTCAGGATCATTGCCTGAATCCTAAGGGCATCCCTTAGGTCCCAGGTTCATATTTGAAAAGCTGGTCCCAAACAATTGTCCTGTGAGCAAGCAATGAGCCAATGGCTGTTGTGACTGGTGGGACACGGTCACCCTCCAAGCACTGGAATACTCACCTGGTCTGATCTGGGAGAGGGAAGGGTGCCAGTCCATCACTCTCGCCAATTCATCTATGCAGACCTGACCCCCCAGCACCACCCAGTCCGGCCCCAGATCCACCCAGGTAAATACTGCAATGATGATGATGCTCCACCACACTGACTGGTACTATGAAGGAGCACTTTATGTGTCATGGCTCGCCCCTGCCCTAACCTCTCCCTTGAAGATACCCAAGTGCATCATGTTCAAGCATCTCTCTTCTAGTGCACAAGCTATGGTCTTATGGTCTTGGTGACCAGGCAGAATGGCCACTCCTTACTCTCCAGCATCCATTGCCTGAGGCTACTGTTTTATGCTGCCTAACAGTAGGATTGGCCCTGCTAAATGTAGGAATACAGCAAAAATACCCATCCCCTAACAATAAAGGTAAAGGTACCCCTTACGACTCTGGGGTTGCAGCTCTCATCTCGCTCTATAGGCCACAGACAGCTTCTGGGTCATGTGGCCAGCATGACTAAGCCGCTTCTGGCAAACCAGAGCAGTGCACGGTAACACCGTTTACCTTCCCACCGGAGCGGTACCTATTTATCTACTTGCACTTGACGTGCTTTTGAACTGCTAGGTGGGCAGGAGCTGGGACCGAACAACGGGAGTTCACCCTGCCGACCTTCTGATCAGCAAGCCCTAGGCTCTGTGGATTAGACCACAGCGCCACCCGCATCCCTTTCCCCTAACAGTAAAGGTAAAGGGACCCCTGACCATTAGGTCCAGTCGTGGCCGACTCTGGGGTTGTGGCGCTCATCTTGCTTTATTGGCTGAGGGAGCCGGCTTACAGCTTCCAGGTCATGTGGCCAACATGACTAAGCCACTTCTGGCGAACCAGAGCAGCACACGGAAACGCCATTTACCTTCCCACCTGAGCGGTACCTATTGATCTACTTGCACTTTGACATTCTTTCGAATTGCTAGGTTGGCAGGAGCAGGGACCGAGCAACGGGAGCTCACCCCATCATGGGGATTCGAACCGCTGACCTTCTGATCGGCAAGTCCTAGGCTCTGTGGTTTAACCCACAGCGCCAACCGCATCCCGCCCCTAACAGTAGCTGGTTGCAAAGAGAGATGGAGGCTGTTGAACTGATAGCCCTCCACAGTTCAGGCCACTCCTGCCACCACCAGCCCACCAAACTACATCCCACATGTTCAAGGTTTGGATATTGGGCCCAGCATGTTGTCTGAAACAGGCAACTGAGAGGAAGAGATAAGTAATGTGAAGTCTTGAGAGGACACATTTAAAAACTTGGGTGCTATCCAAAAGCTTGCTTCAGAGTTATAAGTGGTTGTTGTTTGATGCAAAC
Organism: Podarcis raffonei; assembly: GCF_027172205.1. NCBI lineage: Eukaryota > Metazoa > Chordata > Lepidosauria > Squamata > Lacertidae > Podarcis > Podarcis raffonei. The sequence goes on along the minus strand of NC_070610.1, from coordinate 27,059,115 downwards.
AACACAGGGATGTTTAGAAATGTGTTAAGAATTCCCCTCAGGAGCTTGGATAGGTTTACCTCTTAATTACTTACGAAGCTGCCGTACAGTATGCCATTCCTTCCTGATGTTTAATAATGCTTTTGAAAGAATCCTTTATGAAGATGGATAGTATTGTAATTGTGCAGCTGAGGAACTCGCGGGCTGTCAAAGAAAACAGAGGCCAGTTTATCACGGGTGAGGCTGCGTTTTTCATTATCCGCCACTGTCTTCCTCAATAGAGTTTCTATTAAATAAAAACAAATTGACCACTAGGGAACAGATATTATTAATGATCATCTTTATTGTTGTTAGCCATGGGCCATTGCAACTTGCCAGTGAATGATTAGATTGCATATAGCAAAATATCCTGTACTGAAATTGTGAATAGCAAAAGGCTCCTCTCATCAGATGAAGCCCAGCAGAAGATGTCACAAAGCAAATACAAATGTCAACAAATGGATATATTGTGCGATTGAAATCCAGCCCCATAAGGAGAGATTCAGTAATGTGCTATGCCTTATTCCTACCCATCCACCAGCAACAGACATCAATGCATGTTACTGCTAAACCAAGTTGGCTCATAATTCTAAAGCAGTTAATAGAACTAGGAGAGATTGCAGACCCATGATTCGGTTTCCAGTCAACTAAAAATGCTATCTTCTACTGGACTGAGCAATATAGTAAGACTTGAAGCCAAAAATGTGTACAGCCTGCAAAACTGATGAGCCACAACTGCATCCTCTGCATGGTGGATTCCGGGTGATATTTTGGCTTTTTGCAGGTCAAATGGATTACTGAGCCCCTGGTGAGCTGCCAATCACAGCTAGTAGTTTGTATTTCTGGTTCCGATGGTTCACAAAGTGTGTAAGCCTGAATGTACAACTTTTACAGAATTAGATACAAATTAATATAATTATTTTTTCAGGCTTTTTTATATGTGATTGAACTAGTATTTCAAGACACAGAAATACTCAGCACTGCACCAACAAAGGTATAGTTGTACACATTTGAACTTTACACATGCTCATTGGGGCTAGGTTAGCTGAAACTCAGAGATGTTTCTCTTTCCCTTTCAGAATTTGTATTTAACAATACCATAACTATATGGGGTGGCATTCAACTAAATTTTACTCGAAGTGGACTCAGAGTAGTCATGTTCATTACTTTCAGTGGGTTTGCTCCGCAGAAACCTCAGTTCTATCCAGTTTTTAAGACAGGGTTTGATACACTGGTGGAGTTTAGTGAAGTTTAAAGAGAATGTGACATTTCCCTTAGAATGCTTCACTATTTATTATGCAGTAATAGTGACCTAGAATAGAGAAAGACTGCTAAACTTGGAACAGATCATGTCAGGGGGTGGGTAGGTGGGGAAAACTTTTGAAGGTTTCAACTTCTAAATGTTCCAGCAGCTGGCAACCTCCCACCCCCAAATGATCACCACAGAAGAGGCAAGGGTAGGTGAAAAGATAATAAATGTTAATTTTATGTGTTGACCTCTGCGGCCTAGTTGCAGCAGGGGGAGTCATTAGGCAATCTCTCGCCAGACCACCCATCACCTTGCATAAACTTTAGCAGAGAGGCTGTTGAGGACAGCAGGATTGCCAACGTCTTAATGAGCCACTGTAGATGAGCCTTTAAAAATGGGTCAGTGTGGTGATATTTTAAAGTGTGTGCTAAATGTCTGCATCTTTGGTTATAGAGAAATGGCTGCTTACTCCTGTAAGTCTTGTTTGGCGACAACAAAATTGGGGGGGTTCCCTAGCTATTTTCAGGGAGACGGGGTGAAATTCAGGGAGGAGTATGCGAATTTCACCAGCATTCCTCTGTGTTGCCAGTTGTCATGTTCGTAAATCCCCATAATTCCCTCAGAACACCATGGTATAACATTGTTCCAGGGTATTGTGGGAAACGAAGGCTGTGTACACGCTATACCTGTGAAGCACATTCAAAGCACATCGTTTCCCTCAAAGAATTCTGGGCCCTGTGATTTGTTGATGGTTGAGGTGACTTGTTAAGTCTGTGAGGGGTAAACTACAGTACCCACAATTCTTTGAGGTGAAAAGGGTACTTTGAATGGCTTTAAAGGTGTACTGTGTACATAGCCTAAATATGGTGGCCAGCTTCACAGTAGAACCAGGAAAGTGTTGCTGTGTGTGTTGCACACCCCAATTTAGAAATTTATTCCACACCAATGTTCCAAATGGGAACCCATGGAGGGGGTGGGGGGAAGTCACGGGATTTGGAGTAATCTCTGTATATGGATATATATTTGAATTTTTATACTTTTGTATTTGTAAAATCAAATAAAAATGTTTTAAAAATAAAAATAGAAATTTATTCCACACCACTGCTTTCCACCACCACCCCAACTGCAAAAGACTGGAAGTGGTTCCGTCCTCATATTTTACCTCAGACTCCCCATAAGATTTGATGGTTCTTTTGACACCTGTTGAAGATGTTCATCTTTCATTAAGCCTTCAAAGCTGGTATCTGTATTAGTTTTGAATTGATTTTATAGATAGGGTGTTGTTTTTATACACACACATATTTTCATTGTTTTTATACATGCAGTTGTTCTTGATAAGTTTTTATTGCATTGTAAATCACTTTGGGATGCCACAAGGGAAGTGATTCATAAATGAAAAATATAAATAAATAAGATTCAAACTGAACATTTAAGTATTTGAAAGCTTGGCCCAATCCTAGTTTAATCTTAATTCTATAAAATGTGTTACCTTCTGATTTCTACATATCAAGGCACTGTTAAAAGTCACAGTCTCAGCCCAGGCTGTTTTCATTTGCTTGTTTTAAATAGTCAATTGGAAACTGCAGTTGGAACAATAGTTCCTAGCCAACAAGGAAAAACAACCCAGGCCTAGCTCTAAAAGTCTTCCTGACAGCCCAAACTTAACCTTTTCTTGCTGCTGACACATAATGCAAAAGTCTTCACACCCAGCCCAGGTTTTTAGTTTTTTTAATTTATTTCAAGAGTTGTAAACTTGGGATAAACAATCCACTCCCCCTTCATGTGTGGAAATTTTGTAATGTGCCCACAAGTTAGGAACGGTAATGTGTGTTCCTCACCTTCGCTATATTTTGTTGGACTGATTTTACATGCTCACCCATCAGTAAATATTCTTTGGGTGGTTTACACCAAAATAAACAGTAAGACAGCAAAGAACTTCCTTTCAAAAGAGGCTGCCTAAAACAACTTACGGTCCAAACTGAAACCACAATTAAAGCAGAATTAGAAAACCTAGGTCTTTATTCACCTGGGTTATGCTTCAATTTATTTGGCAGAGGCACCCAGAACAGGGCCGCTAAAGAAGGTCCAGGTAGGCATATGTGGGAGGAGGGAATCTTTATGTAATCTTCTCCCAAGCAATTTAGCGTTTCATCAGTTAAAACCAGCATTTTAATTGAGCCCTGAAATAGAGCATTGTTTCAGAGCTCCAAGGCACTGAGCAAGTCATCAGTTGATTGGCCAAAGCCAGTGGTGTAACATGGGGCAGGCACAGGGGTGGCTGCCCCAGGCACAAAATTGTTAGGGGCACAAAATTTCAGCACCCAGTGCTGCCTCAATATACTGTAGCTGTGCACTTCAGTCACCAAGCTCCCTTGAAAATGGCTTCTCCATGTGAACGAGGAAGTGACCTCTCCAGACAATGGAAAGGCTCTTCTTTCCTTTGAATGCACATCGATACTCTGTCTGTTTCCCTCCCACCCACCACCCACTTCATGGAGTCCCAGACACTGGCAACCCAAGCTACACCACTGGCCAAACCTCCCTCCATTGGTCATTTCCCCCACCCCCCACTTGCTGTGACCAGCAGCAGGACTTTAATTTTTCTCTGTAGCAAATGAGAAACTAAGCAGTAGGTCCTCGCAACCTTAGTAGTCAGTCTACCGGTGGGGTGGGAACATGCTTGCTGGAAAATCAGATACATCAAAATAGTTCATAAATGAACTTTGGGGATCTGGTGTCAAGCCTCACCATCCATTACACCCTGGTGCTTGGGCTGGAAATAGCAAAAGTGTTATGCTCTTCATTGGGTGTAGATGTTTTTGCAAATGACATTTCAGAATGTAAATATGCGACTACATTTCCTGGAAGAGTTTGCAGCAGAATAATTTGACTTCAATTTTCATCTCCTTTGACCCACATTTGGCAGCAGTATACATTAGTCCAGAGGATTCTCAGCCGAAAATAAAAAATATTACTCTCGCTAAAATCCGGTGCTGACACAATCTGTTGCACTGCTTCAAAAGTGATCATATTTATCGCCGTCATTGTGGTGTCCATCTGCTTTCACTTCAGGGGCTACACATGTTTTCTTAATCAAAGCCGTTGCTCTGTTGTGTTTATGGAGGATCATTATTTTCAACTTTAGACCTTCCTAATCCCAGGAGGGGAAGCTTTAACCACAAGTTTGCTTCCACGCCGTATGACATGCAAGTGACCAACAATTTCTAGTTTGTCTCTAGAGATTACAGAGTGGGCTGTTTGCCCAAAGTGCAGGGAAAAATTGTTTCTGACATCAGGATTAAATTGGCTCCAGAGATTTCAGCAGCTGGCAGCCAAGCCAATCACATGCAACTGTACGTATTGTACTGTATGCAGTTTGTTTAAGAGACTGTCTGCAAGTTGTGTGTATCTGTGTAAATTAGTCCTAGCGTTGTGGCAAATTCTGAAATAGAGAGGTAGGCCAGGCACAAGATTTTACATACATTCCCACTCAAACCCTCTTGGATTGATCCCCAGATTATGAAGGATCAGGCCCAATCTGCATTTATCTATATTGCTTCAGTTCCTACAATGACATAGCCCCACCTCCATTCAGTAAGTTGCATAATTTGGGGGAGGCAAAATGATCTACGAAACTAGTCTACTCATACTGAAGCTGATTTCGACGGCATTACCTATAGCTAACAAGCACTAAAGTAATCCATTCTGAGTGAGAAATTCAAATACCTGAAATGCTTCCTAACTGGCTTATTTTTGGTAACACAGAACTCCACTATTTATATATATGAAGTTTACATTCAGTTGTAGAACAATACATAACGTTGCAGACCTAGGTCAAAACAATCAGCAGCTAATGGAAATTAAAACCTCACCGTTTCATTGAAAACCACAGCCTTGGGGAAAATGGCAGACTATTTCCCTAATAGGTATCATCACTAATAGCAAGGAAAGTGCTTGTTTGGGCTTTTGTTTCATTTCAAATAAGTTCTAATTCACAAACTCACTATGGATGGTCTGCAGAGCTGTATGATGACCAGGTGCAGAGATTCTATTTTGGTTCTAATCCCCTCCCTAACTCCTTACTGCTTGGCAGTTAAGCATTTCCTGGGGTGCGTGGTAATAACAGGCAGCTGTCCTGTCAATTCCTCTGAAAAATGAGCTAATAAGGCAAGCAAATGATTAGCCTTTCATGTCCTGCATCTATATATTTTCTGCAGTTGTCCTTAGAGATGGCTCAGGTAAACACCCCGGTGTTCCTTAAAGCACCTGCCAGTTTCAGGGAAAGGGAGAAAGCTGTTGAATATTATTTGTTAAAGCAAAGGTGTGTTGTGGTAAAGAAAACTATAGTGGTAATAAAAAATGCCGTCACTTCAGTGCTTTTTTTGGAAATGACACCTATAATTGCTGAGCAGTGGTGTAGCATGGGGGGAGCAGTGGGCCATGGCCCTGGGTGCAAAATTCTGAAGGGACGCAAGCAGGTGCTCACACTCAAGTGCTGGCTTCCATCGGGATCCCTGTCTCACCCCAGAGAAAGTGGCAGAGCAGCCCATTGAGGGCTGCTGCTGCTGCTGCCCAGGCACATCCTGGCAAGCCCCCTCCTCAGCTCCCTGTCCTTCCCTGCCTTCTTGCCTACAGAAGGGGGTCTCTGAGCCCTGGAGGCCAAACTGGCCTCGTCTTGCTACCACATCCCTGGCAGAGGCTGGCAATCGTGGAGGCACTTGTTCCTTGCTCGGGGCATTGCACTTCCCAGATGGCAGCAGGAGCTGCCCAGGCCCACGGTGAGTGGGCACGGACGGAATAAAGTGGGAAAAGAGTGACCCCATTGTGGGGATTCACCTGCCAAGGGCCATGTCAGCAGGTGGGACTCCCCAACTTCATTTCAGGGGAACGTTCCAGCGGCATTGGCGGCTTGCCTGCCCCGGGCACCAGCAAACCATGTTACACCACCATTGTTGAGCATTCATTTAAAGAGGAGTTTGGATCATAGTTGGTTTCTACACAAACAGATCAGCAACCTCAATCTTTTCCTCTTCATACCATTATCCTATGATTATTTTTTTTAAAAAAATGTCCAGACAATGTACAAGTTGGGCCTGCAACAAAATGTTATGGTCTATCCTAACATTTTAGCATGCATGCTTCTTTTTGTGGCTTTAGTCAACAGGACAGTATAAGCTGCAAAGAGTTGAAGCAGGCTGCTGCATCACCATTTCTGAATTTTGCTTTCCCAACTGGCATTCAACATTCGATAGAACTACTGAGCATGCTAAATCCTTATTGGGCTCTTTTGCCTCATCCCCCATGCCCACCCCACACTTGGGTACCTCTGCCATAGTTCATTCCTATAGTGGAATCTCTGGTTTCCCATTACATTTGAACAGGGCTGTTGATTTCAAGGAAGAACCTCTCTAGTAGCAAAGTTTGGCTGCTGAACACAAGCTAACAAGGCTATCTAAACATGCTTATACATTATTTTCAGGGGAAAGGACATGCCAATTAAACTTTGTTCTCCATTTGCTTTCTGGATGTCCAAGCACTAAATTTGCATAAAGTGAAATTTGAGAAAGAGGGAGAAAGAAAGGGGGAGAGAGGAAGAAAAAGACAGAAAAAGGAGCCCCAAAATTTACCGCTGCTGCCCCCATCTCTGCCGACAGGAAAAAAGAGGAGAGGTAGGTGAGCACCAGGAAGGAAAAAGAGGCTCCGAAAAACACGTGGCTGAGCCCCACCGGAGCTCCAGCGGCAAGGAAAACAGCGAAAAGCCTCATGACAAAGGAGAGCACAGAGGGCAAGAAACTACCCTCTTTTTCCCCCTTTCTTTTTCTTTTTCTTTTTTTTTATTTAACCCCCTTTTTGTTAACCCCTTCCTCCTCCCCCTCTCTCTCCCCCTTTTTTTTTTAAAAAAAAAATATCTAAAAATCTTTTCTATCCCCCCCCCCATATACCTACTTTTATCACTCTTCTTTTTAAAAGAGGGGCCACTGCTGCTGCAGCCACCCTTTACTTGACTCCAATCTCTCCTCTCCCCCCCCCGGCTCCCCCCTTCTTCTTTCTTCTTCTTCTTTTTACTCCCTCCACCCTTTACATATAGCCTATCTGTCTGTCTCTGCTTCTGAGTGCACTCCCAACCCCAACTTCCACCTTAACTGGACCCCAGTACAGTACCCCGTTGGGGTATATACAACCCCCTCCGAAACAAATATTTCCCCTGGCCCCACCCCCTAATCTTTTGCATCTCTACCTGCTGACCCCCTCCCTTTATATGAACTGTCTGTCCGTTAGTCTACTCATCTTCTTACCTGCCCCCCCCCCGCTTTGGCGGCACCGCTGAGGCAACTACAGAAGCCCTACAGAAGTTCTTAAAACACAGGCTAGAAGTGACACAAATGACCACCTAATCCAAACGCTCTGCACAAGCCACCAGCCAAAGCCTGATCAGCTTAGCAACCCAACAATACTCAGGAACCACCACTGCCACAACTCCTAACCACCGCTCTACTCCAAGAGGATGCCAAGCCAACCTCAAACCAAAACCATTAGGGAGACTGAGATGCCACCAACCAGGGAGATGGCAAACAATGCTAAGACCGTAACTCCCCTTCAAGACGATGACCGCCCAGTAACGAAACGAGATCTGAGGGAAATGGAAGCAAGATTAGAAGCACGATTAGAAGAAACACTGAAGGCCACAATGGCTCCCATGCAGGTACTAATCAACAATCTAACCTCCAAAGTGGAAGCTCTAGAGAACAAAAACCAAATGCAAGAAAGAATAATAGAGCAATACCGGGAGGAGAATGCACGAGTGAACAAGAAACTGGACGAACTGGTAAACCAAATGGAAGCAGAACACAGAGAGATGAAAATTAAGCAAGCCGACCTTGAAGACCGCAATAGACGTTGTAACATCCGCTTCCGCAACTTTCCTGAAAAAACAGAGGAGAAAAGCCCAGCAGACCTAATTATACACTGGCTGAAAAACACAATCCCAAGCCTGAAACTTGAGGCAGATGACTTGGAGAGGGCTCACAGAGCCCTAAAACCTATGCCAAAACCCAGCGCCCCCCCAAGAGACATCATTGTATGCTTCACACGCTACAAAAAGAAGGAAGAGGTATGGAACAGCATCAGAAACTTAACCAACCTTCGATATGGAGAAACCCCCATCCTGGCCTTACAGGACTTATCCCAGGATACCCTAAACCGGAGGAAAAGCCTGCGCCCATTCACCCAGCGCCTCCAACAAGCAGGGATCAAATACCGATGGGGCTTCCCCTTCCGCCTCATTGTAACAACTAATACAACACAACACACGGCCACCAACATATCTGAGGCCCTGCAACTACTAAAGAACCTTGAACTCGACCTCCCACCGGAATGGCAACCGACAAACCCACCAAGTGACAGCCCCAACCACGAGGAAACAACAGCAAACAACTGGACGACGGTACAGAAGAAAAAGAAACAACAGAAGCGGCACAACAACGCAAACCAATACAGGCAAGCATCATGCTCAGAACCGTCCCGCCGGCCATACGACACAAGAAAGCAGACCAAGATTAACCAAACCAATTCATCGCAGATGGACAACCCTACAACAACAACCCCAGCTGAATGAAGCAACCAGGAAAAAACCACAAACTGAAGGACTGGTGATTCCCCCCCCTTTTCCCCCTCCCCCCCCCCCCAAAACATAGATTTAATTAACACCATCAACATCCCCCCCAGCCCCGCACCCCCACAGAAATCCTCACCCCAACACCAGTCCAGACGACCTCAACCATACTCCCCATCACCCACACCTTCAACATCCCCATACTCCATACTAAGGAAAAACAACTCCAACCTCAATAACACAACCCACAATCAGGCTAAAATCTGATACCCAACCAGCACTATGGTGGCACCAGAGCGTACCAGCACCCACATCCCCACCCCAACACACCAACAATGTTGCTCAAAACATTGGCAACATTGCTTATGAACCTTATACTTGACAGCGACGTTACAAAGTCACTTCACACTGTCTCGCTGATCACCCCCCATCGCAAACAACAGGGGGGATGGCCTGCCCTTGAACACGGCCCTCCACACCAGCTGAGACCTAGGACCAACCGGCTAAATGCCAGATGGCCCAAAACACCCCAAACAAACACCTATATGACTACATATAGGAAACTCTCCACAACTTACCCCCTACTCTTTAACCCAAATCTTACTCTAATCCCACTAGCCCCCCACCCACCACACCCTAGGTCAGCGCAACCCCACTGGTTCTTTAAACAACACGAAGAGAGAGACACAAGACAACCCGAACGGGTTGGCAGGGAATCACCCCACATAATAGATAAGCAAGATGGCTAACCTTAAAGCAATTACATTAAATGTGAGGGGGCTGGGAAACCCCATCAAAAGAAAGCGCATCACCTCATACATAAACACCATGAAACCACACATCACCTTCCTACAAGAAATACACAACCCACCCAAAGGCAGCAAACTCCTGAGCGACCCCCGCTTCAGTCAACAGTGGGTCGCACGAGGCTCAGGGAAAGCACGTGGTGTAGCCATAATACTTAGTAGAGACCTGAACTTCACTGCCACAACAGTCCTCAAGGACAAAAAAGGCAGATTCATTTTCGCTAAAGGGACACTAGACGGCAAAATCAAACTGACAATCGGCTCCATATATGCCCCAAACGCGAAACAATTAGAATTCTTCCAGAAGACACTAAACAAATTCCTCTCCTTCTCTGAAGGGGAAGCAATCCTAGGAGGGGACCTCAATCTAAATATGAAAGGTATATCCCTGAAAGATATCCACCCTACAACCCCATGGGCAACCTTCCTCCGAAGGAAACCTCCAACAACTAGGAACTCTTACAAATTACTAAAATTGCTAAAAAACAGGGGTCTCTACGACATCTGGGGTGAGCAAAACCCGGGAGACATCAGCCATACATTCCAATCGGGACGCCATGATACAGTGTCCAGACTGGACAGCATTCTACTCACACAGGGTCTGATCCCCTCAGTAGAATCAACAAACATAGGTAACATTAAAATCACAGATCACGCCCCAGTAGAAGTCATCATTAAAATAGGAGAAGGAACACAAACCACCCCATCATGGTCCTTCAGCCCCATCCTAACTACAAACAAACAAATTAGAGAGAATCTCACAAAAACCCTCCAAAACTACTTCGAGGAAAACGATGTAGACAATATAACAACCCCTCTCCTATGGGACGCAATGAAAGCGGTCACCAGAGGAGCTTGCATAAAAGAGAAAACATTCCTTAAAAAACAAACCACCTCAAAAATTAGCAAAATAGAACAAGACATCACAGCCCTCTCATCACGCTACAAACAAACAGGATCTAAAAAACTTCTCAAACTTATAGAACAAAAAAGGAGAGAACTAGACTCCTTAGAAATCAACAAAACAATGATCAACATTCTATACTCTAAACAACGTTTCTATGAATATGGAGGGAAAAACTCCAGATTACTAGCAAATAGATGTAGGAAAAAAGCACTCAAAACAAGAATACACTGCATCACCAAAAAAGACGGCAACATAACATTCTCCCCCAAAGAAATAATCTCAGAATTTGCAGAATTCTACTCCAACCTATACACCTCCCATAACCCACCAGAGAGGGAAATCAAAAAATTTCTAGCAGGACTGACCATGCCTACCCTAACTGATGAGGAACAGGAATTCATGGACAGCCCTATCACCCCAGAGGAAATAGATGCAGTCCTCAAAAATCTGAAACCACACAAAGCCCCAGGCCCAGACGGCTTCACAGCAGAATTCTATAGGAAATTCAAAGAACCCTTGATGCCTTACATGACCCGCCTATTCAACGACATCATAAAAGGGGGTCCCATCCCCAAAACCTGGACCCACTCCAAAATAGTCTCCATCCCAAAACCACTAAAAGATAGCCTCAAAGTAGAATCATACCGCCCAATCTCATTAATAAACCAAGACTACAAGATATTCACATCAATCTTGGCCAACCGCCTAAAAATCTTCCTACACAAGTTAATAGCCCCAGACCAGACTGGCTTTGTCCCTGGTCGCAATATAACAGACCCCATCAGGAAACTACTGAACCTGATCGAACACAGCAAGGCAACCAAACTCCCATTGACAATTATGTCCTTAGACATCCTCAAAGCCTTTGATTGCTTAGAGTGGAAATACATATTAGCAGTACTAACTAACATGAAATTTGGCCCCAACTTCCTACAAATACTCAAACAAATATACTCCCAAGCCTCAGCAAGATGCAGAACTAATAATATGGATTCTAATACTATAGCTATCCAAAGAGGCACGAAACAAGGATGCCCACTGTCTCCCTTCTTATTTATCTTGGCTCTGGAACCCTTAGCAATCCGCATCCGAGCAGCCACAGACATCAAGGGAGTGGAAATAAAAGGCAGAATCTATAAATTAGGGCTCTTTGCAGATGACCTAATGGTCACAACACCAGACCCCATAAACACAGCAACCTCCCTAATCAGAGAACTCAACACATTTGCAATGGTGTCGGGCCTACAGGTAAATTTCACAAAGTCAGAAGCTATGTGCTTCAACACCCCTCCTCACACCCAAAAAGAACTCACGAAGGTCACCAAAATAAAACTTTGCCACACCAAGTTCAGATACCTAGGGGTACAAATAACCAGAAACCTCAATAAACTGTACCTCCACAACTACAAGCCCCTGTGGCGACAAATTAACAAAGACCTAAAGAGATGGAATAGCATGAATTTCACTCTCGCAGACAAAATAGCCATGATCAAAATGAGCACACTCCCAAAACTAACCTACCTATTCCAAACCCTCCCAATCTGGATCCCCCCAACCCAACTCCGCAGTTGGCAGAGAAAACTACACTCTTTCATCTTCTCACATAAAAAACCAAGAATAAGCCCCAAATGCCTGCACCTCCCCACCTCAGAAGGAGGATGGGGAATCCCCAACATAGAAGCATATTACATTGCCAACCAAATACGACATATAATCCCATATATACTCAAAGATGAGACAAAACAATGGGTACACCTAGAGAGGGACACAATTGAAAATACCTGCACCACAGCATACCCACTCCTCCCAAACAAACTAAAGAAAATTCCCACAACACTCAACAGGTACACACAGACCATGCTCAAAGCATGGAAAACACAAATAGGCAAACTATCCCCAACCCCATCCCCACTAATCCCCCTGGCGTACCACCCATTATTCCACCATGCAGCACAAAACCTCCAGATAAAAACCTGGCGAACCAAAGGCTTATATCGCCTAATAGACTTTTATAAAAATAACAAACCTTTGTCAACACAAGAAATACAAGACAAACTAGAAGACACCCAAATGCCCTGGTTAACACAACACCAACTACATGCCCTCTTAAACAACCCAACAGTAAAATTAGCAGCAACTAGGCCCCTGACAACCTTCGAAAACCTCCTCCTAACAACAAAGGGAAACAGTAAAGGGACGGTATCCGCAATATACAAAATACTACTCCAAAACCCCACAAACCCCCTAGACGCAATCAAAAAACAATGGGAGAATGACATAGGCTATGAGATTAACCCCACGCAATGGGCCAGAATGTGGTCTAAACCTCCCTTTAAATCCATATCAATGAAAAGAAAAGAACTCACACTGAAACTCACCTACAGGTGGTACCTAACACCAAGGAAACTAGCGCTAATACGCCCAGGAACCTCACCAAAATGCTGGAGAGGGTGCACCTCCACAGGCACATACCTCCACATGTGGTGGGAATGTCCCAAAATCCAACTATTCTGGGCAACAGCCATACGAGAAATATGTAAAATAACTAAACAAGTATTAGATATCACCCCAGAATTGGCCCTACTAAACATCTTCCAAGACAACAACGCCCATTTACACCACAAAGAACTCATAACCCACCTACTTTCAGCAGCCAGAAACACCATAACCAGACACTGGAGAGACCTGTCAGGAGTAAGCATGGACCAATGGTACCAAATAGTATGGGAAACAGCCCTACTGGAAAAATTAACTAATAAACTGAAACTGACACGGGGACAAACAGAAGAAGACACCTTCACTCCGATATGGCTCCCCTTTATCACATACACAACCCAACAGGACAATGACAATAATCCACCAACAGCATACAAATCAATATGGCTAACCTGATCCAAAACACCCACCCACCTCACTCACACACGAAAACAAAGATCACCACAGCCAATCACAAACAAACAATCACACCGTACGCCAACCCCAAACTCTCTCACCACCAAAGGAACACAAGTGAACAACACAAACAACGCTGACACCAAACTCTACATACACTAAGCATAATAGAAACACCGCCACCCGACCCCACCCCCATCCATCTTCCCTCTCTCCACCCCCCTTTCTTTTTCCTTTTTTTTCTCTTCTCCTCCTAATGCCTCAACAAATGAAACGGATTTGTAAAAATGTTACATGGGGAAAAAAAAATACGAGGCATTACACTTTTGTAAAACAAGAAAATCCTAAATAAAAAAAAAAGTAAAAAATAAAAAAAAAATAAAGTGAAATTTGAGGCTCCTTGGGGGTTACAACTTGGGCAAAACATCAGAAGAATTTCATGGCAAGCAAAATATTTCTTGGACTGGGAAGGTGGGGATTCTCATATTTTAAAAAGAAAGAAAGAAAAAGAAAGCAATTGGCATAAGTCAAAGTGTAGAATGACTGTGATAAAACACCACAAGTACGAAAGGAAATATTGGGAGAGTTTTTTTATTTTAAAAAATCTATCAAACAGTCAAGGCAATCAGGATGAAGCTAAGCCATTGTATCAACACGAAAGCAGGCAAACGTTGCTCGCCAATTGGTTGGCGCTAACAATGCTTGAAAAACAATACGCTGCACAGAACATCTGGCAGGTTGAAGAGACCTGGGCACTCGGTGATTTTCAGCATGCTACAAAAGAACATTTATTGTAGACACACCAACTCTGTGTTATAATGGCTGCTATCCAACATCCAATGAGTTGCAATTAAGCTCCTCTGTAATTATGATATGAATAGCATAATCCACAGGCTCTGATGAAGTTCACATTTGGTTAATTGTACAGTCTTGGTTGTGCAAATCAGTATAAACAGTGGCTATTCACTTAATTGAAATAGTTATGGAGAATCTTCAGAATTGGAGAAGTTATTCTGGTTGAGTACAGAAGCGTTTGTTTCATGACGCATTTTAAGCACCCGTCTAATAGTGCTTTCGTCCACCTCGAATTCTCATCCAGCAAACCTGTCGATGTTTTCCATGTCACAGTAAAGGACACTACTTAGGGGAGGATGCTGATGGCAGATTTATAAAACGTTACTCCAATTTGTTTATTTGAAACAGGTAAAATCACAATTACTACAATGGGGGGGAGGGGTACAAAAAAAAAAGATCCTGGGTAGCTGAAAAGACCTCCCCTAGTCAGCTGCAAGCGGAAAGATGTGTTATTCTGTATCTTTCCACCTGCATCTCAAAAGCCAGGATGGCTAATTTCCAAAACATGATGGCACATTGTGCTGCACAGGCCTGTAAATGGAATTTTGTGCAAGAAAAACAGTTCTATACATTACAAGCTTAGCCTATTACAGTAAGATTTTGTCAGAATTGTTTCTGAGAAGAAAATCCGAACCAAAAATCTGTTTCATTGGGTTAGCGTGTGTATGTGTATATATATATATATATCTATATATCTATATATCTATATATATATATCTATATATCTATATATATATATCTATATATCTATCTATATATATATATATATATATATATATATATATATATATATATATATACATATACACACACACACACACACACACACACACACACACGTACATACACACACAATAGAGAAGGGCAGGATTTTCTTAGGAGGGACAGAACATAGCAATGAATAAAGTTGCTACAAATCAGGAGGAGGGGTAGGAGAAAGGCCTTTGTCACAAGCGGTCTAAGTTGTTTGAAATGTCACTTTAAAAGGACTGTCTAGTGTCTCGTGAATAGACCAGGATTTTCAAATTTTCTATTGACCTCAAGTCCTCCTTTGTTTTGTTTTTACGTTGAGAACAGCGGTGCCTATTCCTAGGAAGCCGCAGACTGCAAGTTCGTAGGTATTTAGCTAAGTTCCAGCCTATTTGAAAGGTATTTAGCATTCTCTGTTGTTCTGTGGGATTTGTCGTAAATCTTGAGTAAATATACTTAGCACAAGCTCAAACAACTGAAGTTTTGAATTCTCAGAGGGCTCAGATCTGTAAGCCCTTAAAAAAAAAAGTCCCTTGTTTAAAGAGAGATAAAGGAAAAGAACCTATTTGTCAAAACAAACATTTCGGTGTGGGTGTGTGGGTGTGTTTGCGCATGAGAGAAACGAATACCAGACATTATCTCTCTAGGAAGTGGCTGTCCTCCTGGGCTTTGGGGTAGCATCTTTTATCTAAGGAAGGAGACCTATTCTAGGAATTAGGCCCATGTTTCTTGAAGTGGTAGCATCGCTAAGAAACCCCTGAATCTTATTTTCCTATTGCCTTCTGTTTCTCTCCCTCAGATGGCATTCAGAAAGTTGTCTTCAAAGGGCTCCTATCCTATCTCTGGTTGCCAGGAGCTCCCTCAGACAGGGATAGACATTTTCAGAGCGAATGTCTCATCGAAATGCTTTGTTCCCAGAGATAGCTGAATCACTATTGGGTTGAGTGAGCCGGAAAAGAAGACATACTGACCATTTTAGCTGGTGCCCTGATCCTAGGGAGCAGCGTGACATGCAGCACCGGGAAGTAGGAACTTGGCTCTGTGCCTGGGATGCATAGCAAAGTCAGCTATGGCCGTTGCAGCTTGGGGATGGCATTTTGACGCTCACGAGTACAATGACTTGGATCCTAAGAGAAGTTAACTGAAGGAAGTTTGCAGGAGAAAAGTTTTCCACCTCCCCCTTTGCCCTGCCTTGCACTCCCACCCCCCACCCCCACCCCACAAAGCAGGATGGAACATTGGACTGCTGTTGCCATTTTAAAAAAAAAATCAAAAACAGGGCTTGGCTCCTAAGATAAGTAAACTAATGTTGTTCATGAAAGGAATATTTCCCCATCCCTTCCCTCCACCTGCTTCCTCCCCCTCCCAATGCATTGACAAGAAAGAGGGTGAAGATTTGCGTGGTATTTGCATATGTTAAATTGCGTGCATAAATGCCAAATCAGAGATTGTTACTGTAATTTCAAACGGAAACACAGCACGGCTCTTGATGGGCATCTTTAAAAGCCTTACTCTCTCTTCTTATGGTTCTTTTTCTGTAAAACAGACTTGAATCAGACAGTCCTTCAATCTTTCCCCTGTAAAGTAGGACACATGGCCACCTTACCTCTGCCCTCATACCATGACCAACCAAGCTGAATACATCCCATGCATCCTGGCCCACCAGAAGTTTGATAAGCCTCCTGTTTGAGGCATAAAGAATATACATTACACAGGGTCCTGTTTTCTTTCCTCTCCATTTTTTACTGAACAGAAATCTGCCTAGACAAGGCAAAGAGGCAGCTTAAAGTGTTCCCCACCCCACTCCAAAAAATGAAATATGGCATAAGGGACTGGCTTTCCTGAAGGAAGGAAATTCTTCCTCTTACAGGTTTTCAAAGTACTGTAAACCTTTTTGCATGCAATTGTAAGTCTACCTCTCATTTAAATTCAGAAGAGAGATGGGGAAAGCACTGGGTGCCACAATTTAAGGATATTGACAAGCTGGAACATATTCAGAGAAGGGTGGCTAAGATGATCAAGGGTCTAGAAACCATGCCTTATGAGGAACGGTTGAGGAAGTTGGGTATGTTTAGCCTGAGTAAGAGGAGACTGATGCATGATATAATATGATATACTGCATGATATGTGATATGTGATGTGATGCGATGAGATGAGAGCCATCTTCAAATATCTAAATGGCTGTCACATGGAAGATGGAGCTTCTCTTGCCCTGGAGGCCAGGACTCTTAACCAATGGCTTCAAGTTACAAGATAGGAGATTCCAACTAAACTTCAGGAAGAACTTTCTGACAGTATGAGCTGTTTGATAGTGGAATGGACCCCCTTGGAAGGTGGTGGACTCTACTTCCTTGGAGGATTTTAAGCAGAGGTTAGACGGGCATCTGTCATGGATGCTTTAGATGAGATTCCTGCATTGCAGGGGACTGGACAAGTAAACCCTTGCAGTTCCTTCCAACTCTACTATTCTACGCTTCTAAGAAATCCAGGTGTTCATCAGGCAAGGCCAAGACGTTGGCAACAGTTTGCTGCTCTTGCATGTGTACATACCATATACATTTAGAGGACATGACTTCTCCCAATGAATGCTGGAATCAGTTGCCTGAGGCAGCTGCTTCCCTCTGCCTCAGGTAGGGCTGGTCCTTCAATTTTCAGAAATTTGGGAAATGCTGTGTTAGACTCTGCGCACAGTGGGTGGTGTCTCATTGCTCATAGAGACTAATCACGTAAAATGAAAATGGCTACTGTTCAAAAGGACAGAGGCAATCAAACTTTTTTTAAAAAAGATTTGAGAAGAATTAAAACCAAACAACATGGATTGCCACAGTAAACATTTTAAAAGAGAAAACTTCCAAATTGCCTTGTAATGTTTAGGATAAAAATGCAAAGCTTTTGAATTGGTACTGCTAAAGAGCCTCTTGTAAAAAAATCCTACACAGATCTGGCTCTGGGATTGTGCAATCTGCCATGGGAATGCTTAGCTCTGTGATTGGTAGAATGCCAAGCATTTAAAATGGTTTTGTGTCAGCATAATGATTGCTCCCAAGAGCTTTGCTGGGGAAGGTTGACATTAATTAAACTACTAAGTAATCAAGAACTTGTATTGTAGGATCAGGAGAAGGGCTTGGATCCAATTGTTTTCAAGGTTTACTTTGGCCTCCCTCCCCTGCCTCAGTGCACCATATATGCCAAATGTCTCCCCATTGATGAAGTGTGACAGTAATGTCAAGCGAGTGGCACTGAGCCTGCTATAGACCACCACGACTTATCCAAGCTACGTTCTCAAACTAGGAGGCTCAAAAGCTAAACATCTAAGGACAGCCTGTGTAGTCCAGTGGCAAAAGTTCCGACTTGGGTGCAAGGGATTTGAAGTGCAACCACCACACAATCTCTGTGAAAAAGGAAAATAATATTTAACAAAGACTGCACTCAGTCACTAGTTTCCTCAGAGGATCTCTTTGAAAGGGGAGAAAGGGGTTGGGGGCGTCAGTACTTGATTCTCCCTCCCTTAAAGTGACCCACCAACAAATAGAGAGGGAAAGTTCATTTCCACTCTGTCTCTATTTAAATTTGCCCTCCCATTGCCACGTCAATCTGATTTTTTTTTAATTTAAAAAATACATCATGAAAAATTGAACATTTTCTACAAAATGTGCATTATTGATATGCATTTTACCTCAGTATGCATTTTTTGTAAGCACTCTGTTCTCAATATTTCTCATGTATTTTAAAATGAAATAAAATTATATTTTGTACACTATTTGCTTTTCTTTGCAGACTTCACTGTTTCCCTACACAATTTCCCCATGAGGAAGGTAATTTGTATTCCACTTTACTGAGGAGCTAGGAGTATTCATTTTAACCAACACCACCCAAATCTTAACTTTTATTTTAATAGCCCTATCTCACGGCTTAAGTATTATCTGTACTGTATTACCAGGTGTGTGTGTGTGTGTGTCACATGAATCCACACAATTTCTGATGCATAGGACACAGGATGCTGGAAAGAAAAATTAAACTAGAATTCTCCTCCTTGACATATTGGGTGGTATTCAACTAAATTGTACTTAAGTAGCCCTGTTGAAATGAATGGATCTAACTTAGTCATGTTTACTAGTTTGAATGGGTCTACTATGAACACTACTGGTTTTCCCAGTAGTGATGTATGGAAGTGAGAGCTGGACCATAAAGAAGGCTGATCACCGAAGAATTGATGCTTTTGAATTATGGTCTGGAGGAGACTCTTGAGAGTCCCATGTACAAGAGAGTCGGCTTGTACAAGAGATAATTCATAAATGAAATCCAGCCTCTTTCCCCATTGCATGTCTTATGTTGACAGATGGTTAATGTTCCAAACTCTGGTCCATGGGGTCACGAAGAGTCAGACATGACTAAAAGACTAAACAACAACAAGACTATGAACAAAATGTGGTTGAATGCCACTCCTCAATATTTTAAACCTTAGTTAGAAATCAGTTTTATGAGTGAGTTATGGATGCCACCCCAAATTGAAAAGCCAGATAACCCCATTGCTACTGTTTCCTTTCCACATTACTTTTGCCTCCAATTTGGCAACGAACATGCAACGATGGTACATCTGAGAGGTCTGGATTTGGCCCTAGGTTCTCCTATGGCTGCTCCCTATTCTCAAATGACTTCCATAATCAAGACACTTGAAGAAGAAAAAAGTAACACTATCAAAACCTCAGCTGAAACCCATTCCATCACCCACGCACCCAATCTCTATTGAGTAGCCCTAACTGAAGCCACTTAGATCACTTGAAAACAATGTTGTGATTGCAGTATCTGGCCTTATCTGTGAGAGAGCTGAACTAGTTTTATCTTCAAAGTGCACGAGAGGCTTCATTTCACGTTCTCTGAAAGCCATTCAGAAAGATTATCTCTGCGTATGGAAGGACTTTAATTAAGGCAATCATCGTGCTAATGGAAAGTGGTGGAATAAAGGCGGCGAATAAAAGCTAATGGTAAAATTATGTTGGCAGTGGTTTTTAATGGAACATTTACCTCCTTGCCTTTTGTTCACGGCAGATGAGTCATTTAAAACGACTCCTTCCGAAATTAAATATATGTATATGTATACGGTTGATCTATTGGCATTACAGACTCTGCTCCTAATTCAAGAAGTGTACCTCTAACTGTTATGAGTGATCCCATTTGAGCACAGAGATTTGTGTCATAAACACTTTAGGAGGAGAAAGGTTGTAGCAGAACATGAAAGCAAGTTAAGAACAACTGGAAAAATGATTCTGCTTGGTACAGAATACTAAAATGAGATGCTTCCGTTGTTGTTGTTGTTGTTGTTGTTGTTGTTGTTGTTGTTGTTGTTGTTGTTGTTGTTCTTCTTCTTCTTCTTCTTCTTCTTCTTCTTCTTCTTCTTCTTCTTCTTCCTCCTCCTCCTCCTCCTCCTCCAACTGTGCACAGAAATTGCATTGCAAATGTACATCAGGCAGGTTCATTATACATCTTATCACCTAGAAAACTGATCTCTTCACCAAATCTTTATTACGGTTAAACACAAATTGTATTGCAATCTCACAGTATGACTTCAGAGTTGAGTGACATCCAAGAAACTGGAACAGTAGGATATCTTGAAGAGCAAGTTTCAGTCCGCATGAAAGTTTTACTATTGCCACTATTATTAATTCCAGGAAAACTGGAAAAGGGTAAAATGGAGCGAAGTGTAGGAATGATAGTTCATTTCCCCCCCTCTTCATTAATGCTATTCCGAGTTTTCTAAGCCAAAAGGTTTCTCTTTGGAACACCTATACTTTTAATGCTTTAAAACAAAGGTAACCAAAGCAGTGTCTTCCAGATGTTGTTATTGGTCCCCGCCAACATGAGCAGTGGTCAGGGATGGTGATTATTGGAATCCAACATCTGGATGGCACTGCACTGGTTACCCCTACCTTACATTCAATTTTGGTGGAGTTCAGCTCATTCTCTTTTCTCAGAACTATATGCAGCATGCTTAGATGTATTACTGGTGTTATTTTCAACTTGAAAGCTGGTCTCAAGTCCATAAGCAGTATGGATTGGATTGAACTATTAGCTTTGTTACTTACTCTGGGCTCACCCCCAAGTCCTTTGCAACTCAAATGATGGTGAAGATGCACGAGTCTGCCTAGAAGAACTGTTGCAAAACATATTTTTTAGGGTGAGCTTTCTTCTCCTCTATTAGCCATGAACTGGGTGGGAGCAAGCATAGTCATAGTCAACCAAGATCTACATGTGGGGTGTAACATAAGCAGTAAAATACAACATTTCCTGTTTGCCCAGAGTGGACACACAGGGGAAAGTTGCTCCAGCCAGGAGGACTTCCTGTCACACCTGGTCTGAAGCATCCTCCCCCTGCCTGTGACCAGGTAGATAGGTGTGACCCTGGCAGACCCTATAAAGAGGCTAGTCATGCAGCCATCTTCCTCTCTTGACCCTTTTTCACCTTCTCCCATTGTGATGCTTTTGCTGTGTGCCGGCTTTCAGCCAGCAGCACATGGGCTCATCCCTCACAAAGAATGAACTCACACTTCTCTGTAACTACAAGCTAAAGCCTGCCTGTGAACTGAACGTAAGTAAACCTTATTACTTTTAAAACACAGACTGTTGTGTCATTATTGATTTTAAGAGGGAGCAAAAGGGGATTTACCTGGAACAATCCAATCTGGACAAGCCAGACTGGACTGCTTAACTCAAATGGTTCTAACGAATCTACCAGCTAGCTTCCTGCTATGTACAAAGGAATGTGCTCTGCTACAAGCTCACTAGCGTGAGTGAGGAAGGATAATATTTAATCAATATATTGTCTCCTACTATCCACAAAATTCCCACACTATAGGGCATGGATCAGCCTGTGGATCAAATTTCCCCAGTCTTTGGTTCTTCAAGGTCAGTTCAATGTAGAGTACATTACAGAAGTCCAAGTGGGAGGTCATTAATTAATCACTGTGCCAGGCTATTCCTGTGGAAGAATGGTCATAGTTGGTGCACCAGCTGTAGATGCTGGGCAGACGCTTTATGCCACTGAAGTGACTTCACTAACAAAATGGTGCCAAGGGGAATCCTCCAGAATATACACTTGCTCCTTCATCAGGAGAGGAACCCATCAAGAAGAGGGCATTCCCCAAATTCCCAGACCTGGACCCTCTAATCACAGCGTCTTCACCTTATCAGGAGAAGTTCAGTTTCTTTGTCCTCATTCAGCTTATCACAACAATTAGGCAACAGCTCAGAAATTGGATGGTGTCACCTGACTCTGATGAGCTGGAGAAAACAGAACTGGGCGCAAACCACATATTGGCAATAGATGCTGCCATGCAATAGTGGTGAAAATGTTGAATTATCTCATGTCCTTTTTAACTCTTATTTTTTTACCAGGGGGCTAGTGCAATTCTAATATACCCCATGCAACTTTTAAGGGTCGTTCTTTAGAGTCTCTGCTGATTATTTTCCTTGAGGGACCTAACATTTTCCTTACAGAGCAAGCTGCAAAGAATTTTAACGTAACAATAGCACTACGATCATTTCAGTTTCTTGAATGTTTTGTATGAGATTTAATCCACTTGTAATTTCATACATTTCCAAGTAAACAACTTTCATTTCTAAGGTTTATGGTTGACGGGGAGCAAATAAATGATGACATGTTATTTTTATAGACAAGTTAGAAATAGCCAACAACTATTTAAATTTTTGGAAACCCACTTAACAAAATCTAGCTGTATGTTTTTACACATATGCACTACTTAGGAGAAAGTTTCCCATAAAATTCTAATTTTATTTTTATTGCATTTTACAACATCCCCTTCCTCCAAGAATTTTGGGGGTAGTGTACCTCACTCTCCACCATTCCATTTTATCCCCACAACAACCCTGTGATGCAGGTTAGGCTGAGAGTATGACTAGTCAAAGCTCAATGAGCAAGCTTCATGGCTGTGTGACGATTTGAACCTGGGCCTCCCAGCATCTACCCTCCCAGCATCTATCCTTTATTGACTCTCAAGTGACAAGGCATAAGTACAAAACGGGTGCTCTAAAGGTATTTGGTAGACATTTCATTACTTTGCTGTTAGTGGACAGTTTGCAGTAAATAGGAAAAGGTTTCACAACTTTCTCCCCACCCCCAAAATGCATTGCATAATTGAAAACATTTTCTGGGCGTATCCCAACACAAATGCTTTGCTCACATTGACTCATCCACCTCCATAAGATGGGGCCTGAAACGCTACCGCTTCTAAAGCAGTGTACCATATTCTTCTAACATGGAGACTGGCTCTACAGCTAAATCACCATGTTAAGTTACCGTATTTTTTGCTCTAGAAGACTCACTTTTTCCCTCCTAAAAAGGGATCCCTCTTGCTGTTCTGGCTTCTGAGATTCAGAATATTTTTTTCTTGTTTTCCTCCTCCAGAAACTAGGTGCGCCTTGTGGTCTGGTGTGTCTTATAGAGCGAAAAATACGGTAGGTGCTGGCCAGCTCTGAAAGAGCTGAAGTGCCATAAAGTCTGGAGAGCTGCATGTTCTTCAACCCTACTGTAGGCCAAAGAGAGAACCTTAGGTGATATGTACCTGCCTTGGTGCCTTACACCCAGAGATGGTGAAGCTTGATGCAATGTCCTGTCTCCTACATGAAACAACGGAAAGCCCCAAATACTACAGGGTAATTTTCTCTGCCTCCTTGGAATGCTTTTCTACATAAACTCCAATGGAAGGGGGAAAATAAATCTGCGCTTCTTCCTTAACATTAGCTGAACGGTTCTTACAGACACTTACCACCCTAGCAACATTGTTGGCCACTGCTAATCTTGACTTTGTTTCATCATTTTAGGCATATGCCCGGGGCTGTTTTTTCACAGGAACTCAGTTCCAGCACCTCTCAGATGGGCACCATTCCCATTATAAGAGAACAAAGGAGGTGTTCCCGGCGAGTTCCAGCACCTCTTTTTCTAGAAAAATAGCACTGCATATGAGTTCATACTCACCAGGCTTTTCATAGTGGGACGATCCTTCCCATCACGCACGGCAGAAACACCCTATTTGCATTATCACCTTTTTTTCACGAGAGGGATGAATTACAGTGGTACTTTGGTTCTCAAATTTAATCCGTTCTGGGAGTCTGTTTGACTCCCAGAACAGTTCAAAAACCAAGGTGTGGCTTCCGATTGGCTGCAGGAGCTTCCTGCACTCAACTGGAAGCCACGTTGGACGTTCGGCTTCCCAAAAACGTTCACAAAACGGAACACTCACTTGCGGATTTGTAACATTCGGGAGCCAATTTGTTTGACAACTAAGGCGTTCGACTAACCAAGGTACCACTGTATGTGAAAAGTGTGTCTGGGTAGCCCACCTAAACCCTGTATGAGGTTGTGTACCTGGCGAGGGTAAGCAAAAGCTGAGCAATTTGCGAACTCAGGCTACTGTGTAGCCAACACCACACTACAGCGGTACCTCGGGTTAAGTACTTAATTCGTTCCGGAGGTCCATTCTTAAGCGTAACCAGAGGTACCACTGCACATAAAAAATGTACGCACAATATTACATACGCTTCAGGTTACAGACTCCGTTAACCCAGAAATAGTACCTCGGGTTAAGAACTTTGCTTCAGGATGAGAACAAAAATCGTGCTCCAACGGCACGGCGGCAGCAGGAGGCCCCATTAGCTAAAGTGGTGCTTCAGGTTAAGAACAGTTTCAGGTTAAGAACGGACCTCCAGAATGAATTAAGTACTTAACCCGAGGTACCACTGTAACAGGAAGGATTCTCATCTTCTTAGTGGCCCAACTCCCCAGGAAAGTTAGGATCTATCTTGGCGATCAACCATGTGCTATGGGGTAGCTGAGGATTAGCTCCATTTCCCATTGGGAAGAAAAGCTCCACCTAGCTCCACCTGTGCCCTCTATGGCACACCCCACCGAAGCCAATTTGTATCTCTGAACTTCCACATCAACACCTAGGCTTAGAGTTCAATACTGGACAGGGCTTTGAGGAAGAGGGTGTGGGACACAGAGAGAAAGTGACAGCTTCTCTCCATCTTTCCCAAGGAGGAAGAGTCTTCACTCACAGTTAGACCACAGCTTTGTGATTGCCCATATTAAATCAATGAGGTAATCCACAGAGAGCTGGGTCTGCAGAAAGTGGGTGGTCTTTGCGGATGGAGGCGCTCTCTCCCTTCACCCTCTCCGAATCTCCCTTTGGCCCAAGCCAGTTCCTGCAGCTGGAGGGAAGGCAGGCCGCAGACTGTCCCGGCACATTTCTTCATTTCTCACTTGAGTGCTCTTCTTTAGTTGCTTTTCAACTGCCCACTTTATATCGGCTTCATTACACCACCGCTCCATTTGTCATGCAAATCGGGAAACTCAGGGAAGTTTTTCTTTTGGCCTTGTCTACGAAAGAATACCGAGAGGTATTCAAAACGTATTAACACAAATCAATGGCACCAATAAAAGCAAGATCTCCTTAGCAACATAATCTTGATTGCAAAGGGAGAACTGAGAGCATTTAGCAGAACAGTGGTCCGCATGGAATACGCATTTGTCTGGAAGAATGCAGCACAAAGCCTAAAAGAGGGATGCTGAAAAAATCCAAAATTAACTCACACTGAACAGTTACTCTTTTTTTTCAGATGTGAACAATTGGCTACATTAAATCTATCATGGGCTTTTCTGCTCAGCAACATTGTATCATACCTCTTTGCAAAGTGAAATTACAACACCCTGCATGCTTCAGAGTAGCTCTGGGGTGTTTTTTTAATTATACATAAAAAGAGGCTGTTAGGGATTTTTTTTTTTTAAGAAAGTAACTAAAAGGACTCCTAAGGGGGAAAGCATCACACAAAGATAGAGTATGTTGTTTAAATTTAAGATCTTGCTTATAGCGCTGGGCAACATTTGGGTATTGTAGAATATGGCCCAGGGTTATTACTGAGGATGTAATAAAAAAGCATGTATTTAAAAATAGTACTGAAGACGCTAGGAAGTATTCACAGATATAATATTAACTGGAGGTTTTGCTGCTAATGTTGTATTCTCTATATGTAGCTGGAGCTTACTTTGAGGATACAATACTTCTGACAATCTCCTACACAAGTGAAAAGACAGAAACTGACACTCTGAAGCCCCTTTACAAGTGAGAAATATGAAAAAAAACATTTTAAAATTAAATGGAGGAAATAAATCTTTATAGAGCATTGCTGTTAAACAGAATTTTGCAAAATGTCTGATCATTCCTGATTTCTGACTTAGCGAATTCAAACTTTGTTAGACAAAAACACTTTAGGATTTTTAAGAGCAGCCCAACTTGCAGAAACGAGTTAAAAGGTTTTCAGCAACATCCATTCTCTCTCCTTTGCAAAGGGATTTCATCAAATGTAGACCATTCCATGCTCAAAACTTCCAAAGAGATTTTTGGGCATCTTTTGAAAAATGTATTTGAAGAATAGGAAGCCAAGCTCATCAATGAGCATTAAACCTGCTTGTTTAAAGAGAGTCCAGTGTTAATTGTGCCACCAAGTTTAAATTTCCTTTGCTTTTTTAAGGCATTTATTACTAGCAATGTTTTCAAAATAAGTTTTTTCTTTTCTATCTAAGAGTGTTAGCTGAAATTCTAACCACGCTCACTAGGAAACAAGTCTTACAAAACTGGGATTTACTTCTGAGTAAACCTTTTAAGGACTGGGATAATTAAAAACATTCTGGTGAAATGAAGCAAAATGATTGTGCATACCACAAATAAATGAAAAAGAATGCACCATATTGAGGTTAGAAAGGAAAACAAGTCTTGATAAGATAGCTTCACAATTTTATTAGTTTGTAACATACAATTTAGGAAATTCTCTAGCGAGACTTCCAAGTGGAATACATTCTAAATTTGGGTCAGGTCAGGAAAAAAATGGTTGATATTTAGAAAAAAAATTGTGGAATTTGGCTAAATGGATTAACTTAAAGCAACCATAACAAATGTAGTTAAATATGCACATATATATTTTAAAACCCATCCATCTTTCCTGTCTACCTATGCACTTCATACCCAAATTGTAGCATCTAACTGCAGATATTGGATTTGATGCACTTTTTATGAAAAAAAAAATGATACTTTTATTAAATGATCTCTAGCTTGGTCTTTTAACTATGTTTTCATATGGTGGCAAACTGAAAGATTATCTATGATTAAGACAATGTCATTTCATATCTATTTTCTGATATACTACATGAGATTAACAGGATTTCCAAAGATACAGTCAAATGCATCCTATGTGTCAGTCATGTAGAAGAATCAACTGAGCTACACACAATGACAACAATCCAGAAGGCCGAAAGTGCACAGGGCTCCCATTGGCTGGGTATGAAAAGGCTAAAAACCATGGCCAGGATCCAGAAAAACTACTTAAAGCACGCCCAAGGGCTTCGGCATGCTCATTGCAGATATTTTCTTTTTAAAGAAGTTCACTTTGAACAGCAGACTACCATGCTATATGACAAGCAGGTTTCGAAACTTCCTCTGTTTCAAAAATGGTTTGCCATCTATGGGTTACAGCAGGGAGAGAAGCTGCTGTTTGGGAAACACTTTGGATGCATGGAAATAGTCACAGAGTCATTTGGATCATTACCACAAAGAAACCAGGTGCTCTTTGCAATACTATATATATATATATTCATATATTCTGTATTACAGCCAACAGGTGCTATCTAGAGAAATGTAGGAATGCATGAGTAATTAACAGCTAAACCTTTGCTTGTTTACTCAGAAGTGTACACTGGATTGTAGTCTACAATTCCATGGGGTTTACTTCTGAACAAACAATGTGACTGGGCTGTTGGCATTCTCTCTTTAGCTTACTTCCAATATTAGTCTGTTGAGAAGGATATCTAACATTACAGACCCATTTTGCAGTAGGGTATACTGGGAAAATATCGAACATTCTAATTAATCCTTGCTATCAATGTTTGTAGCTTCTCACCTTTGAATGGTATACATGACTATACAAGCTCCTAGCAGCCTTGTAACTAACTTTTGCCTTTCATTAGCAGCTCATTACAAGACTCTTGGTTGTTTCAGCTCATCCAACTTTAGTGAGGCGAATGCCACCGGAAACTGGTGTCAGTGGAGGAACGATATGCAGTGTTGAAAGATCTCCTTGTGTGTGTAGAATGGGAAAGGAGCAGATTGGGAAGGCAAAACTGGGTATGCATAATGGAAAAGCTTTCCATGCTGACACAGGAAGGTTCATCTCCTTTCTGGATGCAGGTTATCTGAGGGCTCGCTATGCAAGGTGACTTGAGTCCGCGAATGGGAACAGTCTCCTTGGGATTTTCTTATCAATATATTGCAATCCACTGCAGGAGCCGGGAATTCGTGAAGCAAATTTCCCTGATTCAGTTCACACCAGTGAGGGCTGTCAGCAGAAGAGCTCACTTCAATTTGTACGGTAAGTTGCGCTGAGCGAAATAGGAGATAAAATATTCGCTATGGGAATGCTGGTCTGTATGACAAACGTAACATCTAGACCTATGTAACATCTAGACTTGCTGTCTTTAGGACTGAAGGAAAGGACTAGAAATAATTGGCCCTATATCAAACCTGTCACTCCATGCTAAATATTAGCTGCTCACAATACCACTGCAATATCTCTGCCAAACTACCAAAATGACATGCTTTGTCGCATTGTCCTATTGGCATAACCTACTCTAAATTGCCCTGTGTTAGTTTTCCAAAAACCTTGAGTGTCAAGCCAGAAGTCACACACTGAAAAACATGCATTTCACTGAAACATACATAGCGCATGATGTTTAACTATGTTAACAAAGCAGGAATTAAATTTTCAACAAAAAAACTACAATTCAATCAAAACAGGCAGCTTATTTAAATACAAACCCATATTCAACTTTCTAAAGATGATACTGTACAATACGTTTGTTTTGTTTTGTGTTAAGAAGTTTTATATAGGCTGCTAGACTGAGATTTTAATTTTCAGGAAAATGGTACAGTTGGAGCATGTTTATTTCTAAATTTTATGCTAGCAGTTACAGCTGGCTGACATGAAACCCAAACTTTGAAAAATGCAGTGCACAGAAACATTAAGGAAACACTTTGTTATTCCCTCTACTGAAGGTAAGTTACATTCTCTAACCAAACTAGCACATTTTCACTGAATATTTCAATTGGGCCATTCATCTGACAGGAATAATTGGCACAAAACAAAGAACAATTGAAATGTAATATGCAATTTATAGTTGCCCGTGTGCTTATACTGCACTCAAATCATTTTTTTAACTGAAGTGTTATGTTACAGAATAATTGACCAAATTTCTAATGCATAGCCTTTGGACAGAATCATAGGTAACTGCTGAATGTGCTGAAGAACCAAAATATAGGGAGGAATTCAAACTCCTGCTTACCTAAGTAGAAGTAATACATTTTGATGCAACTTTCATCTTTCAGTGCTACATATACAGAAGGAAAAAGGTTATTTGAACTGGCAGAGAGCTGTTAATTCTTACTTAATCCTTACAAGAGGGTTCTTTCATTTTGTTTTTTTGCTGTCAAAAGGTTTACAGTGCAATTCTACGCCAGTTACTCAGAGAAGCATGTCTTCTTGAGTTGAATGGGACTTGCTCTCTAGTTAAGTGTGTAGCCTTAAGCTCTCCTGGTAACTGTGAAATGAATAATAGGGCACATGTTCTTAAAGCCTGTACTACGAAAATGCTTGCTTTACTGGAGGGCAGGGGAACAAGTCAGACATATAGTAACCTATCAGGGATTTGATATATCAATTTTTGCTACCTGCCCGTAAAAGCAGGAAGTCTGTGAGGCACCTGATGGGCTGTTTTCAGTTTTCTGCGTCATCCACAGTTCTGAACCAAACACACTTCAGATGAAGATGGGGCAACTTGTACTGTGACATCATGCAGCACATTAAAACTGTTACAAAGCTGGGGGGAAATGCCCATGTTTGAATACTTATGGGCATGTACCCAGCTGCTCCTTTAAAATGAACAAAAGGTATCAGCCACCTTAGATGACATCCCACAACACTCTCACTTGAATAAATCTGAACATGCCTCTGAAATATCTTTACATGGAATTGAGGGGATATAATTGGGATTTTTTATTTGCCTCCGTGTTTGTGTCTTTGTAGCGTTTTTCACTATCATGTTTTCAAATATATTGCTACCACTACATGGGATAAAAAATGGTTGATTTTTTAAAAAGTGAGCCATATAGTACCCCCCCATTAGCAGCTACATATCAAAATATGCATACTGGAAGAATTCAGCTACTACTCATTTTTGTGCTTGTAAGTGCTGGAGGGTCCAACTTCCCCTCCCCTCCCACGCTTCAAAAAGCCAAGCAGATAAAAACAACAACATGGTAAGTGAAATGCATACAAAACAAGAAATAACAAGCAGCAATCCATATCATTCAAACAGACTGCCAAATTAGCAGTTACAGAAGAAGCCAAGAGGGTGGTCAAATGTGGATTTAGAGCAGGTTGAAGCAATCTCCTCCTGCTGACTCATGCAAGTAACGCTTATCCACAGGGTTGGATTGCCTGAGTTGCATAACATGAGATGTCTTCCATGAGATCTGTGACCAGGAAAGTTGCATGTGATTTACGTTCACAATTCCTCTCCTCTGTGATGACATGCAAGACCCCTCATTTCAGGTTCTGCTGCTCGCACAAGGAGACCACCCGTGTGAGTCATTCTTTTGCATGTTAAGCCACCCAGCAGATGGTCTCAACCCACTTAGACATGAAGGTTAGTGAGATATTGAAGTGGTTCTCACCCTCCTTGGGGTCTACCTAGTCCAAACTAACTTTACATGCAAGATGTACCCTTTACAGAAAACAGAAAATACAAGTCCTATTTCAAGCAGGCAGTATACAACTGCCCTTGGGAAGATTAGTTTGACGAAAAGTCTGCTGAATGAAGTAACAAATAGGACAAGGAGTTCTACTGAATAATGCACCAGTGACTCTAAAATCTAGTCTCTGCACACCAGCAACTTACATACACAGAGGAACTCCAACATGCAGATAGAGTTCTTGCACATGCAAGGGATTCTCCATTTGCTTCGATAGACATGGAAACTCAGCACATGCAAAGAGATGGAGAAGAATTCCTACCTTTATGAAAGTGAATGGAGAAGCCTAAGGCCCCAGAGTTCTGGAAAGGAGCCAGTTTTTACAAAGGCTCTGGTCAGTTGAGCAATACCAATGGATTTTCCGTCTTAATCAAGGCCACAATCCAACACAGATCTAGCCACAATTAAGCCTCCTCAGATAAACCAACTTAAGCAAACTGTGTTAGATTATGGCCCAAGTCTGTATTATGAAGGTGTTTCCAAAGCATGCAAATGTTTTAACACATACAATAGAATTCTCATCGATAAGGGGAA
This sequence comes from Podarcis raffonei, assembly GCF_027172205.1. Classification (NCBI taxonomy): domain Eukaryota; kingdom Metazoa; phylum Chordata; class Lepidosauria; order Squamata; family Lacertidae; genus Podarcis; species Podarcis raffonei. The sequence continues at coordinate 27,027,620 of NC_070610.1, read as the reverse complement.
ATGCTTTATAATTCTTTCTTCAAGGAAAAGCAGATCATGGGACAGCAAATGATCGTTTTTGGATATTTGTTTAAGACTACGCATTTTTAAAGCCCTTATATTTTAAAAAGCATATAGTAGGCAGATACTGTCTGCAAAGAGCAGTGCACATGAGCCAGCCAAAGCCAACTGCATGGTTTTCAGTGGGAAAGAGTCCCACTGAAATAAATGTGATATAGAAATGCCTACCTTTGGCCAGATCATGCCCAATTATTACCAGATTAAAAGAACATTTTGGAAGAACTGTATATTGTGATATGCAAAAATAGAGCCCAGACAAAAGGTGATTTGAAATACTTTCCTGGAAATTCTTTCCTTTACAAAAGATGCTTCTACTAATGAAGATCTGCTATGAACAGCAAGCATTGAAAAATACACAATAAACATATCTGTATAATGACAATAAAGTGAAACTGTATTTAAATGAAGGAAAATGGAATCCTTGCAGTGGGGTAAACTTTTCATAGTACAAATAGTAAGCAGAATGCATTTGTTGGCTATTCACATTATTGCTCTGCTACATGAAGAATGGGCCCTTAACATATGTTATAGTTCATGTACGTTAAGCTAAAAAAACAACCCCAAGCTTTTCAGAAATAGTTGTATTAAGTAGGCTTTAACACAATATATGAAGATATGCACAGCCAAAAAACTAAAAACTGCCCTGACCAAAGCATACTATCACATATCCATTTCTTTTAATGCTTTCTTGTGCAATCAATAAACAGAAAGCTAACCATGTAAACATAGAAAAGAGAAAAAAAGCTGGGATGCAGTAAGTATTTATCCAGTACATTCAGTAAGCTATTCAGCCAAATCACTAATTTTTGATTTGCACATCTGATAAACAGATGTAAAAATCATCAACACATCTGTAGCTTCTGGTACAATGTTGTAAATGTTTTACATACAAAGACTCCACCTGAAATAATTATAGAAACTTAACTGTGCTCAAATCCCGCTGAAATTAATGGGATTTCAAAAGTTAGTCACAACTAACGTAACCCATCAATTTCAATAGGAATTGAGACTGCCTTTCTCTGACCTGGAGCCAAACACTGCAACATTTAAAAACTCAAACTACTGAAGTATTTAACAAATATTTTTCTGACAAGCTTGCATCCTTGTGTACTATTAGATCTAGTAAACAATAAAAACAGTAAAGCTGTTACATGGCATTAGCCACAGTATGTACATACATAATTCTCTCTCTCTCTCTCTCTCTCTCTCTCTCTCTCTCTCTCTCTCTCACGCACACGCACGCACGCACGCACGCACACAGAGTAGGTGCACACATACAAAAAACTGGTCTATTCTGAACCAGGATTAAGAGATTGGGATCAGGTTTGGAAATCACAAATTCCACTTCCCCCTCAATCCCAGTTCTCTTATTCACATCAGGATTGACCAGTGTTTCGTGTGTACCAGTCCCCCATGAAATACTAATTATTTTTATGATCCTGAGCAGTATTAACCACTGAACACATGCAAATCTATCACAAATTCTTCTAGTGGAATACTAGCAATCCAATTTCAAGTTTCTTGAGAAGAACATCTTCAGAGTAGATGGTACTTCTTCATGGAATAGAGAAATGCGCAAAGGTGAACCAATGTTTGGGTGTCAAGAAATGCTGCTTGTCGCCTCACAGGTGGCTGATTTACGTTCCAGAAAGGAGAAGGAAAAACTCTGATATATACAAGTATGTCGCTGGCAAAATATGCAGAGATTCAGAGAAGATGCAAGTGCATAGATTAAAGTGATTGCCAATTTTCACAATTTATATGGGGTTAAAAATAACTTCTCACTTATAGCTATTTTTGGTTTTATGTTTATAGCTATATATGTATATATACACACAGAGAAACACACACATACATAGATATATGTATATATAAAGTCTCTGGAAAAATCAGGATACATCAACAACGGAAAAGGGACAGGAAATAAATTACACTGACGTCTGCGTGAAATGACTTCCGCAAAATTTGACAAAATGCACTTTGAACATGCCGTTACAAAAGAAAAGAATGAAGAAACCACAATATTATGTAGAACCAATGCTATATCATCACCAGGAGAGCACCAAGCAAGGCACCATTGGAAAAAAAGACAATATACTTGGGTAAGTCTCTAAAGTAAAGCAAATGCTAATCTGGTCGGAAAATTGGTGTCTTTGGTAAAAATTCTATAAGAATGACCTGTGTAAAAGAGAGAAAGAAAAAAATATATACATTTAGTGAGTAATTAATGGCACTGTCCATTTTTAAACATCTCAGCAATGTTAAAGCTTTTACTGTGCTAAAGGAAAAACTATGGATGGGATCCAAACAGTTATGTGAGGCACATGTACCCACTTGCAATTCCCAGCAACTACTACTACTACTAGTAGTAGTAGTAGTAGTAGTAGTAGTACAGACGTAGCTTTGAAGTCAAATGGAATCAGTTCTGGAAGTCTGTTTGACTACCAAAACATCTGAAAACCAAATCATGGCTTCTGATTGGCTGCAGGAAGCTCCTGCAGCCAATCAGAAGCCACGGAAGCCCCACTGGACGTTCAGGTTCCAAAAGAACGTTTGCAAACTTCCAGGTTTGCGGCGTTCAGGAGCCAAAACATCCAAGTTCCAGGATGTTCAACAACCAAGGTATGACTGTCGTAGTAGTAGTAGTAGTAGTAGTAGTAATAATAATAATAATAATAATAATAATAATACCCCACCCATCTGGCTGGGTTGCAGATGTAGCATGTAACCACCTAGAACTAGGGTGGTCCCTTTTCACACAGTGCAATGTTTTTGCTCTTGCAAGAGGTTGTGATGCTGCTATCTTTACTAATTATCATCATCATCAATTAATTAATTTTCTATCCCGCCCTTCATCTGAGGACCACAGGGCAAATTACAATATGAAGATACAAAAATGCACAGCATAGTAACAAACAAAAATAATAACCCCACCACCACCTAGCACAGTTTAAAAGGACATAATAAGCCAAATGGCAAGGGAGACGGAGAATGTATTTGGCTGGCACCTAAATGAAGGCACTGGGTGAGCCTTCCTGGGGAGAGCACTACACAAGTGGGGAGCCATTCCTAAAAAGCCCGTTTTTGTGTTGCTTCCCTCCGGACCTCTAACAGACGAGGCACACAAAGATTGGTTTGATGTGTGAAAAAACACAAGTTCAAAGCCCTCCTTGTGCACACAGAACTAGTTGTCTTAACTATTTGCACGACGGCTTACAGATACATGCACAAGACTCATTCATGAATTTCTGAAAGAATCAGTTGCTTGGTTCGTAAGGTTTTAGCCAAGTAAAATAAACACAGTTATTAATACAAAAATACCGACACAGGCAAGTAGTCCTGCATAATGAGGGCAACTTTGGCCTGTGCTTGCCTAACAGAGCCACAATGCCATAGGGTAAAAATTTTGTGAAACTGAAGATAATTTTTACAAGAGTTTCAAAGGAAACATGCCAGTGAGCAAGACTTTCTGTGCACCTAAACAATTACAGCAGCATTCAAAAAGCTAACAACCATTTAAGTGTGACCCTTTAAAAGGAAGCTTTGTTAAATGTAAAAGCAGCACTAAGACTACATCAGTTGTGTATCTCAGTTAAAATTAAGTTAAGCTTACAATTTCAACATTTTCATCCCCAACCCCACCATTCCCTTTTCTTTTGGCATTCAAGGGTTACTGTCTTCACCTACAAACATTTCTTACTTTAAAAACTGTTCCAAGTATATCCATGAATACAGAGAATGATCACTTCATGTATTGTTTTGTTTCAAGCAGGAGCAGGGAGGTTATATCCTATTCAGTTAATTAATTTTGGTTTACAGTCTTGGGGGAATAGTAGGAAAGTAGCTAGATTACTAAAACATGTTCCCTCAGTCTTTTGGACTACCACATTTGGCCCCTAGTTACACATGTGATTGTTTCAACAATTAAAATGACGCTTTAGCAGGACAAGAGATGATCTCCCCAATGAAAACAAACAGGTAAGGCAGGAGGAACTGTTTATTCCATTTCCCAATTTATCTACCTTCCTAACTGTGGCAACACTGAGATGCTTACCATGTTATACAGCAGCAAGTCTCTCATTTTACTCAAATGCTTACTACCCTTTGCAGAATTGTGAAAGATTAATATTCGGCTGGTTCTGAGGGCACATGTGTTTCTATTTGAGAATAACTTATATAACTATAATGAACAACACAGAAAGTGACCCAAGTCTGCAGGCCTCCTAGATTGATCCAGAAGTAGTCTTCAACTACATATTGCCTATTTTCATAAGGGGAGGGGAATGTTCCACTGAAGACAATAGCATGGACCCAAAGGTTCCCCTTCCATGAATGGCAAGTTTCTGTTTTGGAACCAACACATTGCCCTTTTCACCAAGTAAGTGTGCAATTTAGTTGTAAAAAGTTTAAATACAGTGCTGTTGGTCTATCACAGTGGTTCCCAACTGGTGGTCTGTGTAACCCAGTGGTTCCCAACCTTTTTTCTGGCCATGCCCCACCTAAGCATCTCGAAAATCTTGATGCCCCCCCATGGCATATAATTCTTATTATTCAAAAAGTGAACTTCTTTAGGAAGTTCTTTAGGAAGCCTAAAAGGCCATTAACTGTTAATAACTCATTCTCAAATTGTCCCCCTTAAAAATCAAACTGCCCCACTGTGGGGCGTGTGCCCCACATTGGGAACCACACGTGTAACCCATTCAGGGGGTCTGTGGCACCATTCACATAATAAAAACTAACATAGAGGTATCCAAATCTTCAAAAGTAGGAGGTCCATGGCTTGGCTTTTGAAAAACAGGAGGTCCACAGTATTTAGATCATTGGGAACCACTGCCCTATCGCATTTCCACCAATAATAAATGTTGCCTAAAGGGGTACCTGAATTTAAACTAATTTTTAAAAACAATTCTACATTGGGCTGGGAAATTACAATAACATCTTTCATCAATGCCTGAACACCTTCTTGAAAAACACTAATTTTAATTAGGCACATTCTCAACATAAATGTGCTCAGGACTGTGGCCCTCGAATGTGAGTGAATTTTTAAGAGACCAGAAGCATTCAGTAATGAAAATACAAAACTGAATTCTTTACACAGGCCAACCTCAAAAACCTGTGTCAAATTTTCTTTCTTGCCTCCAATTACTGTGAAGTTATCATGAGTCTATGATCATAAATTAACATGTTCACTATAATAGATGATAATAAATTAACATGTTAAGTATAATAGATGTTAAAAAGAAATAGTTAGTTGAATAGAACTACTCTGGAAAAAAGGCATTTTAGGAAGTCTTTTATGTTTTAGGCTAGATATAGGCCTTAGTACTTCCCCTTTTCTTCAGTGCTAACAGAAAAGATGATTTTAAGATAATTTCTAACTATTTAAGCACTGTTTTAAATCAATCTTTTAACATACTGTCTATAATGCATGTATTATGTTAGAGAATAGACAAGATATATAATTAAAAGGCATGGATGTGTTAGAAATAGCTAAAGCTAGATGCCACTGGGGGTTACTTTTAATTTGTTAACCCCTGCTTGTGTTTTTTTAAAAAAATATAATACTAGAATATTTTGCAATGGCTTATTTGTTTTAAAGCAGTTAAGTATCTTATCACATGCCACTTTCCATAGACACAACTGAAAAATTTAAAGGAGCAGCAAAGTGAAATGAAGTAAGAAAAACTACAAGGACTGATTGCTGGGTGGGGTGTGGGGGACAGAAACAAATGCACCCCATGAAAAGTCTTTCAAGAAATCCTCCTCATCTTCTGTATAATCTTTAGAGCTAGAGAATGAGAGCCAAAACTGACACATCATGCTCTTATTATCAGGCCTGACTTTTAAAACATTTGAATGAAGCTAGTAAAAGCTCAAGCTACTTTCAAGACTGCTGAGGTATGGGGGCAGTTAAAATCGACAAAGTCTAAAGGTTTCCTAAGCTCCAACAGCTTAGTTGAAAGGTCTCCTTCCATACACTGAGACTCGATTAGCATTATATAAAACAGTCCACAACTAACTCGCTGCGTAACCAAAGTTGCAGTTATTCTTTTTATACAGCATCTGAAAATTTCACACCCCATCAACGCACGTTCAAGCTATTTTATCTTGGCAATTAATTTATTATTTTTCCCCCGGAACACAGTGAAGCCTTGTTTTCAAGTCATTCATAACTTTATAAATCAGCCCTGCGCATGAAACCATACATCTGTGAACCGTAGAAAATCCTTGCCACTCAGGCGATTAAGCTCCTGACACCTTTGCTGATTAATAATCGTGGAAAGAATAAGATCAGAAGCAAAATAAATGATCATTTAATAGAGAAATGCACAAAACAGCCCTTTAACTTACATATTCCATCATGTTATTCGATTCACATTTCCTTTTGCTTAGCCTCCAATGCAAGCACAGCTAGACAACAGGGAGAAAAAGGGGGAAGAAAAATGAGCTGTGTTTTATCGCCGGCACAGAGACTAGTCCATTTGTCCAGCTTTCATATTTCGCGTTCAACAAAAGCATCTGTTTCCATACTGTGCAATTCAGGCCCCAGCAGTACGAAGCTGCTCCCTGCGGCACTCACCTTGTGGTATAACCTATTGTTTTCCCATTCTAATAACTTCTCAATCGATCTTCGTGTCTGGAAGACAAATGAGAAAGAATTTTACTCTTGAGCAGCTTTGGAAAAAAGTTTGTTTTGCAGCTGCCTTTGTGTGGAAAAGGTGGCTGGGGTGGAAGAGAAACGTGGTAAAGGACAGCAACTTCAGTACAGGGTGGTCTGCCGTACTGCAAATTTTCTGGTATTAATTATAGCTAGGATAAAGAGGTGTGTGTTTCAAAAAATGGTTTCAGCGACCAAATAAAAAAACAACACTAAGAAATATTTAAATGGCTGGAAAATGTATTTATCTACAAAGCTGTACATTAATAAAAGGCTTTTTAAAAACCCAAAAGTGCTTTATTCACTAACACTGTTAAGTGAGTCAATTTAAATCCATTGAAGTTAATGGAACCAAGCTACCTCATAATTCAAGTAACTTGAAACAAACAGACTGCAGATCAAGCATGGGATAGTTTCCACATACTGTGCGTAGACGTTATGATAACTACAATTCATACAAAATGCCATGCTGTTGACTAATTTCACATACTGGAGCTCTAAAATGTTAATCTACGGTTTCTCATTAATGCACAAATTGTTCCAGAATATTTGGAAATCTGCACATTGATAAGTCCCTTGAATTTAAGTTATCCAGCTTTAAGAGAACTATTTAAATCCCCTTGCACTAAATCTGCTACTCTGAAGATGCAGTTGGTATTCTGATTTAGAAATACGTCCTGCTGCTGTTTATGGTCACTTGACTGCCGTATCATCGACTGCTCAGTAGTAAAATGGGATTTACTAGTCCTTATGAATAGGGAGGATAAATCACAACACCAGGTGTTGAGATGAGACCAGAGTTGCAGGTGCAGACGCATGGATCACTGAGCCTTGTGGCAAATTCAACTTCATACAGCTGCAGCTTCCTTACAAGGCAAAGAGAAGTTGGGGAGGGGGAAAGGGGGGGCTGAGAAGCATCTTGCACTTCAACTACTGCTAAAAAGAGGTGCTATAAAATGCACACTGGTGCAGCAAGTGAACAAGCATGTTTTTTTAAGAACTACTTAAAAGCATTCATCATCAAACCTACTCAATATACACGAAAGGCAAAAAATACATATAGTGGTTTCTTTTCATTTATAACAATCACAAGAGCATAAACCTGAACTCTAGCTACTTGAAAGAATCAACTTTGTTAGGCATGAATAATTATTAGGATTTTTTTTTTTTACCTTTTCATTATATTTCGAAAATAGAAGGGATTCCCAAGAACCCTGGGGCACATTTTAATAGCAAGGACAAAGTCATTACATTGTTTTTTAAAGTTCTGTTCCTTTTGGCCAATACTTTTTATTTTATTTTATTAAAGACAGTGCCTGCCCTCTAACAATGATCAGCAGACCTCACTTGTTTCTTTGTCAAGATAGCCTTTTAGAGTCTGCTCTCCTTTTAAATGAAAATAGGGCAGCAGTTATGGTCACACTTTTGTTAATTTAGTTGCCAGTCAGCTCCAAATCAAAAGAAAATAAGGCTGCAGAGTGTAATTAACATTCAGTTCAGTCGTTTTGTCCCTTGTCTAGCCCCCTAAGCTTTGTTAAAATTGCCATCTGAATGCTGAAGGCTGTAGGGAAATCGATTTGATTCTAATCGCACCATGAAAAGAACATGATCTAACTGCTTTCAGCCCTCCGTAAATCTGTACTAGGTCTTTAGCACAATGCAACTTCCAATTTAAAAAGCACTGAATGTCTCGTCAATGACTTTGTGAAGAAAAAAGAACAAGGAGCAGACATAAAAATTCCAATAGTTGTTTAAGCATTAAAGCTCATTTGCATCACAGCAAACCTGAAAAGGGCTGACCTCTCAAACCGCCTCTCAGGTCTATGAAGTTGTAGCCTTGACAAGCTCACATTGACAGAGCTCATTGACTCTGAAAGGCTACTCTATCAATGGTGAAAAATGGCAATAGGTTCTACTCCGAGCAGGCATCTGCCTGCCCACCCGCTGCTAAACCAATGGCAAAACCGATTCAAAAATGTGAAGCTACCTTGTAATCTTCCTTGCTAGAACCTTTTAAATAATAGATTAAGACTGCTGTACAATTTAAATTTCACTGCCTGCACGGAGGGGAAGGAGAAAAGACAGAAAAGAAAGCAGCTTCCCAAATACTAGGGGAGTTAAAACACTTTGCACCCTAGAAAGGAAAGTGAATACAGAAACTTAATGCAACACTACGAAGAGACATCTTTTAATGAAACAAATTTTAACATTCAACTATTGTTACTCTTACTGAGGGGATGAAGGACTTAACTATGAAGTTAGAAAGGGCACTGAATTTGAAGGAAACATATTAGGCAGCTTAAAACAAATTATTAGCAGTAGTAACATGTAGAAGACAGATTGTGCATCACTCGTATTTCAGTTTTAACACACTCTGTTGCCAAAGCCTGAGTGTAGGTAACACTATTGTATACCTCAAGCATGTAAGATTTTTTTCTCTACAAATACTAATTTTGTAAATTATTATTTGTAAGTCGTCGCATGTACAAACAGCTTGCAACATTTATAAAATCACTCAACAATACCCAACCCCGTCAGCCATACAAAAGGTGAATGAAAGTTTAAATGAAACATTAGCAAGTACCTCTCAGCCGGGGGAAGAAAAAGTGAATTAAAGAGCGTCGCACAATTCTCGACACCAAGCTTCCTTTTCCCTACTTGACAGGTGAAGGGGGGGAAAGACTTGCACGTGCAGCTTAATTAATCACCGCACTTGACATCTCAATGATTTACAGTGAGGAGCAGGTGAGGACATTCAAAACCCAAAAGGGACTCTTGATTTGAGTAACTTTCCCAGCTGACGGGGATGACAACCCTGTAGTTTTTCCATCAGTGGCATACTAGAGAGCACATTATTTGCTAACAACAACGATGCAAAAGTTAAGTAGAAGAAAGTTTACTAGGAAAATTTAAAAACTAAACGTGGCGGTTGTTTCTTCTTTCAACATCATAGTTAACCATGAAATATTTTTTTTAGTTCAAAACCACTCTTGTTATGAAACTATACACAATTATTTATGTAAGCTGCATCAAACAGGGTTTGATACAGGAACTACAGAGAGATATGATACACTTGTACACGATACACTTGTGGATTTATCCTATGCATGTTTGCCAAAGGAGTCTTACTGAGTTCAGAGAAACTAACTCCTAAGCATGAATGCACAGATTTGCAGCCTTTTCTACCTATTTTCTATTGAGTAAAAAGCTAAACAACCCTAATGTAACAATGAAGTAGTCTTTTCCCTCGCTAGATTAAAAAATTTAAATTTAAATTAAATCATTTAAAATTCCAGATTGAATGTAATCCTTATACTAAATATAACACTTTTCCTTCAGCAGTCACCTGCATCATATGAAAATCCTATGTCCCCCTGCTAGTAAATGCAAAACGACCATTTTCAGATTTGGTGCAACCCATTCTAAAGCACAAAGTGGGCATTAACTTAAGTACTTCAATTGCTAAAGAGCTCAAACACATAATACATTAGTCTTTTAGAACAATGTGTAATGAAACTTTAGAGTGCGCCAAAAACTTTTTTTTTAATTGTTCCAGCTTTATTTTGTAATTGCACATAGATGAGACTAGCTGCTAGGATTTAAATACAGTGATACCTTGGTTTAAGAACAGCTTAGTTTATGAACAACTTGGATTAAGAATGATGCAAACCCGGAAGTATGTGTTTTGGTTTGTGAACTTTGCCTTGGAATAAGAACATGTTTCGCTTCCTGTTGAGTGTGTTCCATTTGTAAATTGAGTCCCCCGCTGCTATGGGAAAACATGCCTTGGTTTAAGAATGCTGTGGTTTAAGAACAGACTTCCGGAACGGATTAAGCTCGTAAACTAAGGTACCACTGTACTAGGAACTGTGAAAAGCCTTCATCCCAGGTTTGTGCATGAGGAAAATCTGTGGACATCATGTCAATGTTGAGTGGCAGGGTGTCAACAGAATTTAGAGAGCTTGTGTTTGGTGGCTAGTTATATATGAAACTTTTCCATGTTCATTCACTTGTTAGAATTCCTACCCACCCTTCACCATAAATTCCAGGGCAAGTTACGGAAATTATAAAATATTCAAATCAATTAAATTACAGTCATGGTAGATCCTAGGATTATCCAAGTGGGCAATGATATGTCTAAGCAACTTTTAAAAAATAACAAAAGCCTCTGCTGGAAATTACAGTACCATTCCCTCAGTTCAACAGTAACATGAAGACGCACTAACACAAAATTGATAAAATCTTTATATTCACATTTAACAGTTGAATTTTCCACAGTGACTAGTGTTAGTTTTCTGTGTACCTTCAGCCACTATAGAAGTTGAAACCACTGTATTAAGCAAGCCCAGGAAAGTAACATTAACATTAAAAATTAACATTAAAAAAAAGTATTTGTAAAGCAGAATAAGGCACAAAGGAAAGAAGTCTTGAACTTGGAAGCTGAGGTTATATGATAACCCATGTGGCAATGAGTATGATCAAACTTACTCTTTTACTGAGGCAAATCACTGGCCACATACTACAACCTAAAGTACAGCAGCAACAAAGGCAGCCACAAAGCAGCCATCGGACATTGACTGGAAGATTCTTCTTAAGACAGCTATTCACTCTGCTGATGCTGGCTTTGAACTCCTCAGGTGCAACCTGCAAGAAAGAACCATGAAGCATTGTGATAAATCTAATGTCTGATTTACATTAACAAATCCATTTTTGTTTTAAAAGCAACATTAAACTCACAAAATTACAATCTCTGTCAACTCTCCTTATGAATTTCATTCCACGGATACTTACTTTTCCTGTTAAGGATGAAGGAAATTCTGCTTCAAATTTGTTGCTCAGTCCAAACCTGCAGACAGAAAATGAACATATTCTTTAACTCTACATGGTATGGCATGCTTTACAGGGTAATTTTATTTGCTTTGATAGGAAAAATAAAGTCAGGGAACTACATTGCATAACCATAAGCTCACAAATGTTGGAGGGAATATATTTTGTCTCCTTTAACGTTATGTATTTACTGTGGCAAGTGCTATAACAGCTACACCAAACACTATTGATGCATAAAGTTGTGAAGCAAGTCTCACTGAAATGTGAATAATCTATTTGGAAAGTGCACTACCAGCTCAAAGTCGCTTATGCTTTAAAAAGCTATGTTTGCATGACATAAATATAGCTAAAAAACTGAGAGCAAAGATTCCAGAAGAAAGGACAAAACTTAGGGACCATGAACACATTCTTGTGCGTTTCCAAATTGCTATGGAACTATTACACAATCCACAGCATTACAGTGGTACCTCGGGTTACATACGCTTCAGGTTACATACGCTTCAGGTTACAGACTCCGCTAACCCAGAAATAATGCTTCAGGTTAAGAACTTTGCTTCAGGATGAGAACAGAAATTGTGCTCCGGCGGCGCGGCAGCAGCAGGAGGCCCCATTAGCTAAAGTGGTGCTTCAGGTTAAGAACAGTTTCACGTTAAGTACGAATTAAGTACTTAACCCGAGGTACCACTGTATTGACTTTTTATCCTGCACAGTCTTCCAGCCTCATCTTAGTTTGTTGATTGGGTTTAACACTTTTCCTCATTCATTTAAAACAAAATTTATCTACTAAAAGCAAGTGCAACTGAAGGGATACCCGTATGCATTCTGACATTCAGGAATAACCCCGTATTGGGCAAGTAGAAGAGACAACAGCTTGCGATCCTATTATTCAGCTGACTGCATCTTTCTGTTGTTGGATTTGTCTGCATAGGTGTCTCCCCACTTACACCGGGGTTACATTTCTGGGTACCGCTAGTGAAATTATGTATCATGGGGAACACCATCTAAAAAGTCTGTAAACACCTTCTAAACTTCACCAAGCGCCACCAAAAATCCACTAAACTCCACCACAATCACTCCCTCCAAACCTCCTTTCTCAAAGTCCAACTCTCCACAGGCCTTAAAAGGTCAGTTCAAAGACTCATGCGATCACAGTTGCAAAGGCTCCTGGAACTGCTAGTTGTTTTCCTGCTCTTTTTGAGCCATTTTTGCAATTTAAATCAGTTTATTTCCCATCACTGTGCACAAACATGTCTCCTTTAACGTATGTATGCACACTGTGCACAACCCAAACACATCTACTGGGGAATCTCAAGAAATATGCAGTCCTCTACAAAACTGGGGGGAAAGATGAGATTAATCATGCATGGCCATTCTCAGCGCCATACTATGTGAGAATGGAACTGCAACATTGTTATGGAAAACTAGTTTGGCATGCATATGGCTAGCATCTGCCAGGGAACTACAAACATCTGAAATTCCCCAATATGTACCCACTACCTCCTGGGTTTTTATGGACAGGCTTCGCTTCGAACAGGGAATCTCTGGACCACTCCAAGTTGCACTAACTGCCAATTATTTTCTAGCTCCATTCAAGGTGCAGACCACCACCTTTAAAGCCTTGAAAAGTCTGGAACACTACACCTGCAAGAATGCTTCCCCCCACACCTGCCAACATATGCAGGGAAGGCCTGCTGCATAACATCAATAGCAAACTCGGGTGATTCAGTGACAAAGGGCTTAAGAGTGAAATTGGTGCAACTGCAAAATAAGAGGGCTACATCAGCAAACAAAAAACAAATAAAAATCCAAAACGAAAACCACCAACAAACCAGCAGGTATGCTATGGCTTCCAGAATGTTAAGCGTCAGAAAATAAAACTGGGAAAGTGTGTGCATGTGTACATGAATGTGAGTGATACAGAGACAGTGAGAGAATTGGCCCACGTAAAGCGCTGTGGGTTAAACCACAGAGCCTAGGACTTGCCGATCAGAAGGTCGGCGGTTCGAATCCTCGTGATGGGGTGAGCTCCCGTTGCTCGGTCCCAGCTCCTGCCACCCAGTAGTTCGAAAGCACGTCAAAGTGCAAGTAGATAAATAGGTACCGCTCTGGCGGGAAGGTAAACGGCGTTTCCGTGCGCTGCTCTGGTTCGCCAGAAGCGGCTTAGTCATGCTGGCCACATGACCCGGAAGCTGTACGCCAGCTCCCTCGGCCAATAACGCGAGATGAGTGCCGCAACCCCAGAGTCGGTCACAACTGGACCTAATGGTCAGGGGTCCCTTTACCTTTAAGCCCCTTACAGATTACAGTATCTTGAAGGCTTAGTAATGCAGAACTATGGCTGACATGCTGAGCACTCTTGTTAGGGGGTGAGGATGCACTGCAGCATTGTGTTGCAGGTCCTATTTGATCTACCTGTTGAGTAACTACATTAAGTGGCAACTTTTCCATAATAATAATAATAATAATTTATTATTTATACCCCGCCCATCTGGCTGGGCCTCCCCAGCCACTCTGGGCGGCTTCCATAAAAACCAAAAATACAGTAAAATATCACACGTTAAAAACTTCCCTGAACAGGGCTGCCTTAAGATGTCTTCTGAATGTCAGGTAGTTGTTTATCTCTTTGACATCTGCTGGAAGGGCATTCCACAGGGCGGGCGCCACTACCGAGAAGGCCCTCTGCCTGGTTCCCTGTAGCTTTGCTTCTCGCAATGAGGGAACCGCCAGAAGGCCCTCGGCGCTAGACCTCAGCGTCCGGGCAGAATGATGGGGGTGGAGACGCTCCTTCAGGTATACTGGACCGAGGCCGTTTAGGGCTTTAAAGGTCAGCACCAACACTTTGAATTGTGCTCGGAAACGTACTGGGAGCCAATGTAGGTCTTTCAAGACCGGTGTTATATGGTCTCGGCGGCCGCCCCCAGTCACCAGTCTAGCTGCCGCATTCTGGATTAGTTGTAGTTTCCGAGTCACCTTCAAAGGTAGCCCCATGAACATTCAAAGTCTTTTCAACACTTTTCCCCAAGAAATACTACTTGCATTCCTCTTGTCTTCAGTTTTAGGGGCAAGTTAAAGCGTTATAGTTCCAATTAAGCAACCAAGCCACTTTTCTTACCATTTCTATTGCTATATTTGTGTTTTAGTTATTGCATTGTTTTTCTTGTTGACTGCTATATTTGATATTTTATTGCAGCCACCTTGACAAAAATAATAAAGGACTGCCAGTGTATTTAAGTATAAATAATGGTGTCTATCGCCAGACATGGTGTCACAGTGTGCAAACATGTCTACCACATAAACTGTGAAGTGACCTACTGTGGAATATGTAGTGTAATGAAGGGCAAGAAACTGGGATCTCAACTTGCAGGTATATTGAGAATCTTCCAACCCCCGGTTCCAAGCCAGAGTGTCGTAACAGTGTAAATTTGCAGCTGGGTTAGAAAGCAGTTTGCAAGTTCTTTGGTATATGTGCACCTCAAAAAGGTGTACAGAGGAATGGGAGCCAATGGAACTCTCCCATAAGAATTTAGACACTTTTGCAAAGTATTGAAAGAGTATACAAAGTGGACCAATTCTTAGGACACTTTTTTAAGAAATTAAAAAAAGAGAAAGGCAGCTACTGTATGTGTATGAATGTTTGACTGATGCAAAGTTACATCAAATAAGCTATACACTTCAATCACATTCTAGTTATTAATCAGATTTATGAACAGAAGATCTAAAGTGTAAGCCAAGGAACTTCGGCAGAATCTCTGGAAGTAATCATGTCATCCTTAACCATAAGTGACTCTGCAAGGTCAAGCGGCTGCATTTGAAATATCTTAAGCTCTTAGGGCATGTGTTATTCTCTCATCTTGACCTCTTTCTTTCTAGTAGTCAAAAAAGTCTGACCTTTTGCTCCCAAGAACACAATTAACTGTGGAGAAGAGATTACACCATAAAAAAAGAATCATAATGAACCATGATGGCCTGATAATTAGCCACTAATAACTCCCATGCAGAGAAGAAGAACATAGGAACTGGGATAAGTGCTCTACAAAGTGTTAAAATATGTGCAAGACTTCAGGAATTGGTCCTGTGGTTGTCCTACCACATCTCATTTCCCCCCTAAAGTCACTGGAATAACTAGTGGTCCAGACGTACTGGGGACCAAAACAATTTCACGCTGGGAGAAGCGAGGTTCAAAGTTTTGTATACTTTATCCATAGGAACCTGGGCCTCGCTCTCTCGCTGACAGGGATATCAAAAACTTCCACAACACACAGAAACCTGAAGCCAAATACATTCCGAACACTACAAAAGCCTTAAAAACAGAATGTTTACTTTTCTTTCTTGAAATTTAGAACAGAAGTCTACCCAGCTGAATGAATAAAACCAACTGATTTTTTTCTATTTTTTAAAAAGTGTGGTTTTAAAAATATGGGCCAATATGAAATTTGAATTTAAAACATACAAGTTAAAATCTATACTTCCCTTCTGATCATTACAAATACAATGCAGTAGGCCGTGTATCACATTTGCTGTTTTGGCAAATTATGAAATTTATGATTAGCATGGAAATTTATTTACATGTTATGGAAAAATACTGCTTAATTACCACTTTTGCTTCTAGGAGGTTTGGTATGTTTGTGCCAAAAAACAACACACTTAACTCTCTATGGTCTATTTGTTCAAATAAGTGATACAGTGGTACCTTGGCTTATAAACACTTCAGGTTACAGTCTCCACTAACCCGGAAGTAGTACCTTGGGTTAAGAACTTTGCTTCAGGATGAGAACAGAAATCGCACGGCAGCAGCGGGAGGCCCCATTAGCTAAAGTGATACCTCAGGTTAAGAACAGTTTCAGGTTAAGAACAGACCTCCGGAACATATTAAGTTCCTAACCAGAGGTACCACTGTATTGAATAGTGTCCTGACATGCAGAAACCCAAACAATTTGATAGTTGTATCTCTTTCACTAAGTCTTTTATGCTCCTAGGTATTCTGCATATAAGCATTACTTAGCTGCATATCAGTGTGTTTTAATTATGACAGCAACCAATGAGGCACATTTATTCAGCAAATGCCCAATTTACAAGACAGGAAATCTGATTTAAATCAATCCATCATCACAGCTAGAACTCCAACAAGAACAAGTAAAGACAGATAAGAAGCAAGTTTCCTGTTCTCATACTTTAACAAATTTCCTTTTGTAGAAAGAGGCACATTTGCCAGCAGCCAAGAAGTATCTATGCTTGCAGAACGCTCACTCACATACACAAAGTACCCTTCCTTTTCACTCCAAGGTCTTTTCTATTATGTCCAGCATTCCAAAGCTCTCTTGCATAGACAAGTTGCATTTATCCAGCAACTTTAAAAAATGCTACAACTGAGGGCAGTGACAGCACACAATACATGCTACCCCACTAGTGTCGCATCTGAGGCTGCCCTATTTTAAAAACATTTATTCTCTACCGCAGCAGCTTAGAGGATCAACACAAAGTTCCCTTTGAAGGAAAATCAAGGATGCATGACTGAGAGGTCCACACTTCTATATGTGCTGCCATTTCAACAACAAACTTGTCAAGGTGAAACCTTAATAGCTATTATCACTCAGTACACACAAGTGCTATATTACCACCATTTGAAGAATTCATAGTTATTGCCTCATATGAATTATTCATGCCTTGAGGCAGAAAAATAAGGGGATGGGTCCAGAATAATAACAATAACAATATAATTTTATTATTTATACTCCGCCCATCTGGCTGGGTTTCCCCAGCCACGTTGGGCAGCTTACAGCATATGTAAAACATAGTAAAATATCAAACATTTAAAACTTTCCGATACAGGGCTGCCTTCAGATGTCTTCTAAAAGTTACATACCGTATTTTTCGCCCTACAGGACGCACTTTTTCCCCTCCAAAAATGAAGGGGAAATGTGTGTGCGTCCTATGGGGCGAATGCAGGCTTTTGCTGAAGCCTGGAGAGCGAGAGGCGTCGGTGCGCACCGACCCCTCTCGCTCTCCAGGCTTTAGGAAGCTATCCACAAGCCTTGCGCGCCTGGTGGGAGTTGCTCCCGGGCTTGCAAGGCTTGCGAGCAGCAGCCTGCAGCCCGAAGCACGGGACGCCCTCCGGAGGGCACCCCGTGCTTCGCGCAGGTGTCCATAAGCCTTGTGCGCCCGGGGGGAGTTGCCGCCGGGCTCGCAATGCTTGTAGGCAGCAGCCTGAAGCCCAAAGCATGGGGCGCCCTCCGGAAGGCTTGTGGATAGCAGCCTGTTCTGGGGTTCCCCCGGCCCCAGCCCAGCAGCTGGGGGGGAAATATTTTTTTTTTATTCATTTCCCCCCCCCAAAGTGAGGTGCATCCTATGGGCCGGTGCGCCCTATAGGGCGAAAAATACGTTCTTTATCTCCTTGACATCTGAGGGGGGTGCATTCCACAGGAAGGGAGCTGTAATAAGGCTGTAAACCTATACCTGCCTAACTGAGAGTAAGCCCCACTGAACTCAATGGGATTTGCTTCTGAGAAGACATGCCTATATTGCCTTATAAGTTAGTTACACTTAGGTCATATAGAAATCAATGTGAAAAATTCATGTCCTTCTGATTTCACTCATTGATTTCCCTAGTACAACTAACTTTACCAGAGTTGTTCTGTAAAAAAGAATAATCACACATTCCAGGAAATGAGTCCACTCTACTACATTTAATAATAATAAATAATAATAATAATAATAATAATAATAATAATAATAATAATAATTTATTATTTCTACCCCGCCCATCTGGCTAGGTTTCCCCAGTCACTCTGGTCGGCTTCCAAAAGAAGGTTAAAAATATATTTTAAAACATCAGTCATCAAAAACTTCCCTAAGGGCAAATTTCTCCTCCTTCCCACACAATAGGGGGATCCAACTACAAAATGGGCCACAAGAGTACTTAGACATGGAACCCGTAAACCACACGCCACCTTGTCATGCAGAGGGAATGGGAGGGAGGCCAAAATTTGACACAACCCAGTCCAGCCCTCACACTGCCATCCCAAAACTGGCTAAGCAAGGCACTGGGCTTTGGAAAGGAGGCAAAAGGCGCTGTCAGTGTCCTGGACCCTCCCACCTCCTTCCTAAAGCTGGGAAAGCACTAACTATGATTTGGGAAGGAGGTGGGAGACCCTGTCAGAGCCCTCATGCCTCCTTCCTAAAGCCCAGTATTACACTTACCCAGCTTGGGTAAGACAGCACAATAAATGGTAGGGGTGTCAAATGTTTCCAAGGGCTGCCCAAAAAGGCTTTGAAGGACACATGTGGCCCTCGGGCTATGCGCTGGACCACCCTAGAATCATTTCTAGTAGAAAGAAAATTTCAGGTTTTTTCAAAGCAGAGGTGAAAGTCATATGTCTGTGGTGACTGAAGCAACAGGTGTGACTTTTACCTTTGTACGGCAAGCTATGCTCCACCTTCACAAAAATAAGAGGTTTCTATACCCAAACTCCACACACTTTTCTCTATGTTCCATCTCAGCAAGCAAGAAATATGAGCACAATTCAAGGAAACATTCCAGCCAGGCAAAAGCCCTTGAGGAAAGCATGGAACAAGGCTGTTGAAAGCTGTTGCCTGGACAGAGGTGATGTAGCCTGGAAGAGTCCCATGGAGGTTACCCTTGCAAACCCTCTAAGATTAACAAAAGGAATTCTGTATTGAAAAACCATCTGTATTTGGCTCCTGAGCCAACACCAGTCCTCATAAATAGTGTTCATGTGATCACTGGAACCAAGTTGAGTCTCTTCAGAAGACATTCCTCCAGAAAGATTTCAAGCATGATAGTGTTGGGAAGAAAGTCAGGTAAATGAACTATAATGGCTGCTTCCGACAATACAGCTGTTAGCAGCAATACCTATGCAAGCTAATCTCTTGACAAAAAGGCAAAACAACTATCCCACCCCATCCTCAAACAGAATACCAGCAAAAAAAGAAAGCATGCCACCCAACAAGCAATTAAAATTGGGAGGGGTGGGAAGCCCTTGGCAGGCACAAAGGGGTCCTGCTGCCCAAAGACAGCACCCCAGATCATACAACTGCAGTAGTTGGAAGGAACTCCAAGGGCCATCAACCCCATGCCCCATGCCCCATTCTACCACCTTCCCTTCCACAGTCAAACAGCTCTGTCAGAAGGTTCCTTCTGATGTTTAGTCGGAATCTCTTTCCTTGTATCTTGAAGTCATTGGTTTGGGTCTTACCCTCTGGAGGAGAAAACAAGTTTGCACCATCTTCCATGTGACAACCCTTGAGATATTTGAAGATGGTTATCCTATCTCCTCTCAGATTCCACTTTTCCAGGCTTAACTTATACAACTTCCTCAACCATTGCTCATAAGCCTTGTTTTCTAGACCCATGATCATTTTGGTCGACTTCCTCTGCACATATTCCAGCCTGTCAATATCCTCCTTAAATTGTGGTGCCCAGAAATGGGCACAGTACTCCAGGGCAGGGTCTAACTAAGGCAGAAAAAAGTGGTACTATTACTTCCCTTGATCTGGCCACTATACTTCTGTTGATGCTTATTCATGTTACAAACTTATCCATGTTGCAATTTTCACTGAATGTCTTGTGGAAGTGGTCCTACAAACAAAAGTCTGTTTGAAAACAGTGTTGGAACATACTCAATTTTAGACAAGTTGATAGAAGAGCCAAGTCTCAATGCTGATTTAACACTGGAATTAACTATATATCCTGAAACAATGCATGATACTGCGAGTTACCAGTGTTTTAAATGATATGACAGATGTGTTCGGTAAACTCATGTCTGAAAAGAACTGTGATCTAAAACTAAGTCATAGCATGTACTATATTATAAAATTGATGCTTTGGAAGGAAATTATTAGTGCAGATGGGCGTGGGGGTTTCTGTCAGTGCTGATCAGTCTACAGCAAGCCCCATGGTAGCGCTTTGAGGTATCAACAACCAGCTAATCATAAATTCTTCCAAAGATTTCAAACCATGAGGCAAAGGAAAATGGGTTACCTGATGTCACTGTGACATGAGGTAAATGACAGGCAGTTGGTCCCATCAACCTTTCAAAGTTCACCTGCAGAGAGGGGAAAGAGATAAGGAGCTGACCCACTGGCCAAATCCTGCTCTTCCCTCCACATTAAAGTGTTGTTACAAAATCTTTATTTTATATGAAAGACACGTGCTCTAAAAGAGAAAACTATCCTGTCCTAAGTATAGAAATATTAAACAGATTCAAAGTTATGATACAATAAACATAAAAATTCAGGCTATAAATGAATGTTATATAAATATTAAATGCATGTTTTGCAAAAGCATTCAGCCTGATTTAAAATAAAATATACTACCGTATTTTTCGCACTATAGGACGCACTTTTTCCCCTCCAAAAATGAAGGGGAAATGTGTGTGCGTCCTATGGTGCGAATGCAGGCTTTCGCTGAAGCCTGGAGAGCGAGAGGGGTTGTGCGCACCGACCCCTCTCGCTCTCCAGACTTCAGGAGAGCCCCACTGCCAGCCCCACAAGCTCGGGGGACAGCGGGGAGGCGGAACGCCGCCATCCCGCTGTCCCCCGACTTGGCTAGAAGGCTGGCGGGGGGGAGAAGCCTGCTCCTCCCCATCGCCAGCCCCGCAAACTCGGGGGACAGCGGGAAAGGCGCAGCGCGCCCTTCCCGCTGTCCCCCGACTTGGCTAGAAGGCTGGCGGGGGGGGGAGAAGCCTGCTCCTCCCCGTCGCCAGCCCCGCAAACTCGGGGGACAGCGGGAGAGGCGCAGCGCGCCCATCCCGCTGTCCCCCGACTTGGCTAGAAGGCTGGCGGGGGGGAGAAGCCTGCTCCTCCCCGTCGCCAGCCCCGCAAACTCGGGGGACAGCGGGAGAGGCGCAGCGCGCCATCCCGCTGTCTCCCGACATGGTTTGGAGGCTGGCGGAGGGCTTCCTCCTCCCCCAGCCCCGCAAGCTCCCAGAGCGATGCCAAAACTGTGCGCAGCTTCGGCATGGCTCTGGGTCCCGTTCTGGGGGAGGGGGAAGCTCGGGCTTCCCCCGCCCCAGCCCCGCGCCTGGCGGAGGGGGGGAATAAATTTTTCCCCTTTATTTTCCCCCCCAAATCTAGGTGCGTCCTATGGACCGGTGCGTCCTATAGTGCGAAAAATACGGTAGTTATTCCTTTTAAATTGTATAATTACCTAACACTTATTATGTTTGTCAATTAGGTCAACTGAGCAACATTCCATACCTTAATTAACCATTTTCTAATCTAATCAAATTGCTCTACTGGAATGGCTAGGAAAAACAAAGAGTAGTGTATTGTTGAAAGCTAACAGATTTTCTTGTGGCATAAACTTTTGTGGATTAGAGTCCATATCATCGATGAAGTGAACATCAGAGGAAATAACACAATCTTCTTAGCTTGCCTATGCTATTTGCACACCTGTGCTGCAAAAAGGTGTTCTGCTTACTGATCAAGCTTTCCCCTTCCACTGTAGCTGTTAAATTAGCAGGTTTGGGTTATTGCTATTACTGCTGTTTTGAATAGTCACTTTGAACAGTGGGGTCAAATGACCATTAAATAGTCCTCTAAATCCACATATATTTTTGTAAAGCGCTTTGAGGTTGTTGTTGTCTTACAATCAAGCAGTGTATAAATTTCATGAAATAAATCTCTCTGGCAACTTGAGGACTCCATTCATCTGATGAAGTAGGCTCTTGTCTATGAAACTTCTATGCCACAATCTGCTAATGCTTTAGGCCAGGCATGGACAATCTGCACCTCCTGGCCTAATTTCAAAAGCTCTCTGCAAGCTACCTCCCTGGATGTCTGAGAAGAGTCATCTGCCCCACACCCCACAATCCACTAAGCCAGTGGTTCCAAATCAGCAAAGTACTGCAGACACCCTGCTTTTCAAAAGCCAAGCCATGATACCTCTGTGGTAGTTTGTGTTATGTGAATGGTACCACCATACCCTGCAACATGTCCCAGTGCAAAACCCAGGACACGCGTTTTCCAGGCCGTGCAACAGCATAGAAGGTGTGGTAGAAGCAGGGAGAGGAAATGGGAAGCCCTGCCTGCTAGCAGCATGCAGCTGACAGATTACCCTCAAGGGAATACGGTGTTCCTTCCCCCCCCCCTTCCAAGTTTTCAGTGCTAAAAGACTTTTGTGCATGTTTGCTGTAATCAGGAAGAGACTAGCATAGTTACTTCTCTGGAATTTCCTAAAACAGTGCACTTTTATACTGGGTCTCCTAGGCATGCAGATTATTGGCCACTGTATACGGAAGATAAAACAGAATCAGCAGTACAGCTTCAGAATATACTTTGATGGTGTATTATCAGCTGGTGTAGATCATACAGGAAGATATTCCCAAAGGCCAGAATCCCTCCTGAGACAAAAGCTATATTCTATAACAACAGCAACCTCCAAAACAAGCCACCTTAGAGAAATTCAAACAATACAGCATTGGCTTGTTTATTATTGTTGTTCTCAATGTACTTTGTAAACTCTCTGCTAGGGATCAGGTCATTTCTATGTTCTAAAGACAGCCAAGCAGAGTCCTGAGACTACATAAATGTTAATATTAACATTTAACATGTCTTTGTCATTTTATGATAGGGATTTTTTTTTAAAAAAAGACAAAGGACTATATTTATTTAGGCTGCTATTACTTATCATTAAGGTTTTGATATACGATCTGTTATGCAGACGTTTCAAGGCAATGTACAGTAGGACCATAAAATGCAAACCAAAGATATACAGATACAATTAAAATCAAGTGATCAACATTCTTCACTTTGCTATTATATCAGTTCAGTTATGCGGACACAAATAGACACTAAGCTATGCAAATCCTTGAAGGTAAATTTGCGGACATATATTTGATCACTGAACTGATATAGCCATAGATACTGCTAACCTAGCATTATCATCCCACACTACATAACTTCCCTAAAGCAAATCCAAATGGCAAGCACAAGCTTAGTCTGTAAGCCAGCCTTCACTAACCTGATATTCTCTAGCTGTTTTGAACTACAATTCCCATCAGCTCCAGCTGGAATGGCCATGTTGGTTAGAGCTGATGAGAGTTGTAGTCCAAAAATCTGGAGGTCACCAAGTTGGCAAAGGCTGCTGTAAGCAAATGTGCCTACACGTGACCTCAACTGCAAACTATGGAATAGACCTATAATGATCAAAAAGACATTTAATTAGACAGATGACCCCGAAGTGGACTATACATCTGACTAGAATTCTATTAAAAGAGGATTAGACAATTTCATGGAGGAGAGAGCTATCACTGGCTATTAGCCATGACGGCTAGGCTCTGCCTCCACAGGTGGAAGAAGCAATGCTTCTGAATAACCAGCTGCTGGAACTCACAAGAAGAGAGAATGCTCTTGTGCTCAAATCCTGCTTGGCTTCCCATAAGCATCTGCTCAGACACTGAGAAAACAGGATACTGGACTAGATAGGTTTGAGAAATAATTCTCAAACCACTAGACAGTCTTTTTAGGGTATCTAGACCAGTACTAGATAGCAGGGCCAATGGAATGCAATAAATCCAGGAGGTCTAACTTCAAGGGCCATTCTAGCCTTTAATTCATTGAGCAACCTCAATTCCTCATCTGTACAATGTGAATCATAACATTAAAAGTTGTAAGGGTGAGCACAATATCTCACTTAATTAAACATGGTATAGAAGTGATAAATAATAGGATTAATAGCAACATGATGGATAATTGATTAATTTTTCACTGTAGAAAGTCTCTCTAACAGTAACTGGTTTACTATGAAATCTAAATTTAATACCAATGTGTTAAAACATACACATTTCAAACTGAAACGAATATCCTTTTAATAGGCATTAAAAAAGAAAAAATTGTTTACATAAGAGCAATAAACTGGGATGAGGGGGAGAATCTGACATCTGAGGTCAGATATTATAAATATAAAATAGGCCATATTCCTCTTGAACCAAAGAACTGACAAGCTTTTAAAAGAGATAGTATTCAGGTATCCGGTATCTCACCACAATCATCCACTTAAGCTTGATGATCTTGAATTTCTCAATAACTACCCAAATTCTACTGTGTGTTCAGTTTCTCAGGTTCTCCAAGCAAACCAGAAGACTGTCATGAGGGAAGATAATCCAGACATCAGAAGTTTGATGCCATGAATATTTTGATGATATTCAATTTGCCTGCTCCTTTCCTTCTTACCCTAGGGAAACTGTAAAGGTTCTAATCCAGTGTCTAAGATCAGTGAAGGACTGGATGTGGATTGACAAATTGAAGCTTAATCCAGACAACACAAAACACAGATCAAGGAGTGACAGTTCAGCTTGTTTTGCATGGAGGTTATGCTATCAGGTCTACAGTTAGGGAGACCTCCTTGGCCTAGCCTTGATATTGGAAGTTGAGATGGCAGATGAACATATGAAACAGGTGCAACTGGTGCACCAGTCTAGAGACACATGATAAAACATGCCTTAGTTATCGCATAACTGGACTACTGTTGATGCACTTTACATGGGACTGCCTTTGAAGAGCATCTGGAAACTTCTGTTGATACAAAAAACTGTAGCAAGGATTCTGACTCTAAAGCAATTGGCTCCTTTTGCTCCTCCAGAGGCACTGCCTACCAATTCATATCAGGATCAATTCAAAATGCTGGTCATTACATTAGAAACCCTGAATGGTTTAGGACCAGGATACCTAAATAACCTTTTTAATTTTGTTTGGCCCTGCCAATCTTTTGAGATCAAAGGAAAGAGGCCCCTTTTGCACAGCCTGCCTCCATCTATGATGCACTTGTTTGACAGAGATGCATGAGTGAGCCTTCTCGGTGGCTCTGGTGTCCTTCTTGACCTTAATACATTTTTATTTCAGCAGGTATTCTACCTAACTTATTAAAGATTCCTACTTGTTTTTATTGTTTCCTTTTCACTGTTCTGTCTTCATTTTGTTTTTCAATTTGATTTTTAGTTGTTTTCCATTTAATCGTTAGGATAGAAACTCTCAGAGAGATATCAATACATACATTAATGTCCCTGAATACATACAGAGAGGCAAACAGAAAGCCATTAAGTTTTGCAATTCTACCCACCACCAACCATAGCTGAAAAGAAAAATCTGTAGTATAAATGTATGTGGGCTGCATGATCAAAGTATTTTGATCATCATTAACCAACCAACTAGTATACACACACATTCAGGAATGACAGCATGGGAAACTTCATTTAAATAATTAATTTAAATTAATCATTCTCAAGGTGATTTAAATCAATCCATTTCAAGTAGCATTACTTGTTTGTACTACTGGCTATATCCCTCAACATCCTGGAAATACTCCATGTCAGGAACACAGGACTGCATACTCAGTGTAATCCTAAACTTGTTTCGTCAGAAGTAAACTTCACTGAGCTCAATGGGGCTCATTCACAGATAGCTATAGAATTTGCAACCCTTATAATATGAAATGAGATCTAGTTTAGAAAACAGCAAAGTAAGTGACCCAGATCATATACTGTACTATAAATGCACTCATAGTGCTCTAGACATGCCTGTCATTTTTGTTAACTGCTGTATTTTAAGGGGAGTTTTTCACATCATAACTACTTGGCAGAAAGCTGAAACATGTTATTATGCGTGTAGGTTGAGACTATGACTAATAGAAGCATTAACAACTTACATTCATCTATAGCACAGCTGGTCATGTATAAAAACACACACTTATCCAAATCCCAAGTGTTCTACTTCCTGACATGTCATAATTATTTGGTTTAGTACTTTACATTCTGCTATTAGTCATAATGAATCTCATTAGCTTAGTTTCCCTATTGACCCAATGACGAATTGTGTTTGTATGGAATGCTAGTAAAAAGTGGAGTATGCTCTACATACAAGCATAGCAATAATGGACCTGAGATCACATCCCTTAGCAGTAGGGGATACAATTACATCTGTGAGTATGCACAGACGTTTTGGGATCTCCCAAAATAGGGAAGTCTATGTCCAAACTTGTGACAAGCACAAAATGACATTAAACTTCCCTAGACATACATAATTCTTCATAACAGACTATTCCACAACAGAGCACCTGACCTGCCAGCTGTACTTCTAGGTCCAGAGAGACAGAAGAGCAAAAAGCATGAATAGGTTGGAAAGCTTAAAGCTGCCTGACATTCACACAGCTTGATGAACAGCGCTGAAAGTATATAAACAAATGAATATAAGAATATGGACCAAATTTTAAATGATGGGTTGAATCAATCTCATTTATCTACTCTATGCATCTAAAAACATGGGGGAGGGGCACAGGAAGAGCTGGAGCTCCTAGCAAATCCTAGATGGAGGACACTGGATCATAGAATCATGCAGTTGGAATGATGGATCCAACCCCCTGTACTATGAGGATCCAACCCCCTGTACTATGCAGCTGTGGGACTATGCAGCTGTGGGACCAAACCTGCAACCTTGGCATTATCAGCACCACACTCTAACCAACTGAGCTATTTGGGTTTTTAACAATGTGAAGAGAAAAGAGCCTGGATAATAAACACAAACCTCTGAAAGGTGAGTAGAGGAAAGAGCAAGACAGCTGAAAACCCTTATTCTAAGGATATTGTTCAGAAGTACTATAACACTTTACATTACTTTATCATGACCTTGGACAATACACCAAAACTATTCTGATGAGGAGCAAAATCAGTCCTGCTTCACATCTGGATTCACTGAGTGGATTGGAGAAGCACAATTCCTTTACCTCTCAGTTCATCTTTCCTTCCTTCATGATGACCTACCTCACAAAGCTAAAGCAAGAACTATATATATATATATATATATATATATATATATATATGCACGCCACTACACTGTGGTAGCACAGCAGCTAAGGAAATGTGAGACAGACAGGCCTGAATTCGAATCTTACCTCGGCTTATCTAAGGGCCCTAAAAAACCAACCAGCTTCAGACCCCACCCCATTTGCAACACGGAGAAAACAGGCCTATCTTACAGGGCTGCTGCAAAAGCTTGCAGAGACAGCATTAGCAGCATAGCCTGCTGAAAGTACACATCCCGCTTAGGGTTGCAGCAACTCTTTGTGTTTATAAACACAAAGAGTTGCTGCAACCCTAAGCGGGATGTGTACTTTCAGCAGGCTTTGAAGGCGGAAGGGTTGCAACGAAACTGGACTGCAGAAATCCCCCGCGGAAGGTCAGAGGTGTCTCGACAGGAAGGTGCCAGTTGGGCCCTGCCGAAGCAGCTCCTCGTTTCCTCTTCTCGCCGCCCTCCATCCCTCTTCGCCCACCTCGCTCCCCCGTCTCCCTGCTTCCTCCCTTCCTTACACAGTGACATGGCCGGAGCCGCGCACCACCACCGGGTCCGGCGAGTGCTTGAGCAGCTGCTCCTCCAAGGCCCGCTCCTCGTCCTCCTCTTCTTCGTAGATCTCGTCGAAGTCCGCCATGGCCGGGCCAGGCCGGGCCGCGAGGAAGAGGAAGCAGAAGAGGCCGAGGATGAGAGAGAGGGAGAGAGAGCCAAGAGCAGCAGCAGCAGCAGCCGCTTCTTGGGCCGCCGCCGCCTCCTCCGAAGCTCCGAGCGAAGCGGCCACCGAAGCTTTTCCCTCTCAGGGCCGCCGGGAGGAAGCGCCCGTCATGGTCCCGGGGAGGGGGAAGAGAGAGACGGACAGGAACAACAACAATAACAACATCCGCTCTCCGGCGCCGCGGCAGCCACTGACTGGGAAGCCGAGGGCGCCAAGCCCCGCCCCTTTCCTCGCCGCGCGGCGCTCTCGCAGGAGCACGCACGCACGCGCGAGAGCGAGGGAGCGAGCGCACGCCGGCCTGAGACAGCGAGGCCGCCGCGGAGGCCCCCGAAGCGCACGCGCCGCGCTCGCGCTGCTGTTTGAACAGAGGTGCGGCCAACGGCGGCCGCGCGGCTGGTAGCTGCTGGCTGGAGGGAGGAAGTCGGCCTCCCGGGTGCCATCTTGGGAGGGGAAGAGGCGTCGCCTGAAGCCGGATCGGTCGGCTTGTTTAGCGTGGTCGGCCTCGGCTGCGAAGCCTTGGGTGCTAGGGGGAAAGGAGGCCCAGGGACTCGTTGGAACTTCTCATTGGTCAACAAATAAAACATATGCCTGAGCTGACTGGCAAGTTCAAGTCTTAGCCTTGCAGCTGGAAGCCCATTCATGTGGTGGGTCTCTAGGGTAGCCACTTTTGTTCTGGGAAAATAAGAGGTTTGGGGGGGCGGCGATCCCCCCCAATCTTTTGCTGAAGTGAATTCAAAGCAATCAATGACAATCTATTGCAGTCTAACAGGACGGCCCCTCTGGAATTTGTCACACATGCACACATGAATTTGTAGATCTCTCTGTGCTTGGTCACCCAGAGCTTAAATACATGGCCTTCCACGTGCCCTATCAAACACATGCATTTGGAGAGGATCCCTAATTTGGCATACAGAGAAAGAAAGAGAGAAAAAAGCTCAACAGCTTTGGCTAACCCTCTCCCCCCCCCAGAAGAAAGCTCAACAACTCTAGAAATATTGATTTCTTAATTTTGAGTTCCAAAAAATAGGGGTTGTCTTATACATGGGCACATCTTATATAGAGAAAAATACGTCAGTTTAAGATTGGGCACGTTAAGGGTAGTATGGCTGTAGATGTAGTTGCTGTCAATAAGATTTACTTCCGAGTAGCTAGCTAGTTTAGGTTTGCAACCTTACACTGCAATTCCAGCTCCCTGACTAGGTTTGTCCAGAAGCGAGTAACATTGAGCTGGATGGGACTAAACGTCAAACGGCATTTAAGGCTGCTATCTAAACCACACTTGGTGGAGAGAAAACCACATTAGACACTGGGGCTCGCTTCTAAGCAAACGTGCATAGAATCAGGTTGCACAGCTACAATGCTGTGCACACTCGTTGGGGAGCAAGTCACACAACAGCATACTACAGAGTAAAAATGGGACTGCCAAGGTGGGTGCTTACTTCCTGGGAGTAAGACCTGCTGAATGCAGTAGAACTTACTTTTGAGTGAACATATATGGAAGCAGAGTGAAAACATAAAGTGGTGTTTTCACTCCCAATCAACACTCCTTGTGTTGTTTTATATGATAGTGCAGTCCAAAAACATTTAAACAAACAAAAAGTCTCCTTTTTATTTCAGTGGTTTGGATTTCATGATCAGTTTTTCCTCTATGGCCTTTTGTTTGCAAATATCATATGATTAATACCAATAGGAAATACATTATTTACAATGAATTGGGGAGGGACAGAGTGCGAAAGCAAGGGATAAATAGCCCCTCCTCCAAACCATAATTATAAAAGCATTATAAAGAATCAGGCCTTCTAGCTTAATGACTGCTAAAACCATGGATGGGTGCAGCTGGATGCTACTCTGAAGGACCACATGATACAACTCATTACTGAGGGTAGAATCCCTTAATCCAGAAAGAATTTGTAACATGCCGGACTTAAGGAACTTCTTGTGTTCCGCATTCTGCTCTGCCAAGAAAACCTCTTGGATGCTTTTGAGCATTTCATAGACTTTTCTCTTTCTCTCAATCCTTCATTAAAACAAGGAATGTGTGTGGTCATTTGTTTTATACTTTCCTCCTAATATAAGACAACTGTAATCTTGCCTTCTTTGTTTGTGATCATCACTCCTTAAATATTAGGCATTTACAGTTGGTTAAATAGAGAACACCTGTATAGAGTGCCTGTCTAAAATTCCATCTCTAACACTGAGGGAAGTCTATGGGTGGGGGGAAAGTGATGTATGCTTCTTTTCTTACGTGACTTGCATTAATGGATTATGCTGATTAAATTGTAAAATTCAATTTTACAATTTTAAAAATTTACAATCTTTTAAAAATTAAAAATAAAATTCCATCTCTAACACTAATAAATCTTCAGGAGGGGAATTGTAGCACCTTTAAGACCCCAATATACAGAGCAGCATTTCCTTGTATAAATAGTATCCCTTTAATAAACCAACAATCTTATTTAAATTCTTCCTGGTGTCCATCTCACACCATAGCCTACAGTACCAGCTATGAGGAGGTTTTGAAAGGATTCTGAGTAAACTGGTAGCAGCGGAAAATTAAAGAAGCGCAGATACCTAAACTTGTGTTTATACAAGTAAGGCTGAGGGAACTGGTTTCCCTGACAGTGAGTTTTCCTGAAATGATTATAATTATAATTCATTTACTACATATTATGTTAAGTTCATGCTTTGATGTGCCTGCTTACAGCTGGCCACTGTTGTTGTTTATTAAGCAAAAGCAGCTGCAGGAGCCCACACACACTCCCGCCAAATGTAGATCAAGACTGGGGAGGAATGTGTGTGTTCCCTTTCCCTTCTCTGCACTGATTTTCTACCTCACCTGCAAGGCCAGCCCTACCATTAGGGAGAGCATGTGTGGGGAACCTTTGGCCCTCCAGATATTGCTGAACTACAACTCATCAACACTAGCAAGCATGATCAGGGGGTGATGGGAGTTTTAGCTTGGCAACGTTTGGATGGTCAAAGTTGAGGTAAACAGGCAGCTACTTCAGGTGGTAAATGACTGGGGGTAAGGAGAGGCAGCAAGGTGCTTTTTCAGGGGGTACTCAGGGGTACACAGTACCAGCACACCTTTTTTGTTAAAAACTGAGACACTTACTGTAACAACTTCATGGTGAGTACCAGCACCTATATTTCTAGGGGGGGGCACTGGTATTGGACGATAACATTGTGTATACAGTAGTATACAACCTTCCCTTTCCTTGCCAAACTAGACTGCTTCCCCCAAGTGCATTGGAGAAAGCTGTCCCATCACCAGCATGGTTGGATTCTGTGAATGAAATAGGACTGTGGGGGCATCTTTCTTTCACCTCAGCAGCTGCTAGGTGCCCCCAGATGTCCTGTTTTTCCTGCATATAACAAAAAATATTTGCCTCTAAGTAACAAAGGCTGCCTAAATAGTTCAAAGGAAACTGTACTGATGTAGCACATGTCAATGTACTGAATGCCTTTTCTTAAAAAATAAAAGAAAAAGTATGTTCATTTTAGCATACATAGCTCCTGTCAGCTGGAAAAGCCCAGAGCTATGCATTCCCCCAATGAATTTGCCTGTCAAATCACTATGATAAGTTATAATATCCTAACATCTTTTCCATTAATTATTGTGGCAAATTTTGATCAAGAGAAAATAACAAAAGACAGCTAGTTTCAAAACTGTCAAAACATTCCCATCTATTATTTTTTCATGGGCTTTCTTAATTGTCTGTTAATGTTTGGAAATACAAACATACCTGCAGTCTTTTAATCTAAGCCATTTCGGTTCACTAATGAACACCTTCTTTCCAGAGGCAGCAAATAAAATTATTCTACACATATGGAAATCTAGCTTTTTCTTATAAATTTGTTTTAAAATATCCTTTATTAATTTTCAAGCCAATGTTCCATAGTTTAACTACAACATACAGTACATCCAAATAACATGCACTAAGCCCAAACAAATGTGATATAAATTAATTGGGTCTTTCTTTTTTCCTTTCAGCTAGTAAGCAATATACCACTGGCATACAGTCTTGCATTTTGCCATAGCAATCCATATAAATCCAGAGGTGTCCAGTTGTTCCTTTTCCTGTCCTGTTCACAAAACAATAAATTTCCTTCAAATTCTACTGCATTTTATTGTCATTTAGCCTCTTGAAATTTTCAATACCAGGTTCTCCAGAATGCCTATATTTCATACTAGTCTCCATAACTTGAGATACAAAAAAGTGGAATGGAATGAAAATCTTTAATTACTACCAGCAAGTAAATCAGCATCTTCTATGTGCAGGGGCTTCATTATCTCCTTCAGAAATTGATAACAGTGCTGGTTTTAGGTTCTTCCTAATTGTTTGAATAGTTGTTTTTTGACATTTATTAAATATGGCACTCCCACTAGTAAATAATAAATCCCAACTGCTTCACAGCCTTTTCAACAGTGTGTGTCACTCATTTTATTAATTAGACTTGCCCTCTGCATTCAGCCCTCTGGACTGAATAGGTTATGAAACCCACTGGTGCGATCAGGGCAGGACTTGGAGGTAGAGTCCAAGGTCCTTCACAACAGCAGTGTTGGCTGGTGCCCATTGGGGGATCAACAGTACGTGGAGTCATCCTCTCCTTTGCTGAGGTCTACAAGGGCAACAGGGAAACTAAGCAGGAGGAAGGTGCCCACTCAACCCCTTGGACTGAGTTTTAAGTACGAAACAGTGGGGAGCTGGCTGAGGACAGGCAGAGCTTCGTGTTACAGAGCTACATTCACCCTCCACTGCTAACAATGAAGAAGAGGTGCCCCCCAGATGCAGCAAGACTTTTGAAGGACAACCACCTTTTGAAGTAAGCAAAGTATATACATTTCCACCTAAAGGAGGACAAGCTTTTCTCCCTATTATCACCTAGCTGCACCCTGAGTGATAATGTAGGACTTGGGATTTATCCTCATAGCTCCCATAATGGGGCTTAATTTCCATAAAGTGGAGGGTGGGAGAAAATAAGCTTTTTCAATCCTCATTTTGAAATGGTGGTCCACTGTGTGGCTATTCAGATGGAAGTTCTACACCAGGGGTAGGCAACCTAAGGCTTGGGGGCTGGATGCGGCCCAATCACCTTCTCAATCCGGCCTGTGGACAGTCCGGAAATCAGCGTGTTTTTACATGAGTAGAATGTGTCCTTTTATTTAAAATGCATCTCTGGGTTATTTGTGGGGCCTGCCTGGTGTTTTTACATGAGTAGAATGTGTGCCTTTATTTAAAATGCATCTCTGGGTTATTTGTGGGGCATAGGAATTCATTCATTTCCCCCAAAAAAGTATAGTCCGGTCCACCACATGGTCTGAGGGACGGTGGACTGGCCCATGGCTGGAAAAGGTTGCTGACCCCTGTTCTACACATACCCAAAGGCATTTTAAATTATTGCTCAAGCTGAAGTCTGGCGCAATTGGACACAAACAATTTCCCCATCCTTACTTATTTTCGGGGGGGGATCACCCTACCTTTTTATGCTTTTGTATCATTTGAGTTAGCTTATATAAATCAAAATTAAAATCACACAATAAAACCACACCTACCCATTGTGAAGACATTGTAATTTGGGGGAAATGTTCCCCTTTAAATAGGAACATGGGAGGTGCAGATTCAAACAGCTGTGCACATGTGTACATGAGTTGTGCAGATCTCATTTTTCCATGTGCATTCACACAAGTGCTTTCAGCTGAATCCTGTCTCAGTGTTTCCCATCCACACAAGGTGGTGGCGCTTGACAGGATGTGTTTGTATGTAAGGGACAAGATGGAACTTTTCAGTACCTCAGCAAGGGGCCAAATAGAAGCCCCCTAGCACCACCTTCTGAAAAGAGCCCTGTGAGGGTAACCACAGTATGACTGCTCCCACAGCCCAGAAAGATACCACAGCCAATGGGAATCGACAGGGTCACACTCCCCTGTCCTCCTCCAATGGAGGTCACCCATGAGGTTGTTTCTGTGCTATAACCACAATGATTCGGTTTTAGATCATCTGCCTCATGCAAGTGAGTCGAGAATTGGACAGCCACCACTCACTTGAGTATGTCTGAGTATATTTGAGATGGTGTGGGTCCATGGCGGCCATTTTAAGGAGCAACTGCACCACTACTAGCTTCAGAAGGTAATTGGAACCACTCCCTTTCTTAATGGGACAGTAATTACTTCCTAGAGCTGCCAAGTCAAGATGGCCAGCACTATAATAAGCCAAGAGGAGGAGGGTGTGTCAGTGGCAGAATGAGAGGGGCAGCAGATCTGGATCAGGGTCCTAGCTCACTTCCTTTGCTGGAGAGGCAATCTGCTGCCACAAAATGTCTCACCAAACAGCACACCTTAACTCTCTGGCTCCCATTGCCTCATGGTAAAGAAAGCTCTGTCCCCATGGGTGGGTGGGTGGGTGCAGCTGCTGACTTGGGAGTAGCCAGGATTTTTGTTAAGGAGGGCAGGCTTTTGTCAGAGGGGGCAGAACCTCAGAATTGTACCTCGGGTTACAGATGCTTCAGCTTAGAGACTCCACTAACCCAGAAATAGTACCTCAGGTTAAGAACTTTGCTTCAGGATGAGAACAGAAATTGTGTGGCGGCAGGGCGGCAGCAGCAGGAGGCCCCATTAGCTAAAGTGGTGCTTCAGGTTAAGAACAGTTTCAGGTTAAGAACGGACCTCCAGCTTTTTCTCCGCCTCGCTCCTTTCTCTCACCGGGAGTCGCTGCCCAGCCGCTCTGCTCCCCAAGGCCACCCGCTTGCCCACCCACTCGACACACCACCACCCAATGACGCCTCAGCCATGATCATCTACCGGGACTGCATCAGCCAAGACAAGATGTTCTCGGACATCTACAAGGTCAAAGAAGTGGCCAGCAGACTCTGCCTGGAAAGGGAAGATGGTGAGCAGGAAAGAAGGTGAAATAGATGATGCTTTAATTGGTGGAAATGCGTTGGCTGAAGGTCCAGATGGTGAAGGGGAGGAGGCTACTGTTGTCACCGGTGTTGACATTGTAATGAACCACCACCTTCAGGAAACAAGCTTCACTAAAGAGTCCTACAAGAAGTACATCAAGGACTACATGAAAGCAATCGAAGCAAGACTTGAGGAAACAAAGCCAGAGAGAGTAAAGCCGTTTATGACTGGAGCAGCTGAACAAGTCAAACATATCCTTGCAAACTTAAAAAATTACCAGTTTTTTGCAGGCGAGAACATGAATCCAAATGGAATGGTGGCGTTGCTGGATTTCCGTGAGGGTGGTATCATTATTTTCTTTAAGGATGGATTAGAAATGGAGAAATGTTAACCAGAGACCAACCCTTCTGGATCATCTATCACCATAATTGGCTGCTGTTCTTTATTCATCAACAAAACATCATGACTCAGCATTGTTTGAAAACTTGACTGATGCCATCTTGAGCATAATTTGATTTATTTTGACCCTGAATGAATTGGAGTGGAGGCATTGGTTTTTAAAAACTTGTCATGTAGGCTGTCTAAAATAAAAATAAAAAAATCATTTAAACCCAGGGGGAAAAAGAATGGACCTCCAGAATGAATTAAGTTCTTAACCTGAGGTACCACAGTATTGAATTTTATTGATTTGGGAGGTAGCCACCCCCTGCCCCCCACTAGCATAGCTAGGGGGCTGCGGGGGGGGCACACTGGGAGGCCATTCACAATATGGGTGGCACTTACCCTGGGGGGCCTGTAGTGCTTCCGAGCCACTGATCTCTCCTGGGAGTGACACAGTGGCTCAGGTGTTTGCAGGCACCGCGCCACCCAAAAAAGAGGCCTGGGGCTCGCATCCACCCACCGCCTCCCCCTCAGCCACCCTGCAGCTGATGCAGGCAGAGCAGATGCCAAGCAGGCTTCGACTCCGCGCAACATGCCCTGCCTGGTTGGCCATGCCCCATGGACAGCTTGCCCTGCCCCCTGGCTAGCTACGCCACTGCTGATCCCCCTTGGCTATGCCCATGGCTGCTGGTGCATTCTAAACTGCAAATAAATAAATTGAGTATGAATACACACAGCAGGACACCTCGCTTTTCTTCCCTCTACCCTCTGTGCGCTTGAGCAAAATGGCATTCTTGCACTGCCTAGACTAGCATTTCCTCTTTTTTGTTTTTGCTGCTGTATCACACTGTTAACTCATTGAGTTTGTGATCCACGCAGACCCCTAGATCCTTTCCACATGTACTACAGTGGTACCTCGGGTTACATACACTTCAGGTTACATACGCTTCAGGTTACAGACTCCGCTAACCCAGATATATTACCTCGGGTTAAGAACTTTTCTTCAGGATAAGAACAGAAATCGTGCTCCAGCGGCACGGCAGCAGCAGGAGTCCCCATTAGCTAAAGTGGTGCTTCAGGTTAAGAACAGTTTCAGGTTAAGAACAGACCTCCAGAAGGAATTAAGTAATTAACACAAGGTACCACTGTACTAGTAAGCCAGGTGCCCCACCGTCTTATATTTGTGCAGCTGGTTCTTCGGGCCTAAGTGCAGAACCTTACATTTGTCCCTATTGAAATTCATGTTGTTAGTTTGGGCCCAGTTCTCCAGTTCCTTTTTCTGTAGCAATTTTCCCCAGGGGATAAGTGGATGGGGGTGGGTCTTCCTCCATAACTTTTATTTAATTTTCTGCTTTACATTTTTGAATATTCATTTAAAGAACCTTAAAATATCAATGATTTCCCTTCTTCTCTTTCCATGGTTCATTTTGCATAACATAAATCCCTGCATATTTTATATAAACTAACCCATTCAGTATTTCATTATTACATCCATCAAAGCTTATTTACACTGTTGAATTTATCTTTATGCTGCTCATGTTTTCAAGTGCACACAATTTCCTCCCATATATTCAATGAACATTTTCCAATCTTCTTTAAACGTATGTTCTTCTTGTTTTCTTATTCTATATGTCAAATCTGTAAACTGCGCATATTCTGTCAACTTAAGCTGCCACTCTTCTTTGGTTGGGACCTCGCTCGTTTTCCATTTTGGGCTAATGAAACACGGGCTGCAGTAGTGGCATACATAAATAACCTTTTTTGACACCTGGGAATTTCCGTCTGAACTATCCCCAACAAAAAGGACTCTGGTTTTTTGGGGGGAAGTCCTTTTTTTAATTCATTATGAATTATTTCCCAATTCTCTTTTACCCTTTTAATGGTAAAGGGACCCCTGACCATTAGGTCCAGTCGTGACCGACTCTGGGGTTGTGGCGCTCATCTCACTTTATTGGCCAAGGGAGCTGGCGTACAGCTTCCGGGTCATGTGGCCAGCATGACTAAGCCGCTTATGGCGAACCAGAGCAGCACACAGAAACGCTGTTTACCTTCCCGCCTATTTATCTACTTGCACTTTGATGTGCTTTTGGACTGCTAGGTTGGCAGGAGCAGGGACTGAGCAATGGGAGCTCACCCCGTCGCGGGGATTCGAACTGCTGACCTTCTGATCGGCAAGCCCTAGGCTCTGTGGTTTAATCCACAGTGCCACCCGCGTCCCACTTTTACCCTTTTACAGGTCCACAAAACATGATAGAATGTACCCTCAGTCTTATTGCATCTCCAGCACTTATCTGATTCAGTGTTATACATCTTAGCAAGGGGAGCCTGTGGCCTGCTCAGTAATGTTGGACTACGCCTCCCATCATCCCTGATCGTTGGCCATGCTGGCACGGGATGATGGGAAATGGAGTCCGATAAAGGTCTGGAAGGCCGTACGTTTGCCTTCGGTGTCCTAAATCATGTAGATTAAGTTTGGAAAGCACTGGTGTGTGAGTGTGAATGGTGTGTGTGTGTGATTGAGAGAGAGAAGTGTTGATGCATGTTGTCTCTTTATGGTGCGGTGGGGAGAGAACTTGTTTTTCCACCCACCTCCAGCAACCCATCCTTACTAACAATCAGGATCTTTACAAAGTCTTTTTTGAAAATAATAATAAGGGGGGAAAGATGGGGGAGGAGGACCTCTTGCTCCGCTTTCTGCTGAATGAACTTCTTAGTTCCTCTAATGCAGTGGGCCTTTTGATGTGCTACAAAGCGCGTTACGCCCCAAGATTGTCTCTTCGGTCTGATCGACAAAACGCTCGGCTTCTGCATCAAGGGCTGCGAATGAAATGGACAGCGGGGCTGTCGAAACTCCCACGCTTGCTTGAACCCACTGGGACAATTCGCTACAATTTCCGTGAGAGAGAGGGAGAGAGAGTTTAAAGTTTCCAGAAGTGAACCAGGAGAAATGAAGGGCTGGGCGGGGGTGGGAGGCTGGGGTGCAAAGGAAAATAAAAAGGGGGCAGAGATTAGGATTCCCCCCCGCCCCCACTCCCCGCCCAAATCCTTGGCAACATTAAACTAACCAACTCTTTCCTCCGGGATGGCGGTCTTGTACCTTTCAGCCTCTAAAAATGTTGCTTCTCTATGAAGTCAAAATTTATGATTATTCAAATGTTGGGAGGTGGGGGCAGGTGTGGGGGGGAGAGAGAGAAGACTTTGAAAAGAGAGGAAGAAAGCGAGAAAATTAATATTGCAGCTGTTCTTCTGATTAATGAGAGATAATTGCTCTTGAAAAGTCACCCCTGTGGCATTTTGTTGTCTCCTGGATCTTTGTTCTTTTCCCCACTATTATTGAGGACTTTCTTGAAGACTAAGCGGTTCTTTTCAATTTTTGGTATTCAGAAAGTGTTGCTTGGTTACAGAGAATGGAGAGATCTGGGGCTATATTGGGTAAGATGTGCCACAGGCAGGAATATCACAATGCCACGCTCGGGAGAAAAAGGATGGATACAAGTTAACGATGCGCTTTCAATAAAACATTCATAGGCTTGTTCACGCTTTTAGAATGGCCTCATTAAGGGGAGCTGGGGCAAGCCCCGGCTTCTGTTTGCCTTTGCTCACACACACACACACACACACACACACACACACACACACACACACACCAGCGCTTGCTTTGTGAACTTTTCGAGGAGAGCGAAAGATAACGTGAAAAGGAAAGCTTAGATTCTACTAGCGCGATGGTCCTCTTTGCCGTTCCAAACCAGCGAGCCATGGTGGGTAGGGCGCATCAGGTTTTGCCTAGAGAGCAGCTTGGGTTTCCGGGACTGAGATGAGCGCGCACTTTGCATTTGGAAACCGGAGACTTTCGCGAAGTCACTGACTGAAATCCTTCGGGTGACGTTAGAAATCTCCCTCGCCCTCAAACCAGTAAAGGATCCGAGGGCTTATATGTAGATCCCTGGACTTTCAAAAACTTCTCGTCAACTCTAAAAGAGAGACACCCACCCAGAGAGTCTTAAGTGCGCATAGTGGAAAGTTAAGTCCTATTCTGCATTCTGCATTCTGTGGTTTTCTCAAATGCAGAGTTAGATGCGCCTCTAAGGCGATGGAGAGCCTAACAGGTTGGGTTCAACGGGACCACAAGGGAACTTCTATAGCGAGGATCGATCCCACAAGTAGGACTTGGAAACTGAACAGAGGAAGAAGGGTATTTTGAGTATAAATGATTGAAAAGATTAGCAACGGGGTGGGGTATGCAAACAGAAAGAACAGCCCTCTTACTCGGAAGTAAATTGCAACCGCGATCAAGGGGAGAGCTATTAATCTATGCTCGCTCGAAACCCCATTGAATATTTATGCACAATACTGCCATCCTCTACAAATTCACCAGGGAAAGTAAGGCCTGTTGGATCTCAGAGTATTTTACTTCTGAACAGGCATGATTCGGACCTCCAGCGTCGTGGGGAAGGGAGACACGGTTGCTCCAGCTTAATCCCATGGGCTTCGGGAATTCTTCTGGAAGACTAAATCCAGGATCATGTTGCTTGCCACTTAGACTCGTCAGCCCATGGACAGGAATCTCCTACGTATGTTTATTCATTCAGAAGTAAGCACCATTGAGTTCAATGGTCCTTAATCCTGTCCACTACGTGCGTTTAGGACTGTATACTTGCTTCGAGAAAAGCCTTGTTTCATTCAAGTGAGCTACTAGCCCAGAGTTATGTTGTTACTCCGATCGCTTTGAGAAGCGAACACACTTGTAAACTGGGTTCAGATTTCTTTATTTATGCATTAGAGGCGGTGTATTTTGGATACTTAAAAATAAAATAAAATAAAATAAAACGCAAACCCAAACCAAGCTTCCATTGTTTGATAGCAAAACACGACTAGGAATACACACGTTTCCAATCCTAAAAGTTGCAGGGAAGAAAGGCAGAGGGGTGTGTGTGTGTGTGTGTGTGTTGTCGTCTCTGATGTTCTTTTTGAACAGCGCTGGCTTAAAAAAAAAGTTTTTTAAAAGGGGGGCAATTTTGTTACATTCCCATTTGTTACACTGTCTTGAACTAAAAGCAGACAAAGCTATACTCTGTCACCCCGAGCAGAATGAAGGGAATCAAAGGATTTTCCCTTAAAAGGACTAATTTTCTCCTTGAATTATGAAAGTAATGGCAAGGTAACAGCCCGCGCTCTGTACCCAACCGCTTAATACCTTCTAAATCCTTCCACGTGGCTCGACTAGTCGTGGCAATTAGAACTCATTATAGGCTCATAAGAGCTCTCATTTCGGGGATTACTTAATGGACAATGAAATTTTAT